>NC_142388.1:8827500-9200000 GCF_059441005.1 Hippichthys cyanospilos | reverse complement strand
GCTTTAGGACAACTTCGCTAGGACTGTGAATTTGTAAGATTCTGGTTTTTACCTTGACAAAATCCTTCTTTGTTCTAGTAAGTTTTCATCATAAAAAAATATGACTTTATTCTCAAAGTATTACAACGTTTACTGTATAAAACCACTCAAAAATAGGAAATATTCTATGTGAAATTCCGACGTAAATCTTGACAAAATCTAGCTCTATTCTTGTAAGGATTGTGACCTTCTGTAATGCTTTAAATGCTTTAATGCAAAAAAGCAGTTTTATTCTCACAGCGCGACAACTTTGTGATCATTTTTTGTCTTCGTAAAGCCGGTAACTTCCAAAGCGTTTCGGAAGCCGGATGCCTCACCTTTGCAAGAGGAGGTGCTGATGAAGTCCCCGCCGAGGCGAGTGGGGTCGTATCATGGCCTTGTGGCGTCCTCGCGGGGACAAGTCTCGCTTCCCGGGAGACGCGGGGCGCGGCAGGGGGGCCAGCAGCGACAGGTGCCCCCTTCTGGGCGAGAGGTCACGCCGACGCAGCGGCGAGGCGTCCCGTCGAGGCGAAGGCCCTCGGGGCGAGATTTCGCCACGCGGCGACAAGTACTGGCGGGCCGAGGGCGATGAACAAGGCGAGACGGGGGACGGGCAGCCCGAGTAGTCGGGCCCGGGGGAGGACAGGCGGGAAGACGGCGAGGGGAAATCTTCGTCCGTGAGGGGCGGCGCCGGCAGGTGCCCCGGCGCCTCCTGCGGCGTGATGCGGATGCTGGGAACGGTGGTGAAGTAGCCGAAGAGGGGCGGCGACGGATGCGAGGGGGCCGCCGTGACGGGGCCGCCGTACGGGCTGGCGGAGCGGGACGACGTCCTGGGAGTGGAGTCCCCGTCGTAGTCGTCGTCCTCGTCGTCTTCGTCGTCCACCTCGTCGCCGTCTTCCTCCGAGTCGTCGGCGTCCGAGAACTGATGGTCCGCCAGGGCCTTGCGTCGCACGCCGCCTTCCTCGCCGACGTCTGGCAGAAGCAAGTGATCTTGTATTATTATAGGATCTGATATGATATTGTATGATATGATATGGTATGATATAGTATATTATTCACCCATCCATTTCCTAGAGACACTTATCCTCACAACAGTCAAATATATTATATTTTATTATATTGTATTGGATTGTATATTCTATTATATTAAGATATTCAACATATATATCATAAATCAAATCTAAAAGAGAAGGACTAGGATTTCTAACTTTAAATTGAGCATTCAGAAAATAAAGTTAGAATGTGAACAGTGAATATGGACTGAATGGAGCGTTGAAGTTGCGCTCACCGGCGTCGTCGGCCTCGCCGTCGTCCACAGAAGACGTGGACACGCCCAACTCCAGACACTTTTTCAGGTGAGCTTTTGATTTCATGTGCTTGGTCAGATTGCCTGCGTGCACACACAACCATGCAAACACATTATTGTGATTTTGAAGCCAAGATATGTCAAAGGCAAGTCATTAAATGTCTATTACATGAAAACTGCTGGAAAAAAAAAAGAATATTTTTAAAGATGCAAAGTCCACCTTTGGTCTTGAAGGCAAAGTTGCAGAACTTGCAGACGTAGGGCCGCACGTCGGTGTGCGTGCGGATGTGTTTCTTCAACATGCTGGGCTTCTTGCATCGAATGCCGCACTCCTCGCAGATGTATTTACCCCGACCACGCCCGCGCACGTACACGTAGTCCTCGTTGGACTTGTACCTGCGCATGAAATACAAAAATTAATCACATTTTGTTGGCCGTTTCTTTTCGAATGAACTTTGCATTTCACTCAACGCTGAAAAGTAGGCATGGGTGAGTACCGATACCGGGTACCGAATGTTTGGACTTAAAAAAAAAAAAAAAACAACCGTAAAAACACGTCTTTGGGATTCAATGAGTTAACATCCATTAGCTTACCAGTGAAATTTGACAATATGTTAGCAGTAAGCTAACAGACCTTTGTTAGCACACATTGTCTCTTTTTTTTTTTGAGGACAGTATGGACCAGAGAGTGAGAACAAAATTAAGGAATATTTTTAAAAGTGTTCAAGTTGGCATCACAAATTTCCCACTTTTGTATACGTGTTGGCTGTAACGTTTTCTGGTATTCTTTCGGACGTGACACTTATTTAAAGCTTTCCAGCAGCAGGACGTGTGTCATGGAAGGGAAATTTCCGTGTGTTGTTGGTCAAAGTGGAACACTGGAGAAGGTCAGGAACGTTCCGAGTGACTCACGGAGACACTTCCCGTGTGGCAGGTAATGTCCTGGTTGTCTTTAGAAATGTCAGATGTTTGCACAGCTGCGTCCACTTGGAAGAAAGACGGCAGTGTCCAAACTGAATTGAACGTCCATCGTGAAGTCCTTAACACATGTGTGACCCACATTGTCTTTTGGCTTTTAGGGATAAATCAGATTTGCCCCACTAACGAAATGTTTCATCGTTGTTCGTAAACTTTAAATTTCACGTCAGTTACATCCTTAACTGAGGACCAATCCAACTTGTGGACCGGTCTCACTAGTGAACGCAGCGCCAGTGTAACGGTGAATGTGCTCAAAGCAGTTGTTTATCCTTCTCCTCGCGATGCAGTACGGGTTCATTTTGCCATAAGTACCCAAAGTTGCGGAGCATCAGTATTTCACCAAGTTTATGACTGGGTGTATAGCCCAAAAGACCGCAATTAATAAACGAATAAATAAGAATACCTTTCCGTGTTCTATAACAGCTCCATACTTCACCACTTAAATTGAATCAGCAGGAGACATGATAACTTTCACATTTTAGTAATATTACTGCGTGTGAACAAGAATGGACTCGGACGATGGTTCAGCCCGCTTGCTTCTTTTATTGAAAATAATGCCGTAGTAAAATTAGCTAACACGAGCTGCTGTTAGCTGCAACAGGCCCTGGCTGCTAACGTCTGGTAAGTTAAGTCAATTTTTTAAGTTACTGTTTAGAGGACGGACCCATTTTTTGGCCTTCATTTTTTGAAATAAGAAAAAGTGTGTCTTATATTTGGGGAATTATGGTAAATACCAGTGGAGTTATAGTTTTCTGTGAGGACGAAGTCACTCTCAGATTTGAACTTATGCACAAATCGGGGAGCCGTTACCGCCGTGGGAACGGACCGCCATAAACCGAGGAGCCCCTGAACTTGGCGGAATGCTGCCACTGCGAATGCGAAGACACTCGTGAGAAAAGGCTTTTGAGCGAAAGAACAATAGCAAGCCAGCTGTCGTTGCGAGTGTTTTTTGCCCCTGTGATATCTTTACCAGACTTGTCTGGCTGACTCACACAGACACAAAGAACAAGCCGTAAAAGTCTCATGTTGAGCTGGAAAAGTGGAAATCTCGCTTTAAACAGATGTCTTTCAAGTTCACACACAAGTCAGCGGCGTTGCCTTTTGATTTGGGGTCTAGCTTCCGGGTTATTTAAATATCCGTCCATTAATTCGTTCATTTTCTATAATAATTTTCATCACCATCTTAGCTTTGCTTTGAGCAGCTAGCAATGGACAAATGAAATTTCATGAAGCACTTGTGATATTTTTTTCACTCTTCAAGATCTTTCAACCAACAGCACCATTTAGGGGAATAAGAATCATCATAGGTGCTTCATCAACAATTCGGACTGAACTCAAATCACATTGATTTGATTGACGCATTGAACATACCCGCCTTCGAAGATCTTGATGCGAGTTGGCTCCGTGACGCTTCGTTTGATTGACACGTCCTTCTCCGCATGCTCCTCCTTTGGTCGCTCCCACAAGGCTGCATCTTTCATCTTCCTTCCAAAATGGCTGATGTCAACCGGCATTAGTTCTGGTTTCAGCTGCAGAAGGAAAGCGTGTCATTCTCGGTTCATCTTTCTCGATAGTTGGCGTTGTAGGTGAAGCATACCTGATCAAACCTGAGCTTCCAAGCGATGGAGGAAACCAGTTTCCCTGAACTTTGTGGCGCCATGGCGGCCGTGGCGTAAAGAAGGTCGGTGTTCCTCCGCTGTTTGGACCTCAGCAAGGCCAGCGCAGCCTTGGTGCTGAGGTTGAAAGGGTTGGGGTTGTAGGCGCTGACGCACCAGGAACTGTAGATGGAACTCCGTGGGTCGGCCTGAGTGCTGTTGGGTTTGGTGTAGTTGAGGAAACACCAGCTGACCCTGCTGTTGGTGCGCAGGCTGGGGAACTGGAAAAAGTGCTGGGTATTGGACACATCGGTGAGCAGCAGAGTCTGTCCAGTTGCTCTGGAAAGTCCCGGACTTTGGCGGGCGGCAAACTGAACCAGCACGTTCGCTGGCACTTGACTGGCCGCGGGCTGCTCGGTGGCATCTTCCGCATCGTTGGTGGATATCATGGACTGGGGGCTGGCCCGGGACTCATCCACATCGAGCTCCTCGGGGGAATCTCGGCCACATGACACAGGTGAGGAATCCGTGACGATTTGGAGAGGAGGAGTGAAGCTTTCCTGCCGGGGGACATCGGGCCCGTGGCGGGCCGAAGATCGGACGGGAATTGCGATATTGCCGGGAGTGGGGAAGTCTCCCGGGGGAGGGGAGGAGGACATCCTCTCACAATCGTCGGAACCGGGTACCGCATCGAGCTTCTTGCTGCCGTCGGTGCCGCTCAGCTCCACGGCGCTCAATTCCTTCATCATCTGCCCAAACATCCTTTCCTCCTTGACCCTCTTCTGTTGCTTGGTCTCGATGAAGCGCTCTAAGGAACTGGTGGGGGAAAGCATCCTCTTGCCGCCTCCGGTGCCGGACCCCGAGGCATCCGTTGTGGATATGGTACCCGAAGTAAGCGAGAGAGGAATTCCGGTGTTTGGGCCGTAAGCTGAAGACTTCCAGTGCGGGGAGCGCAACAACGTGCCGTCCGTCTGTCCCAAGAAGTGTGATAGGTTGAATCCTGCTCCACTTGGACCTCCTCCAAGGCTTTCAGGTGTTTCGCTGACACTCGCAGCGACGTCAGATGAGGATAGGTCGCTGATATTGCCTCTGCTTTGTCCGACTAAGCCTCTCCTCTGGCCCTGCGCCACTAGCTGGCTAACACTGGTATACATCACACTACCATATGATGGCACGTGGGTTTGGATGCGCACAGGAACCATTAAAGGTAGAGAGTTGTAGGAAGCCAAATTCTGGCTAGCAAAGATTGGTTGGATCTGATGCAGTGGCCCAGCAGTACTATTTGACATTGGCTTAGATGGGAGAGAGGCTAGATTTTGCTTTTGGAATACACCAGGGTTGATCAGAGAACTACAATTGTCTGATTTTCCATTGTGTGGCGCCTGATCTTGGAGCAGCTGTTTGTGCAGAGCTGTTTTCACAGACAAACTATTCGGAGATCGGATGTTGAGCTTCTGGAGTTGCTGCTGGGCCTGTAGGGTAAGCCGTTGTCTCGAAGCCTGGTTGACCTCCTGACTCCAGAACAGAGGTGACTGCTGATAAGAAAGGAACGTAGGGGCGCTCGGATGCTGTTGGACGGCTTCCCTGTTTACATCGTGACCTGAGTGTTCTCCTTCAGAAGAGGAGCCCTGGGTCTGGAGTCGCTGCTTCTGAGACCTGATCCAAAGAAGATATCTTTTTTCAACAAGAATAGCAGTTTTAATCGAACAAGCAGTCTGTCTGGGATGCTCTTACCTTCCGTAATGAGGTTCATCCTGCAGACTATCCTCACTGATACTTTGTTGGAGAATATGCTGCTGGTGAGCTCCTACAACTGAAGGGAATGGAACAAGGTATTCATATGACAAACATTTGACAGTCAGATGAGGTTAAGATATGAGCTTTACTCAGAACTTGCACATGGGATCTACTCCCACATTGCTACGGTTGAACAACATTTCTTAAAGCTTACCGCCAACGGTATTGCCCGCTCTTTGGGATCTGCTGGCAACGTTGATGCTTTTTTGCGAAGGTCCTGTCAGGCCAAGCCAGACTCCTTGCTCCACACTTTCCTGTTTGATTGACAGCTCAGATCCACCTGGTTCTTGGACTACCGCCTCTGGATAGACACTCAGGGAGGCCTGAACCACCGTCAACAATTCAAAATTAGAACACTCAAATGTGCCACAACAACCTGCAGTTAAACATACACGCAGACTAACTGACGACCTAGGTCAAGCAAGGAACTTTTCTCGTGGGTCGAGCTCCTGCAACAAGAACGGCATTTTCGGCTACCTGTCGGACAAGAAATCCACGGCGGCGCTCCTTCATTGCAGAGGCGCTGGTGTAGAGCTCTCCCTGCCTGGATGACGATAAGCTCCCGTAGTCGAAGGACTTGCTGCGCATTTCCGGCACCTCTGACGGAAGCGTGTACGGCGCTTGTTCCGATGATGACCTCCTCATCTCCCTCTGCTGCATGTGGCTGGAATGGCCACTACCTGGTACCGTCAGAAACTCAGATGGTTTAGCTCCTCCACCCACACCTTGGTCCTCCTAAGGGTTCAGGACAAGAACAAGTGTTAAAAAGCAGCTTTGGATAATCTTGGACTCATAGACTAAAAGATGCGACACCTGTTTAGTGGGTGATACTGCCTTGAGGCCTTCGTCTCTGTCAAAGGACATGGAGAAGGAAGAGGAATGCGACAGATTGCTCTCTTGACTCGGGCTGCGAGACAGGCTGGTGCAGGTGGACTCAAAACTGGACTCTCCAGACGAATGCTCCATGTCTGCAAGTCGCAGCCTCTTCTTCTTGGGCGGTAGTTTCTCGGAGGGCATCTGGGAGAGCGTGTCACTCCTCTGCGGCAGCTGGAACTCCTCCACGTGCGTCGGATGTTTCTCCAACTCCTTGGCCACCGGAGCCTCCGTGTCTTTTTCGTCCGTTACCCTGATCTCCGGAACTTGGATATTGGGCTGGCGAACCAGCTTGTGCGGGATGTGATAAGGTTGGCCGGGTGAAGCTGCTGTGGATGAAGACGAGAGGGAAGTCAAGTCACTGTCGCTCTGCGGCTGCTGATCCATGTTCTCGGTTCTCAGCAGCGCCGACTCTGGACTCAAAGCATCTTCAAAGATATCCGAGTCGGACTGTTCCGAGTACTGGCTGGACGGGGCCGAAGGATGATAACCCGCCTGCTCGAATGACTCGGACTTCTCAAAGGAATTTGGCCGGCTGAGGGAGTTGGTGTGCTGGATGACCGATATGACGTTTCCGACTGCTTTCCTGCATTCTGAATCTGTAAACAGAGCTATGTCCTCAGAGCACATGCTCGCACAGGTATCAAAGCTGTCTGATTGGCTGTGAGCACTCTGAAGAGAACCTTTCCCTGTCGGGGTGCCTCTGGACCCATCCAAACTAACATAGTCACCCGCCATCTCTACTGAACCACTGCAGCTACTGTCACATTGATCAGGGCTGTCCTCCTCGTCACCAACGCTTTTCTCCTTCCGCCTTTTTCTGGTGGCTATTTCTGACATGCTAACCTTCGTACCGTACGGGCTGTAGGCAAGAGGATCTGCAGCTCCTGAAGTGCGTTCACTGTGCTTCTTAGCGAGAGATGAAGTAAAATTCTTGGCCGCGAATCCCGTGCTCTCAGTTTCTCCCGTGTGGGCTTCATGGGCTAAAAGTTCGATAGCCGCCTGTCTTTGGAGTCGACGAAGTCCCGGCTGGTAAAAAACATCGTCAGATGTTATCATCTCATCAAAGGAATGGCTGCCCCGGATTCCCGGGGGGACACTGAGGTTCGGGGGAGAGGTTGGCATGGAGTTGCTCCTGATAAGAGGCCCCGAATCTGATGGAGGTTCCAGAAGTCCCGGGCTGCTCTGGCTGGGCCCGGTCGGATAAAGTTTGGGGTCTCTTGGCATTCCTACATCTCCCCGTAAACAGATATGATCCTCTGAGATATTTGCTACTGTAACAAACTGCCTAGATCTGGAGTTGGGTCGGTAGTACCAAGTGCGACCAAACATGATCTCCTCATATGTTTTAACATTCGCGTTTGGAGGGCTGATTTGCTGCTCTGCACTCTCAGAGCGAGAAAAGTAGCCCGAGTCTGTGCTGCCTTTGCTGTGAGGACTGAGATGGTTCAGTGACTGCGTTGCAGAACCGTCCAAATCCAGGCCTTTCTTGTCATTCAGTCTCAGAGCCAAACGCGGTTTGACTGTCGGGGCGTCGTCGAGCGAACGCCCTCTTCTCCCGGCCAACGACGTCATCATGTGGTGGGAACTTTTTATGTCCTGAAAGGGCGGACACTCCGTCCCTCTGGACTTGGGAACAATCAAGATAGGCACTTTGATGGAGCTCACGGGCAGCTCTTCAGCCGAGTCAGCATACGCTGGTTCTGCACCACCTACAGAGTGACAGATAGGCATAAGGTCATTTATGTCATATTTGAAAATGTGATCGAAGATCATCAATACTGTTCGAGGATCTTTGTGCGGCAGAACGTAATGCGCTAAATAAATATTGGAAAGGTTTCTCGGTCATTTTATCTTTGATGCTCGCTATGGGAATAGTAATTACAGGAAAACTGTATGATATTTGTTAGACTATTTACTGTATGTCAGAAAGATGGAGTACGCAGCTGTGGAGCCTTATTCTGCCGGAAGTGGAAGAAGGTCTCCCTTATCACAAAGTGGCCTACTCTAACTCGTAGTCTTCTCATGTCCTTTCATATGTCCTTTCATATGGAATTAAGATTGAACAGGGCTTTTGGTTTAAAGATGAGACATTTTCTACAAAAAATGCTTGCTTTCCTTCCATCTTTGTGGATTACCATGATTTGGACGATTGAAAATTTGCAAAGATTAAATAGTCCGAATCACCTGGACTCTTGTCCGCTTCAAAGGAGATCTGCGCGATGGATCCATCTTTGTCCGTCAGGATGGTGGCTCCTTCCACTCCTTCCTCATCCGTGTCGGTGCTCTGCTCGCCATCGGAGTGGACCTCGGCTTCGCCCCCGGGGGAGGCCTGATCCGTTTCGCCGCCGCGGGAAGCGGCCAGGTCCGAGAAGGGCACCAGCCCGGCCTTGATAGCGTGAGCGTGGGACTTGCGATGCTTGTATAGGTTGCTCTTGGTTTTGAAGGAAAAGCCGCAGGGCACGCAAGGGTACGGCCTCTCGCCCGTGTGGGAGCGGATGTGCTTCTTCAGGACGCTGGGCTTGGCGCAGGCCCGGCCGCAGTAGTAACAAATGTACTTTCCGGGCTTTTTGGGTTTTTGCTCCTTTTTGCCGTAACCCTCGTCTCCTGGGTCAGGACCCGTCTGGGAATACGCCACGAAAGAGCTGGGTAAACTCGGAGACTTTTGCCGGGGAAATCTCCCCGTCCTCGACCCGACTCCGTGGGAGTGAGTGTGTCCCGGGTGTCCCACGGGGTACAGTTCGTCAGACGCCAACTGTCCGGCAAAGGGCCAGGCGTGCGCCTCTAGTCCTGGTTGGGGTTTGGCTCCCGAGTGGAAGCGTTCAGTGTGCGGGTGCTGAGGGTACGGTTGTCCCAGCTGGTAGGCGTATCCCCCCGGGAAACCCTGAGCCAAGGACCCATGGGGGTCGTGGGACGGCGGCGGGCCTCCTATTGCCCCGACGGACGAAGGTCCAGATAGCAGCTTCCCGGAATTCCCGGGGATGGGGTAGCTGTGTTGCGGCGCCGTCGCCACGTTGGCGCCGCACGGCAAACTTTCTCGTTGTCTCGCCGCCGGATCGGCAAAAGTGCCTCGCTTGGCGGTGGCGGAGGGCTCCGACGCCCACTTCCTTTGCAGAGGCATCTTCTCTTTGTTCGCGTCCTTATTTGGGCATTGCTGCCTGGTGTTGCCGCCACCGGCCGCAGACTCGCCGGTTTCCATTTGTGAGACGCGGGAAAAGGGGGCAGGAGAAGGAGGAGGGCGAACGAGCACGCGACTCCCGGAGGCTCACAGAGTCCCGATGCTGTCGGCCATGTTAACCCGACATTTGATGGCGGCCATTGCAGAAAAATTGGAGCGGGAAGTTTGAAGAAAAAAATTTTACTTCAGAAGAAAACATCAGACGTCTCTTCCCATTCTGTCTGCATTATTTCGTTTCCAAGTCATTTGAAGACGAACATCTCTGTGGCTGATCTGGGGGGATACACACAAAAAAAGACGTGTGAAAAAGCGTGTAGCTTCCTTTTTGAAATATTCTACATGAAACCCCCGCTATTCACTATTCACACAGGACCATGACACCAAATCTTTGAAAAATATAAAAGTCGCGTTTAGGCATCATCTTGTGGCATCTCTTGGCATATTTTGTTCAGCAACTCTAGAAAATTAAAAATCATCTGTTTTTCTTCTCGAAAATGCGTCACTAATGACGATGCGCATTTGCATGAAACTTAACAAAATAAAGGCATTCAAAAGCTTATAAAGGAGTCGCTCTTTTTTTAAAAAAAGGAGACAATATAGTGTTCCTGTCACAGAATTAAAATAAATTCAATCATAACAAAGACTTACAACAATTTGCAAAGGAATCACTAATTTTGTCAAAAGTTGCTTCAAGTTCCAATTCATTGACTCTAAATTTGAAAATAAGGATGTCCTTTGTCAGCCTTAAAAAGCATTCAATTAGACCTAGATTAAAATCTAACAAAATAAAGGAAATGGAGTCCTGGTTATACAATGCTGCTTAGGCTTCGTTTTCCAATCACTTTGCTCTTAATTTGAAAAGAAAAATGCCATTTTCGTGCAAAAAATTAGATTAGCTGATACCTGCAGAAAAATGAAAAAGGAGAACTAAAAAATTGTGAAAAATAAAAATGCATGTAGCGCCCTCTTGTGGCACAATTTTTCCCCCCAACAATTTGAGACAAGCATGATCAATACTAACTTTTCAAAGTGTTTGTCGCTGAGGATCCACGCCTGCGCCTTTTTACGCTCCGTCACACCTGCAAGACAACAAAAGCAACTTGATGAGTTTCACGCGTCATACGAGCCTCGCAATGTAATTTGCCAACCTGAGCGTCTGGCTTTGGCTTATTTGGATTTTTTTTTTTTTTTTTTTAATTTCGCAAGCATGAGTGCTTTTGCTTGTTCCGCCACTTGGCCACCCTCCCTCCCCTCTGTGACTCATAGAGCACAGCATACCCACGCTGTTCCTAAAAAGACACAAAGGCCGATAAAAATAGCTCAGAGGAAGTGACGCGGGAGTATCGTTGAGGCCGTGGGTGTGTGGGTGTCCAAAGAAGTTAAAGAGCACCGATCAGCATCTTCTTTAGCGCTTCCCCCCCTTTGGGGTGCATCTCTCCCACGCACACAAACAGAAGAGAAAGCTGACGCCGCAGAACATATTTTGATAGCACAGATAAAGGATGTGTTACACAAAAACGTACAAAGTGCAAATCAGCAGGTGTAACTAAGTGCTATTTTTAGACGCTTCCTCTTTTTGCAAATTCCAGCAGATGAGCGACTTTACAGAGGGAGCTTTGAGTTTTTTATGGACCGCGGGTCATTTGCCACCCGCCGTCCACATTTCAACGGCCCACGCCAAATCCTAACAATACTTTTTTTTTAAAAATACAAAAAAAGCTTTACATAGTATTGCTAGTGCTGACATTATTATTATTATTATTATTTTTTTTACATATACTGTATAACATTACGGCTTTTATTATTTTTTTTAATTAAAATTATTAATATTATATTATACATATTCTTTTGTCGTTTTAAAAAAAGGGGATACGTTCCAAAAAATACCCGCAGCAAGTGAAATTTGCGAAGTAAAGGTTGTTTTTTGGTTGTTCTTTTAGGTTAATTCTGTTTTTCATTTACAGTATATTTTTGGTTTAATATAAATTGTTTTCTAATTATCTTTTTTAAGTTCTTTAAGTTCGGATAAGAATTATGCTAGCTATCTCGCTCTTAGGTTAGCTTAGCAATTAGCATTACTTCTCTTTCCGTCAAAATAATACTGTTGCTTAATTGATTAATTAATGCAGGTGATGACTGACTTTGAGGCAGTTTTGTTTAGTATCCAGCAAAAGCTAGCTGCTGGGAGGTGCAAAATGCTAATTTTACCTAGCTAAACTGTGCTTATTTCGAGACATGACGTTGAAGACGTTGCTCAATTGACTGATATCGTCTCTTGTTGTCAATCAAAGTCAGTTTTGCGAGCCATCTGTTTCGTGATTAGCGCGTTTGACGCGCGGCAGGAAGTCACGTCGCGCTCGTCTCACGCTAGCACGTGAAAACGCACACGAAACCAGTGGCTCGCTATCAGAAAGAAAGATAAATGATAGTCGTCTTTGCAAATCTATTTCCTGTCTTTGCAAATCTGCTTCCTGTCTTATCTTATCGCATGTACGTGTGTGCTGTGGCTTATTTTTAAAATGAGAGTGTGTGGAATTCCACAGACAAAAAAGAAAAATATGTAAATACTTTTACAGTATCTATTATTAATCGAGTACTTACTGTAAGTACGATTTCATTTAACATAATGAAAACAGACAGACATTTCTTTGACACATATGTGTCAAACTACTGCAGTCTAGTGCCACCTACTGCCGAGGAGGACCTGTACCGCATCAGATTGTTATTTTTGTGCCTTAAGTATTGGTGGCTGGTATCGGCATCCTGCCGAAGACCAGATGTGTTTAAATTATGCAGACATTGGACCGATAGTTCCTTTTGGCATGTGCACATCACTAATTATCGTCAGTGGTGTCCCTCTTGCAGGCTGAGGGCTAAAATCTGGACCAAGCGTCAGAGAACTAGTGTTTAGAGGTTGACGGGTATCGATGCTTAGTATTGAATAGTATTGTAACAATAACTGGACCTATTTCAAAGTGTCAAATCTTGTGATGTTAGCTCATACTAAGATAGGCCAGTCTAGTAGAAATTAGAAATGAGAAGATTAGAACGTTGCCATCAATTTAATAAAAAAATCTTTCTTTAAATTTGTCATATTTTTTCAGGTAATTTTTGTGAATGAAAAACATTAGTGGTATTGGTATTGGTGACTAATCCAGTTGAGTAGTCAAACTAGTAAAAAGGGGTATCAAAAATCCTTCCAGGTTTTTCTTCCCTTGAGTATCGGCGACTGATATCGGCAGCCTCCAAAACTACCCGATACCTTAAAATCTGGCTTGTATCAGACTGTTACCAATATCTGGTATTGGTATTTGCTCGCCTGTGTTTTGTTTATGCACTTATGTTGTGTTTTGTATCATTTCGTCATGGTAGTTGCGCTATTAAATGGTGATGGAATCGGCTGATTGCCCAGCTACAAAAACCAGGCCCGCCGCCGTTCACAAGTGAGAACAAAGAAGGGAAGTTAATGAACTCCTAAATGGACCAATCAGGATAAGCTTCATGTGACACACACGCACAAAAGCGGGGTTCGTGTTTCAGAGTGTGTTGTCGTACTTTGTGCGGTCAGACAGCGTTTAAATGATTAAAAGGCGTTACTAATGCTTTCCATTCACTGATTAACTTCTTTAGACAACTATGAAGGGGGGGGGGGGGGGGGGGGGCACGAGTCAGCGGGAGGGTAGGGAGGGGGGTGACGGAGGGAGGCTGGCACCATGTCCTGGCTTGGTTTTCGTTGGCACCAACTGGGAAACACTTATTGTTCCACTTGAGGTTCCAGTTTGTGTGCATGCGCGTGTGTGACATTAACGATCATGTGGCACACTATCTCAATAGAAAAGTGAAGTCATTTCAAACTTTGTCCCATTTGATGATTCTATGAAAAAAAAAAAGCTGAATATTACCGGAATAACAGTTCAGTTCTTTCCATTAAAAAAAGTCCAAATATTATGAGATGAGGTCATATCTCTAGAGAAAAGGGGCAGAATTTTACAAGAACAAAAAAAAAAAAAAGAAAAAAAGGCGCTCATCATTACGGCGCCGGCTGGACCTCCAATCGGCCAAATGAGCTTTTTTAATGGCCGCACATTTGCAAAATAGAGTGTCTTGCAAAATTATACATTTGGATTTTATTATAGAAGAAAATCTTTTCTTTTAGGTTTTATTTTGTCTGCTTACACTCAGGACTGCAGAAACAATTAGTGGTGAGAGGTCGAAGGTTTTAGAGATTTACACCACTTCAATATAAACTCAGCCACAAAACACTGATATATATATATATATATATATATGTATATATATATATATATATATATATATATATATATATATATATATATATATATATATATATATTTGGGTGGGGCGACCATCTTTGGAGTAATCAGGATTCACCACTGTGATGATGTGAAATATTCCCCAAACATTGCATAACATTGTGTGTGTGAATCTGAGTCACCCCTCCCAAGTCATTTATAAGTTACACCAAGCCATGTTTTGTTTCAACTGCCCGGCTGTCAATCAGGCCTGCATTGCCGTGGAAACGCGTGCCACAGGAGAGCCGCAACAAGCAGATGCATATGGCACCAGAGAAGAAGAAAAACAAGAACAAAAAGAAAAAAAAAAGACGAGTGGGTGCCAGATGAATGGAATGAACTTCATCTGAACCTGAAATAAACACACAAGCACACACACTGGACTTCTGAGGACTGTAGACGGCACAGGTAGGAAGTGGACTACACGGCTGGATATTTTTGTTTGACAAATATATATGTGAGTGTGTGTGGGAGGTGCCAGCACAGGCAGCTGTGTGTGTGTGCGTGTGTGTGTGTGTGTGTGTGTGTGTGTGTGTGGGAGTAGGAAGTAGTGGGCCTGCCAAGGTCATAGTTGCCGAGCGCTTGTTATAAAAGCTTCCGTTGCACAATTGGCTCGGCTCCACGCATGTTCCGAGGCGTCAGCCCTTTCAAAAGATACATTCCATTCTGGCAACATCGGCGAATCATGCACGATTTATCGCTTTGTAATAGGGATCACCATCTCAATAATTTGGATTTTCTCAAACAGTAGTCAGCCGACCACCAGAGGGCAGAAGAGATGACTCAATCGAAGAAGTGATTATAAAAACGTCTGATTTATAGCAGCCCGAAAATGATTCGGAGAAATTAAATTACAAAATGCAAAAAGTCACTGCAAGATAATCTAACAACAAGTTGCTTCATGGTCCAATGGATTTGCTCTCAATTTGAAAAGAAAATCAAGGTGTTCGTGTCGCGGCAATAAAAACCTTAGATTAGATTAAAACCTAACAAAATAAAGGCATGCATTTTGCAAAGGAGTCACTATAAAACTATTTAGCAATAAGTGAAAAGAAAAAGTAATTTTCCTGCATGAATATTTATTTAAAATGTAAAATAAAAGCACACATTGCATTACAAAAGGCAGCAATAAGTTGCTGCAGGTTCCAATTAATTTGCTCTTGATTAAAAAAAACAAACAACTCTTACTGCCCTGACATTGCAAAGCAATACATTAAATTAAAACTTTCATAAAAGTCATTCAATATTTTTGAAAAAGTGTCCTCATAGCACAATTTAGAAATAGGTTGCTCCAATTAATTTGCTCTTTCTCTGTCACGGTACTACAAAGCCTTAGAATAAAACTTAACGATATAAAGACTTACAATGTTTTGCATGGGAGTCCCTTTTTGACAATTTCGCACTAAGAGTTTGCTCATGTTCCAATGAACTTACTCTCAATTTGAAAAGAAAACTGTCATGGCACTACAAAGCATTGAATAGAGGGGAGTGTTTCCCAACAAGCAGCGTGTCCGGCCGACGTCCGCAAAACAAGCGCACCCTTTCCTGTGTCCATCATGCTTCCTGGTAGATTTTGCACACTGTTGTGGAAAATCTAATGAAGCTGCACGCACACACACACACACAAACGCACACACACAGCGAGTGTAATAGTTTCAAGGTTGGCCCAGCAGCTCTGTGGAAAATATGACTGCCTTCTCTTTTCCACTGGCAATTTACACCAACAGGACGCCTGTTTTTCTCCTCCTCACCTCACCTCACCTCACCCCCACCCGCCCGCCCCCCGACCCCGACCGACCGCCCGCCCACCCCCACCGCGGCGGTGCTCTCCTAGCTGGAAACTCCTCGGACAGATGCGGCGCACGCACGACATAATACACACACGCGCCACATGGACACGAACATGGAATGTTTGAAGTGCTGTGTCACTTTTGTGTTTCCGACGAAAAGTGCAACTCGTGCGTGTGTGAGTGAGAAGTCAAAGCTGGCAGAACAGCAAGAACACAATCACACAACACATCGCACACACATGCACGCAGCGTTAGCAGGAAGTTATTCCAAGCCTGGAACATTATTAAGTGAAAACAAGCCACATTTGTGTCTTGTTGCATAATCATTCTTGCGTCTCAACACCCTGCAGCGGCAAATCTTTCTCCGCTCTTTCTCCCTATAAGGAGTCCTTATTTGTTACGCTTCCCTCGTTTTTAGGTGAAATTTCAGGGGGAACCTCTAGAATCAGTGGTTCTGAAACCCATCTACATCTTCTGGGTTTGAGAAATTTCAACAGGATTTCCTGCAGGCGTCAGCATATCAAAAGTCACGTATGACTGGAACAGTGCATTTTTCTTTTCAATTTAAGAGCAAATTAATTGGAACACAAATCAACTTTTTGTTAAATTGTAGCTCAAGTAGATCAAGCAATAAGTATATTCTTGCCCCCTTCTTGTTCATTCACCTTTCTCTTTGTGCACTGAAGAGCCAACAATGGGTCACTTTTAAGAAAATATGTGTACATGTACTCCATTGGTTCATGCTTTTTTAAGGCTGTGACAGGAACAGTGCAGCTTTCTTTTCAAATTCAGAGCAAATGAATCGGAACATGGAGCAACTTGTTAATTTGTGTGGTAGGAACCCCTTTGGAAAACATTGGGAGAGGAAGATTACATTTTCAAATTAAGAGCAAAGTAATTGAAACACGAAACAACATTTTGCTAAATTGTGACTCAAAACGTAAGATTGGGTTTTGTTAAGTTTTCGACATGTGCTTTGTCACTTATAACCACAATTTTTGAGTGACAAGCCAGAAATAAAAAAGTTGCTGGTTTTCCTGAAGAATTTTTTTTTTTTTTTTCAAAGCTGGATCCATCTTTTGGTATTGCTTTGCACAAATAATCCAGCAGGTCTGATCAAATTGAACCAAATATTGGGTATAATTATTTAGGCTACAATGAATTGTTTTACATCCACGTTCCACATCTCTTGACTTTTCTCATGAAAAACTTTGGACAGAACCGAATCCTTTGGCCACAGAACCCTCGAAAGACACTGAGCGCTCTTTCTGTTAATTCGGGGGAGAATGTTACGGTTGTAAAAAAAGAAGCGCCCCTTTAAATGATTGTCAGGAGCAGAAAAAAGTGGGAGGAGCCTGATGGGAAGCAGCGAGCGAGCCTCCCAGCCGTCCAATGACATCACATTCGGGCAGCAAGAAAAATGAGGACTGCTGTGATTTTCCAGCTATAAACACCACGAGATGTTTAGCCGGCTCCGTGGGGGTGAACGCTTTTCTTCATGTCATTCCCGCAATGTCACAAATTATTACGTGACGAAAAAACTAAAAATAACTGAAAAACAATAGACTCTTTGACCAGAAGACCGGTTGGAGTCCAAAAAGCAAACAAAATTAGCTTGTCTGTGAAACCTAAAAAAAAAAAAAACATCTATAAACATCTCTGTTCCTCAAAAATCCACTCGCAAGAACAAGTTACAAGAAGCTAGGACCAAATGGCACCTGCTAGTCCTATCTGTGAAACCAGTGGTTCTCAAATTGGGGTTTGCGTACCCTTGGGGGTGTAAGAAGGGGTCTCGGGGTACGTGAGACTTTAACAGACCTTTTGCGGGCATCAGCAAATCTGATTTCTTGCTTTTTGATGCCGTGGCAAGAACTGGGTATTTTTCTTTTCAAATTAAGAGCAAATTGATTGGATTATTAAGCAACTCAAACTGTTTAACGACTCCTTGTTTGTTACTCCTCTGTAAAACGTTGTATGACTTTATTTTAAGTTTCGGTCAAATTGTCAAGCTTTTTAATGTCATGATAGGGAATGTAATGTTTATTTTCAAATTAAGAGCAAATGAAATGGAACATATTGTATTGCTAAATGGTGTTCTAGTAACACCTTTGCAAAATGTTATAATATATATATATATATATATATATATATATATATATATATATATATATATATATATATATATATATATATATATATATATATATATATATATATATATATATATATATAGCTAGCTAGCTAACTTTTGGGTCTGTGTGCATGTTGGGCTGATGTGTACCCTCGCTGGTTTCCTCAGACACCCCCTCACTTCCTTCCCGCTTCGCTCGGATGTTTCTGGGGCCTCACAGGAAGTGGCGCCGGAGGCCATGTTGCCCACCGTTGCATCACACAGCCCAACCGACCTGCCGGCGTCTCACAGAAGTGTTCTTCCCCGTAATAATAATAAAAAAAAAGATGTAGGTCACATTAGCATGATGAACGGAATGCTCCAGAACCTTTCACGCAGAGATTTAACACAAGAGACATTTTATGGGAGACTCACTAAGCCGCAGGACCTAAAGGCAACACAATGGAGCCGCAGTGGGACACAGCTCATGTTCGGACAATCACGCAGACTTGCTAACATGCTAACTTACTAGCCTCCGACTCTTTTATGGATGAGCTGCAAACACACAGCAGCTAAAGAAAACACAATGAAGCTGCTGTGGGCCACAGCTAGTGTACGAACACTCACGCAGACTTGCAAACATGCTAGGTCACTAGGCTCCGCCCCTTTCAAAGAAGACTTACAAAAACACTGGATGTAAATGCAATACATGGGCGCTGCTGTGGGCCACCGCTCATGAACAGATACTCACGCAGACTTGCTAACATGCTAGGTCACTAGGCTCCGCCCTTTTTACGGTAGACTTACAAAAACACTGGATGTAAATGCAATACAAGGGAGCTGCTGTGGGCTACCGCTCATGAACAGATACTCACGCAGAATTGATGATGTCAGATGCTAGCTCATTAAGCTCCGCCTCTTTTATGGTAGCCTTACTATACGACAGGACGGCGAGGCAACACAATGGAACTGATGTGGGCCACAGCTCATATACAGACACGCTCACAGGATTGATGATGTCATATGCTATCCCACTAAGCTCCGCCCCCTTGATGCAAAAGCTATATACGGCTATATATGCACATTATATGCTTGGAATTTTTTTTTTTTTACAAACACACAACATTACAGGCTGGTGCTCCTGAATTAAGAGAGCCAGAACCAGAATATGGACTGAAAAATTTTCTGAGGCAGCGTGTGCGCAGATGAGTGAGTGTGTGTGTGTTCTTGTATATAACAGGTGTTGTGGACAGTTCTCATTCACCTGCCACCTCCACCAATGAAAGTACAAACACACACATCCACTTGTGTGTGTGTGCGTGTGCGTGCGCAAAAATACCGGGTGTTGGGGACAGTAGTCATTCACCTGCCGCCTACACAGACTAAAGTCTACACATGTACACAAAAACATACACACACACATCCACAGCTGAGTGCTGCCTGCTCACCCACACAACGCAAATAACTCCCTCCCCTCACATCAGACGAGCAGCAGGTAGGTAGGAGGTGTGTGTCTGTGTGTGTTTGTGCGTGTGCATGCATGTGTGTGTCCAACGTCTCGAAGTAAAAAGTCTTGCGCGCATAGATGGCCTCAAGGAAATCATCCCTTTCTCGTTCACTTTGTGCCTAAAAAAAATGCTCCTGAATTTTCCCTGGCTAACGTGACACTTGTGGCATTTGCACTTCCTGTATGTCTGACTTCCTGTTTCTATATTTTTCTTTTCTGATAATGATGGGAGTCAGGAAATATTGCACTTTGGATTTGTTTCCGCTAGTTGTGAACGTGAGTGTCTGGTGGATTGACTAGCAAGCTGTCAAATTTGCACCTGGAGTGGGAACTGGGGTTGAAGGCGTGAAACTCAAACTTCCCAGGGTTCATGAATGCAGCAGACTAAAAAAAAACGGGTAAAAAATAACCCAACATCAAAACGGGTCAAAAAGGAAACTTTTTTTTTTTTTTTAATGAGATGGTTAAAAAACAGCCCATATTTTGTTTTGTACAAAACAATATTTTTTTAGGAAGGACTGTTGGGTCAAAAATAACCCCAAAAGTACTGACCCATTATTTGTGTCAACCTGACTGGTTGTTTTGTGCAAAACAACCCCCAACATGATTCATTTTATGCAAAACAACCTCAGAATTTTGATTATTATTCTTTTTAAAACAACTCATGAATTTCAATGAAATGGACCAAGATGTTGGTGATTTTTTTACCCATAATTCTGTATTTTTGAGCAAGTAGAAATAACCCCATCAATACAACCCAATTTTTGGAACTGTTTTATAAAAAAACAACCCACATTTTTAAAGTTGTCTTATCGAAAAGAACCCATTTTTGGGCGTATCCTTTTCTGACCAATAATTGGGTTATTTTTGATCCAACTGTTTTCAAAGTGTACAAACCTTTTTTTTTTTTTTTTACTTACTATTTTTTGTTCTTCATTTCCACGTCACTAAATCACATTTGACTTTTCTATTCCCGCGCCTCCTAAAATTCCCTTTTTTTGGGCCCATCAATCTTTCTTTTTTGGCGACCATTCCTCACCTTCCCGCTTCCTTGAATTAATCACGCCAGCGGCTAAGCGTTAATTCATCAGAGTTGCGCCTTAATGAACGGTGGCAACTTGTTCAACCTGTTTGGATCTTAATTAGCCCGTTGGCCCGCGGGGACGACAAGACCATTAGGTGGGACGGGGCCGGCCTGATGAGACGACCTGGCGCTCTAATGGGACCGCTCAAATATTCATGATCGTATTTTTGGCCAGGAAGAACCACAGCGCTAAACCCTGTGCTCCATTGGCACCCGCGATGCCTTCAAGTGCCCCCGTAAGTCTTCCCGAGAAGCGTGAGGAAAGGCCGCAAGGGGGGATTCGAACAGGGAACCTGAGAGGCTGACGTGCAACCACTAGGGCGTCGTGCCGGATAGCTTGCCATTATCAAGATTGGTTCTAAAGGTTACGTTCTTTCTTGAAGTTATTCCCGGCACTTCATCACGGGAAGAAACGATCGTCATGAAAAATGTAAGATGAAGTATTATCATGATATTACAATCATTTATCAGTGGAAGAAAAACTGAAAGAAAGACGAAGATGAGGGTCATTTTGTCCCGGGGGGAAATTCAAGATTATCTTAAAGAGGAAGTAACAATTTTTTTTTAACATTAATATGTTCTATGTGCCCCCTCTAGTCGAAAAAACGCCATTCTGATTAATATTGTGATTGCGGAGTATGAATTAAGCAGCGGAATCCATCCATCCTTCGCTATTCTTCTAAGGGGGCGGCCATTTTGTTTCGGACTACCGGTTGGGACTAAAAATGACATCATAGTGGCTAAAGGCTCAGTTTGTGAGCGTCACCTGACTGAATCTAGAAAAGCGAGTGAGCTGTGATTGGCCGTTACTGGTGATTTTATTTTCAGTCCATCGCAATCGGCACTACAAAAACAAAATGGCCACCACCTGAGAAGAGTAAAAACGGCTCTGGTGTCATATTCCACCAATGCAATCAAATCAAATTGGAATCAAATCAGTTTTTTTTTAAAGGGGGAGTCCAAGAAATTTTCTTAACAATTATTTGTTCTTCGGGCCTTCAATAGGCTAAACACGGCCAGTGCAAAATACCAGCTTTTATCCATCTCAGGGTGCGGCCATTTTGCTATTTGCTGTCGCCTGAAAATGACATCACAGTTATTCTGGTGTTTTCAGAGTTAGGTCAAGTGACGTTTGCAAACCGAGCCATGATTGGTTGTTATCTTATCCGTGAGCAAGTGTGATGTCACTTTCAGTAATCATGATGTTTTTTGTCAATTTCAGCGTTAGCTCTTTTGTTAGCTTTCGTGAAGCGTATCGAAACGTGAGACTGGCGGGCGACCATTCCGGGGTGTGCCCCGCCTCTCCACCGAGGAAAATAGGAAGTGAGCTCATGGTTGCGGCCTTGAATTTGGACGAGCGAGATGATCCGGACAAGATTGAAGGCCCGCGGAGGAATTCCGAGAAAAGAATTTCAACACAAGGAGCTTGGGGATGACAGCGGCATGACATCATGGGTCGTGGCGTCGTGTTGCAGGTCGCCCGCGAGGCCTCGCCAACGCACGTGGCGCTTCACGAGAACGGCGATGAAGAGAGAAAGAGAGCAAAGAAAGGAAGCGGGTCGGAATGAAGTCAGAGTTGAGGGATTGGGCGGAACCAGATGGGAAACACATGCTGTCAAACACACTCACACACACGCAAGATCACACACACACACACACACACACACACACACACACACACACGCGCGGATGATGACCTCTTGACAGCAGATGGAGAGATGACACACACGCACACACACAATCTGTTACAAAGCATATTTCCACTGTCACCAGGAATACAAAGCATGCTGGGAAATGGAGTCCTGTGCCTTCATTATACAAAGATGTTCGATACCACTTTTTTTTAAACCGATACCAGTATGAGTAGACATTTTTTTGAATCCTCGTCAAGACCAAATACATTTAGCTTTAAAACTTATAGTTTGATACAACTGTTGTATCCCATTATATCAATTCCCCTACTTTACTCCCCCCCTCAAAATAAAAAAAAAAATCACATGACAATAACACATTAGAAAACTTGAAGGTCATCTAATGTAATCATCTGATTGCGGGAAGCCGCATCAGCTGTACCAACGCCCACGCGATGCATCAATGTCACGCGAAGGGTACAAAAAAGGTACAAAAAGTCCGGCGCCTGGTAAGCGGTGACTGCCGACGAGGCAGGTGACGACCGTCGCCATGACGACCGAGTCAGCATCCTATAAAGTTATTGTGCAAGGCCGCCAAACTTTTGACTGGTCCGTGAGTCAGCGCAGCCGTTCTGGTAAAAAGGAGGATAGCTGATGGGAAATGCATTAACATCATATACACACGCGCGCATGCACACGCGCAAGCACACACACACACAAACACACACACCTCATAGTCACATATTTTGTGAGGCGTTTTACAGCTCTGGATTGGAGGAAGTTTTAATAAATTTGACAAGCATCTGTTATGGTGTCAGAAAAGGAAAAGAACATTTGAACAAAAGTATTAGGACGTAATCGTTAAGTACTTTTTTTTCAAGTGAAAAACGAGGGGCGGAGTTTTGGGACAGATAAGACAGAAGAGGATTCGGGACAATAAAACTTTATTCTTATAATTCCGATGATAATCATAATTCTCATTAAAAAAATGGTAATATTGAATAAATATAGAGTTCTGAGAAGCCAAAATTCTGACTTTAAAGTAAGAATTCTAAGAATTCAGGAACTTAACTGAAAGTAAACATGTTTTTTTTTTTTTTTTTGAGTTTGGGCAACCAGATTTTTGTATGAAAAGTATCAAAAGTATTGGGACGCCCACAGTAAAAAAAAAAAAAAAAAAAGATGAAAATGCTACATTTGGACAGAAGTAGTGGACACAAAGCTGAAGTGAAATGGTAAAAAAAAAGGAAACTTATTGGGAAACCTCCAGGAAGTAAACGTAAATTCAGCTCATCGTTCAAGCTCTCTGAAGTTTTACACACACACTCATAAACACACACTCACACACACACACATTGGCCTCCGAATGGTTGATTGAGTATTTTGGGCGTTATGCGTCAAACTAACGCAATTCTTGATCGTTTGGGTCGTAAATTTAGACGATGACAGCTCAGAAGCCCAGCTCGGCTGAACATCTGTAGCCACACACACACGCGTGCACGCACACACACACATACATCGGAGCTGGCCAGGCAGAGCATGGAAGTGAATGAGAGTGAGATGAATGGATGTCAAAAAAAAATGTCAGGAAGTAAATCATTTCATAACATTGGCGCACAACAAGCGGCTGAAAGCAACTTGCTTGCGTGTGTGTGTGTGTGTGTGTGTGTTGCTGTCGGAGGTGACCTCCTGGAAGAGTTTTACTGTTTTGAAAGCAGCCATGATGGCGTGGCTGTGATTGAAATTCAGCAAGTTTGACTCAATTTCCTTTCTTGCCTGTGGCTGCATTCAAATTCGCTCATGGGATTAATATTATTTTTTGGGGGAGCTTGTGTAAATTTGTAAACTGTAAATTTACCTATTTACCTAATTAAAAATGACCTACAAGCATTAACAGTAATCCCCAATCCAGACAGTCCACACAGCTGCAATAAATAACCTTTTCATTGTGTCCTCTCTAATGGACATTAGTATTTGGTCTCTATCTTTTGACTCATTAGCGATATCTTACCAAGTATTAACATGCTCACTAGAGGACATCCCGGCATTTCCGATGATGTCTCACATGTTTGGGTGGGAGGCAATTCACAGTTCTGTTTCTTGCTGGGACAAATTGGAGACAAAAAAATGGACATAAATGAATGAGCTGGGTCTCAGGAGGTTATATGAAAATCTGCAAAATATTTAGATTTATGCATCTTTTGTCACAATTGCAACACATGTTTTTTCACTTCTTGCTACAACAAATGCCGTCTTACCACATATACATCTGCATTAGAGCCAGAAGTTTTGATTTTTTTTTTTTTTTTTAAGATGGTGAAACGCACATGTTTAGCGAACATCTTTTCAGGTTTAGTTGTTCTTTTTAAAATAAATAGTAGCCATATATTATGTATATTTTATGGAAAAATGTACAGAAACAGGTGGGCATTTCTTTAAAATGATGCCATTGTTGTTCAGGGGAAATTCTAGATATCAAAAGTTCTCATATCGGTCTGGAAAAAAATTCTATCCCTTATATACATGTTGTTATTTTTTTGAAGTGTCAAGAGGTGCTGACCTCACAGCCATGCAATACTGCCACCTACTGGCAACTGTTTGTCATTATGGTGTTTTTATTGTTTTTTTTTGTTTTTTTTGTCCTGTATTGATGCCCTGCTTTAGTATAAAGAGTTGGATTCATTCAGTTAAGTCCTATCAAGCAAGTGTTGTGCATCGTGGGCATCAATGTGTAAAAAAAAAAAAAAAAAAAAGCGGTTTTATAAGGAGCATTCTTGGCACACTCTCTGTTTCTCGCCGGCGTTTATGAGCCACACATACTTTATCACACCCACTAAATCCACGTTGCACAGCCCACGCCGATACAGACGGCCCAGACCGCCATTTAGTCCGCGTCCTGCTAGTCTGCTTCTTGGCCCACGCACTCGCGCGCAAAAAGGCACACAACAATCCACAAATACACACAACCGATTGTGTGTAGCCCTTTACATTACAATAACCTGAAAAAAACAATACACAAAAAGTTTCTGAAGTTTGGTGACCTCTTGACCTCAGTATTTCTTGTAATGCGTTGGCATCAACTTAGCAATGCTAACACCAGCTTTGAATACGATGACATCGTGCGAACAGAATGTGATGATGCGTCGCCACGGCGACGGTCAACAAATCTCTTCATCGTCATCATCGAGAAGCACAAAACGTCCTCGGAGTGAAACAAAACGCTCGAGCTCTTGGACTCCGAATGTTTTTGAGAAGTAGGTCACCGGTGGGGGAGGTGAGAGAAGGGGGGTGGGGGGGCGCTTGAGTTTTGGCTCTCACACACACACGCCCGCACAAACCACAGAGGAATTTCCTCGTTTCATATAAAACTGATAATGGGATGTGTCCCAGCGGGAGTGGAAAATCAGAGGTGACTTACGAGCCGCATTCCAACCTCGCACACGGTGGACACTCCCTGGACCGGCGCGTGCGCGCGCACGCACGCACACACACACAAACATGCACCCACATGGGGGATTTTCTATCACAGTGGGGACATGCCATTGACATAATGCTATTTTATCCCCTAATCCTAACATTAACTTAACCTCAGCCAATTCAAAACTCATTTCTGAAAGCAAGTTTTGAGCCTCAAAAAGATCTGATTTTGTGGGGTCCCCACATGTACAAATAGTCCCCACAAAGACAGTACAACGCAGGATATGATCCCCACTTTGTAACAAAAACCAAAGGCACACATGCACACACAAAGGGTTTTCTATCATAGCAGGGACATCGCATTAACATAAAGCATTTCCCAAAGCAAGTCTTGATCCTCAAAAAGGAGTCTGACCTTTTGGGGTCCACAAAAATGGTCCCCACAAGTGCAAGAGGTCCTAAAAAAAACATATAACTGGGATTTGGTCCCCACCATGTTGCAAAAACCCAGACGATAAACACAGGGGGGGGGGGTTCTTATTGTAGTAGGAACATCCCATTGACATAATGCATTTCCTTGTCCCAAACCACCACAACAGATCACCTAACACTTAACCCTAACCTCAACCCCAATACAATTTAAACCTAAAGTCTAAAGTGTGGGGTCCATCAAAATGGTGCAAGAGGTCCCCACAAAGGCAGTAAAACTCGCGCACGTCTACACACAGGGTTTTCTATCATTGCGGGGTCATTCAACTGACATATTGCATTTCCTAGCCACTAACCATCACAACAGATTGCCTAACCCGAAGCTCAACCAAAATCCAATTCAAAACCACACTCTAAATTTGTGGGGTCAGGGAGAATGGTCCCAAGAAGTAAAGTGGTCCCCACCATGACGCAAAAAGCAAAGCTCACACACACACTCATCTAGTCTTACATGAGGCGGGCGCGGGAAAGCAAAAGCGTTTGGCAAAGCGCAGTCAAGTTTCCACGTCTTGAGTGCTCGAACGCGACGCTGCTAAATCCATCCCTCATCAGGCTGTGGGCCAGGCCACCGCAACCCGTCGTATCCTCACACTTCCTGTAAGCGGCCAGCGTGTGTGTGCGTGCGTGCGTGTGCGCCGTCCTGGCACGGATGGCAGCACAGACGGCGAGATGGCGTGATGGCTTTCTACCTGCCGGGAAAGAGAGATGGACCAGCGTGTCGCAAGAGCTGGACGTCAAGGTGATGCCGCCACCTGTTCCCTTTGCGTGTGCGTGCATGTGTGTGTGCGCAGAAAACAAGATGATGCCAGTTTATGTTTGTCATCGTGATGTTCGAGAGCACTTTTTTTCAGACTGACAAGTCACCGATACCAAGTACCGATACCACTCTACTAATCCGAGTTTGTAACGTCAAGGTGAAGCTAAAATACATATGCATAGACTCATGTAGTCAGAAACACACACTGACACACACAAACATGACTTTTCCACACATGTCCATTCTTGCACACGCAAACACACTCAATGACACACATGACGACAAAAAACACAAACTATCCCTTGCACACATGGACTCAGTGGACACTCAAAAGCGGACACACACATATGCACAAACGCAGACACACAGAGGCTCAAAATGACACATGCATGTAGAAAAAAACCCCACAAACACACAAAAAATATGCGATTTGCACTAATGCATATGCTTGCACACAAACACACACTCGGGCAGACATGCACACATCTCCGTTTGCACACAAACTCAGTGGACGATCAAAAGCACAGACAGACACACAAACACATGCACATCCAGACTCACACACAAACAAATGTGCTTAGACACAAAACACACACTGCATACAATACTGTATGGACACGCAAATACACACACATGCACACTGCAGAAAAACACACAAACCCATACTAACACATCACAGGTTCACTCACAACACATTCATGCATGCACACACAAAAACATACTTTTACACAAAAAGCACTAAGACACAAACACACACATGCCAACATGCAGTTTACCCACACAAACACATTCACCAACACTCAATTGTACACACATGCGCACACACTGACCCACACGCGGGTGCGCAAACACATGTACACTGTGGACAATCACAAGCACACCCACACAGACACACCATAGACGCAAACAGGCCTGCACACTTACACGATACACACAAACACCGCATCTACACTTGGACACATGCACAAACACAAATAGCAAACAAACACACACACACACATACTGTACCTGTATATGCCATGCGCAAATACCACAGTCACACTTGCATGCACAACACAGGCACGCAGAACACAGACAGACACACACATAGGAAGTCGCGTTGGAGAGCCGAGTGTGTTAAAGCATTTTTCCATTCACAAATTCTCAGACAGTGAAGTGTGCTCGGGCCTTGGCCTTGTGCGTGCGTGTCCGCGCAAAAGTGCGTGTGTGAGCGAGTGTGCATGCGTCTGTGTGTCTGTGCATTTGTGTGAGCTATAATAATGGAGACTGTCAATAATGTCTGCTGTGTCACCACGACAACAGCGGACCCCCCCCCCCCCCCCCCCCCCCTCCCACCTCACCACACTTATTAACACAGACACACACAATATGGAATGGCCTAATATGGATAGAAAACCCCAAAAGAATTCTCTCGTTTTCCTCCATCACCACGGTAACAGACACGGCAACTTGTTGTCTCACTTCCTGTCTTTTCTTCAGGTCATACGAACACACACACAGTTTCACTTCCTGTCCCCAAATCGAGCAGTCATTCATCCACTCTGCTGTCTATCCATCCACCTTCACTCTCTCGCTATGTTTACATGTGCTTCACAAGCTTCGTGTGTGTGTGCGTGTGTGTGCGCGCGTGCGTGTGTGTGAGTGGGAGCCCTAGAGAAACACTCCTCTTGCCACAGGAGTAAAGCCCAGGCATGACGCAGAGCCAGAAATAGACAGAGGGGGCCTCAAGTAAGGGGAGGCGCACAGACGCCGCTGCCGGCACTTTTGCAGCGACCGTTCTTATATACAGTACAGTATACACAAACACGCACGCGCCCGCGCGCACAAGTACAGTACATCAAGTACAACAGGTTTGACAGAAAGATACAAACCCATTTGAATGATTGTTTGTACTTTATTACATAAGTGTGGATCCTGTTGCCACTCGGAGAGAACAAATGACCTCGGTAGCCAAGTCGGCGCTTCTCAAATAGGGACGCTAAGACTTGAATGCTGTTATTTTCCAATTAAGAGCAAATCAATTGGAACATGAAGCAACCTGCCGCCAAATTGTATTGGTGACTCCTTTGCGAAACATTGCATGCCTTTGTTTGAGATCTTTTGTACAAATGTGCACAGCACTGTAAGTGTTAATAAGTTTGTTACTTAAAAAAAAAAAAAAAAAATATATATATATATATATAAATCAAATCAAAGCCTAATAATTTCAATTCGCAAATGTTCTCTCACAGTCTTTAAAGATGTTTAACTAGTATAAATACGAATTTTTAGCCTAAATGCTAAAATGCTAAAAAACACAGTATTTATCGCCATAATGCAACACAGTATGCACAAGTGCAACAGCGCTGTTAGCATTTAGCTTACAAATGCATTCTAGCATATTTGTATGCTAAGTGCTAAAAACACAAAATTTATTCCCCATAATGCAATACAGTATGCACAAGTGCAACAATGCTGTTAGCATTTAGCTTCCAAATACATACAACCATATTTGTAGCCTAAATGCTAAAAACATAACATTTTTTTTCCTCATGATGCTACAGACGAAGCCCGTGTGCAACAATGCTATCTTTTTCATATTTTGCTTACAAATACTGTATGTGTAAATGTACTTGTAGGCTAAATGCTAAAAACTAAATTATTTCCCAGAATACCACAGGGTATGCACATTCACAGTAATGCTATGTTTTTAACATTTAGCTTACAAATATTTTCAAAGGTATTTGCAAATATTGTAGTTCATGTGAGCGGGTAAGTGGTTCATGTGCTCTTAAAAAAATTGACACCAATCTTCACTATTTATCCAATTCACTCATCTAATGCCAGGGACCAACTCTTAAAAAAACGTGAAAATATGTCTCTGGCATTGAATGAGTTAATACAAGTGAATTTGTGAATAGAGTTAAATACTGTTGTAAAATACAGTTATGAGTACTGTATGTTGTTTCGCTATTTGTTGCTATTTCTCAAACAATTGGTTTTAATTTTGAAAACGGAGGACTTTTGGGGGTTTGCAGCCATTTCAATTAATTTCAATGGAGAAAAATTATGACGTACAAGTTAATTGACCAGGCTCAAAAACGTTTGGTCTCCTGATCCTTCTGTCCATCCTTCTGTGTGTGTGTTGTGAATGAAAGCGAGCCTGCGTGTGTGTGCGCACGTGTATGTATGTACTGTGTGTGTGTGTGTGTGTGTGTGGGAAGCGCAAACACAAAAGCCGTCACTTGTTTATTTGCTTTGGCGACGCCACTTGCGACTCGCAGCCTCCAAGCCACAGGGGGACACACACGCTCCACTCTTATGCAACTCACACACACACCAACACACACACAGTCACACAGCTGTGCCTGATTCAAGCAATGTTAGGTGTGTGTGATTTTTAGTAATCTGATTGCGCAACTTTGTCCTGATGACTTTCTTTGCTCCCATTCAAATGGCTGACAGTGACACATTTAACGACACAATTATATTACATCACTGATACACCCCCCCCACCCCCCCAAATAATTAAAAAAAAAACAATATGGGCCCGATACTAATCCTTGGTAACTGTCGTGTAAATTTGTCCTAATCTAGAGCTTCTACTAAAAAGCTGTGCTGATGTCGCTGATGACATACAGTAAAGTTGCTGCACATGTACACAAACGCACAGAAAAAAACCCCCACTCAATAGTTGCCAACGTCAGCTCTTAAAGGTTAGCCCAAAGTTGGCGTGGATTCCGCTAATTAGCAAATCAAAGCAACACCTTGAATCTAGGGTGTGTTTTAGCTCAGGTAAACAATGTACTAGAACATGGGCATGTTTTTACTATGTCATTATAATGTTCTATATTTAGTACACGCTTTTATGAAGTTGATGAAGTTTTTTTTTTTTTTTTTAGCCTACGTTATTGTGTCCCGCGTTGTGATAAAATTCCACAGTTAATGTCTATGTTGCTGTAATGACCACCGCTGTTTTATGCTATATAGAGATATTGGTCTATTTTTTGTACTATTTTTTGGGCTAATGCTGTGATAATATTCCACACTTCATATTTTGTGGCTGTTGTCCACATATTTTAGTCCATGCTGTTAAAATGTCCAATTTTTATTCAACCGCTTCAATGTCAACGTTGCTATAATGTCCAACGCTGTCGTCAGTGTATTTTCATCTATTTTGATAAAATGGCTTATGCTTTTGGACTAAGTTGTGTCCTGTGATGATGTCTTTGCGTGTGTTTCTCTTCTGTTTCACTATGGAGCACTACGCGGTTAGAATGTTTTCAATTTTTGGTCTATTTTGTCTATGCCCCATCCAGTGTTGTTTATTTTAGTTCGTTGAAGTGGAACTTGACTTTGTCCTGTGTGACAGACAGCCTGACGGTCCTCCCCCTGCCGCGCTCTCTCGTTTTCTCTCCGTCTGCGCGTGAAACGTGACACTGGATGCTGCGGAGTCTCTGGGGGTCTCCCAGGGGGGCGCGTAGGGGGGGGGACACATACCATAACAGCGGCTCTTCCGAGTAATTTTAGCAAGGCCGGGCCAGACGACGTGCAGAGACAGAAGATGATTTTGTTTGGATTTTTCACAAAGCGAGGAGGAGCCAGGACGCCGCGGACGACGTGAGTAAGCGTGAGTCAGCACGTGAAGCCAATTGAATTCAAGTCGAACGTACTCCGGCGCGTTAAGAACCGCTGCCCACAATCCTGATGGATGACAAGACCGGCTCACGTGGTGAGTCATCGCAAAAAGGAGAGCGGTGCCAACAGAAACCACGTCTTCTCAATGGCAGGCTAGGGCAAAAAAAATGAAAAGGGAGCAAAGATTTTGGGCCGTTTGACTTTTGAAATTGAGCGTTTGACATTTGAAGCATTTCATTTTTGAAGTGAATTCTAACCTTTCGAATTTTTAATCTTTGGTATATGTAATATGTGTAATATGACTTTAAAATTATTTGACTTTTGGACCGTGTGACAATTTTGTTTTCTGACTTTTGAACTATTTGATTATTGATTTCGAAATCTAAAATTGTTCGACTTGATTAATTTGAACTATTTGACATTTGAGGTTGTTGCGGCTACCAGATCCTATTTTTTGTTCAGCGCCGCTGTAGGCTAAGGAGGGGAAATCTATTTGTCTTACGCGCTTGGAATGACGACATGTCCACACACTCGCTCCGTTTCTTCAGGTTTATTGCTCGCCACATCACTGGTGACTCCAATAGTCATTTTTTGACTCCAATAGTCTTTCTGATGCAAGGTCGAGTAATTTCCAAGGTTTAACAGAGTTTTGTTCGTCCATGCGAGGTGCGGTGTGCAGTACGCCGTGCGGCGTGCGGTAAACAAAAAGATAGCCTTCCCCAACCTCACCCCACGCCAAACTGAACAAAAGTGCAGGTGACAGGTGGGCACTAATTAAAGGCTTCCAATTGCGCACCACACACGCCCAGCGCCACACCCACGTCCACAATAACCAATAAACGAAAAACACAAATTTAAAGTGAACCAACCCCCATGAAGAATACATAGCAAAACAAAAAATATAAAAGAAAGCATTATGGCTCCTACAGAGGTGTCTATTTTTTGTTTTGTTTGCCTTATGAATTATTTGACTTTTGAGGCGTTTGGCATTCGGGGCATTTGAGCGTCTCACCCACACGCTGGCCATCCACTTAGCGATCGAGCCAGCGCTGGGTTAACTCATTAGCGCGCTCGTTTATCTCGTTAGGCGGCCATTGATCCGAGCCGGGCGAGCCAGCGGGAGCGTGATCGATGTCACCGACACGGGCCCACTTTGAAGGTTACGTAAGCACGTTAGAGTGAACTCTAATTCACTCCAAGGTCAGCCTCGCTGCATTTAGCGACGTTAGCATGGTTAGCGACTGCTCAGCTTCCTGGAAGATGACAGCGGGAAGTGCTGGGATTACACGTCAATTATTTACAGCGTGGCTAGCCACCTGAGATTCATGGGCCAAATTTGGTCTCATCATCGTTTTACTCTGAAACAGTTTTCCACTTTTGTAGGAGGAATTCCATCTTAAAAAGATGCTACGTACTTGTGACATTATGTCATTGTGCAAGTGCACAAAGCGCGTCTCACACTTTGTAGGGTTCTTCCACTTTCTTAATGAGCCGTCGTGCGAGAATGTCTTTGTTGTTTTCCCGCGTTGGCGTCTTGAATTGATTGTGTTTATTTGGTCGGTAATCAAGCTGACTGCGGCTTTGTTGAAGACCAATAAAAACGTGGTGATTTGATGAGTCACGCTGCAATTGCGACACAGGGAGTTGAAAAATAAAAGCCACAAAGAAAACAAACTTGTTTACTATCACCTTTTTGGAAGCCAAAAATGCTGGTGGTTTGTCTGCCAAACTGCCAACCAAGTGCTTCTGGGTTCAACCTGTAGGCGCCTGTAGCTCCACCCTTAGTCATTGTGGTAACAAAACCTGTACTCGCTATTGGTAGGCCCAATTTTGTGCATAGTCTGTCATATGCGGTAGACAGGACCGCCCCCTAAAAACAGGCTAATTCAAGTTATGTGACTAGATTGTAGGTTTGATAAAACTCACTCACTCACTCACTCACTCACTCACTCACTCACTCACTCACTCACTCACTCACTCACTCACTCACTCACTCACTCACTCACTTGTGAACAAACTCACTCATGAACTAACTCAGTTGCTAACCAATAAGCTAACAAACAATGGGCAACCAAGCTAACTAACTACCTCACTCACTCACTCACTCACTCACTCACTCACTCACTCACTCACTCACTCACTCACTCACTCACTCACTCAGTTGATAACCAATGAGCTAAACAACAAATGATGGTCAACTAAGCTCACTCACTCACTCACTCACTCACTCACTCACTCACTCACTCACTCACTCACTCACTCACTCACTCACTCACTCACTCATGAATTAACTCAGTTGCCAACCAATAAGCTAATTACCAAAAGATGGTCAAACAAGCCAACTCACTCACTCACTCACTCACTCACTCACTCACTCACTCACTCACTCATGAACTAACTCAGTTGCTAACCAATAAGCTAACAAACAATGGCCAACCGAACTAACTAATTAACTAACTACCTCACTCACTCACTCACTCACTCACTCACTCACTCACTCACTCACTCATGAATTAACTCAGTTGCCAACCAATAAGCTAATTACCAAACGATGGTCAAACAAGCCAACTAACTACATAACTCACTCACTCACTCACTCACTCACTCACTCACTCACTCACTCACTCACTCACTCGGGCTCCCCGCTCAGTTTCCCAGTGACGCAACGGCTCGAGTGGCTCAAGTGCAGAAAAATCCCATGGCGCTCCCACTACATAATGGCAGCAGCGCTCGCCATCAAATATGCATCCAATTACGTAAGCGCTTGTGCCTGTTACGCAAGAACGCCGCCTGTCCCCATCTACACCCCCAAGACCACCGCCGCGACCACTTTTGTACGCCGCCAGACGGGGAAATGGAACGCTGAAAAAACATCCCCAACGTGCGCACGCGACAAAAACTGGGGCGAGAGGGTAGCATACGAGAGCGATGGGGGAGAACACGCTCTCTTGAAAAAGCGCTCATGTGGTCGCTCACCTTCACCCTTTCACACTGAAACCATCTCAAACACTCACTCGATCGTTCACTCACTCACTCACTCACTTAAAAACAAACGTAATCGCTCATTCGCTCGTTCACTTGATTGCTCATTTGCTCATTCACTCACTCATTCACTGACTAACTGATTGACTGACTCACTCACTCACTCACTCACTCACTCGCTCACTCACTGACGTTGAGCCAGTCACTCAATCACTCACCTACTTTGTGTGTGAGAGTTCAAGTCAACATTTGTGAAGGCGTCAACTTTTTGTCTTTTCCCATACTCCTGCATCCCAACAACACACACACGCACACACACACACGCACACACCCACACACACACACACACACACACACACACACACACACACACACACGCACACACACACACACGCACACACACACCCCGCAAAATAAGAGGCCTTGCCTCGACTCTCGCCCGCACCACAAAGCAAACAGGAAACCTCGGAGTGGTCCAGACCGAGGATGAAGATAAATGTCCTAAGTGTTGTGTTTGTTTATGTTGGCGCTTGGGCCTCACGCATGACACAAACCAACATCACGCCGCCAAATCCAGTCGGAAATACTAACAAAATTTAGCGCGAAATGCCCATTTTTCCATCGTTTCACACTGAGCCATTGTGGAAAACCAATAAATGAACCCTGCAGAGATGCTGCCCATATGAATTTATTCAGGCCGATTCCGATAATTAGCAGAATAAAATTACTATAACCTATTCATTGGTCGACTAAAAAAATATCTATACTGTATATGATCGCTACGAATAACTATTTTTGTTTTTTTAATTTTACAAAAAAAACTTCGATTATTCACCGATTTAACTATTATTAGTCAAATTTCGAAAATGACGATAGAAAATCTCCAGAGACTTTTTTTTGTCCATTGTCACTGTTTACGATAATTTGTCTGATTTAACTCATCGTAAATACCGGCCGATTTTGTGCCATTTTTTTTCTTCAGCTAATGTGTTTTTGTCAACCTAAATAACTATTTAAAACAAAAAAACAGTTGACCACGGAACCTCTCCAAATGGACTTTTTTGGTCCATTTTCACTGTTAACGATATTTTGTTTGATTTAACTCAACTCAAAAGCTGTCCATTTTTTCCAATTTTTTTTTTATGTGCTTTGTCAATGTAAATAACAATGAAAAAGACCGCAATGAGCATTTCTTTAACGTCAAATGTCAAAATTGTAACCACAACGTCTCCACTCGGACTTTTTTTTCTTTTTAAGAGGACTTATCAGAAGATATTTATTTGCATGGATATTTTCGGATCGTCACATAGTCCTTTGGGAATAAGATTAGATGTAGGACACACACACATACACAGGTATGATGACAACAAAGTGTGAATAAATTAATTTGTGCTGTCAATGACTTGAGAGGACGTGCGATGTAGCGAGACCTCGCGCTGTCAACCGGCAGAAGAAAGAAGGATTTTCAGGACTTTTTTTATTTTTGTGTTTGGGAATAAAGAGGACACGAGGATGAGGAGGAGGAAGAAGAATGGAAGAGAAGGGAAATGGGGGAACTTTTAGTAGGCGCTAGCCTTCATGCTAACCCCCTGCTAGCATAAGCTAATACGATGCCTGCGTGACAGGCGGCAGATAGCCAGCATTGCTAGCGTCTTTGCGCTAATACCTAGCACTGAGCTTATCTTGTGTGTTAACGCTACAGATGTATACACATGCACACCACACACACACACACACACACACACACACACACACACACACACACGCACACACACACACACGGACACGCTCATGGCGTTAGCGCTGCTGGCTAATCCGAGCTGCTACAAACTAGGCCCAAGCTGATTTTTTTTCCCCCCACTCTCTTTTTTTCTGTCCGCCTCCAAAAATATGTCAGCGGCATGAGATTAAGATTACTGTGCTGAAGATGAAAACGATGAATATAGCGAGAGCAACTCTGACTTCCAAAAGACGCTGGAGGACATTTTGGAGGACAGAAAAGCCTTCCTGATTTGTCAATCAACATTTGTGCCACTATGAAGGGAATTTTCTAAGATCCAGGCTTAGAAAACAGGTGATATTGAATCACACCATGTGAGTCCAAATTTGCATTTTGTGCTTAATGCTCGGGTGTCAAACATACGGGCAGCGGGCTGGTTCTGGTCCAGAAACGGGCAATATACGGCCTGTGAAATGAAAAAAAAGTGTTCTATTTTTTTTTTTTTCAAAAAATGAAAAATTTGAACTGTTTTATGATTAACAGCAATGTTATTATTCTATGATTAATAGTGATGTGCTTGTAGTATTCAGCTACAACACAGTAACTGTGCACCAGCTAGCTTGTGCTGCTAAACACGTGGCAGAGTTGCTCGAATAAGCTCCATTTCTCACAAAACATGCTAATTACTAAGCTAATTACACTTCTGACAAACCATGCTAATTGCTAAGCTAACTTCCTCTCTAACTGTGTTTTTGCACCGATGCACCTGCTGGAGCATGTGAACTTCCCGACAGGAAGTGATGTCACCCAAATGACAGCTTTGCGCCACTAAGTGCCGCCAATTTGACGATGGCTAATAACAGCCTTCCCTTCCTTGTCCTCCTTTTCCTCCCATCAAGCCCGAAGCTACGCGCCAACTTTCTGCTCTCTCTCTCGCATCTTCCTCCGTCTGTCCCTCTCTCGTCTCGGGCGGGAAGCCAGCGAGCTCGCCACCTGTTCCCCATCGGCAAGAAATCATCATGATGATGAGGAGGAGGATGAAGAGGAGCACGTAGAGGTGAGAAGGTGGAAAAAAAAGAAAAGAAAGAAAAAAAGGAGAGTGAGGAATGGAGCACTCTCACACTCTCACCTACACTCGCTCATTCTCATGCAAACACACTTTACAAACACATAAGCGTTCTCATGAACTCATACATTCAAATGAACACACTCTTAAACACTCATACACCCAAAACCTCATTCAAAAGCGAGCACATTCATAATAAGCTACTCTCACACAGACTCTCACACATGGAACTCTCGTTGACTCTCACACACACACTTGTGTAAAGAAACATACATGCTCTCTCATGACATTATACATTGTCACACACACTCATACACACAAAAGCTCATTCAAAAGCGAGCACATTCATAATAAACTACTCTCACACACACTCTCACACATGGAACTCTCTCATGACTCTCACACACACACTTGTGTAAAGAAATATACATGCGGTCTCATGACTTTATACATTGTCACACACCCTCTCACATACAAATCTCATTCACTCACAACCACTAACTCTTACTCATGTAACCAAATACACGCACTCATGCATTCATACACCGTCACACAAACCCTTGGTAAAATTCTCTTAAGCGAAGTTTTGATGCCAGTCCAAGGCTGTACGGGAAGTATGCAGGCTGCAGAAGTGCCATCGCCGTCATTTGCATGTCAGACAAGGCGGAAGTGATTAACGCACGCACGCGCTCGCGCACACGCCGACTTTTCATGCAATTTGAATGTCAGAACAAAAGGCTCTCGCAGCAGACACGGGGCGGCGTGGAGGAAACAGGAAGCGGACAAATGGCTGCGGCCTCGGCAACTGCCGTGTGCCACGCAGCGCGGTTCTTATCTCACGCGCCACCTCCTTGCCTCCTTGTCGCCTCCGCACCTAAGCTTTTGGCCTCCTTAACTCCTGATATCTTCACCAGATCTCCTCCTCCCTGGGATCTCACTACCACCACCTTGACTCCTCACCACCTCACCTCCTCCTCTCGTGTCCTCACCTCCTCACTTTTTCTCCTCATATTATCGCCTCCTCACTTTTATCAGCCCGTCCCTATCTCGCCGGGCCACGTGGCGGAAACAGGAAGCGGACAATTTGCCGTCGTCCGGGCAACTGTCTTGTGCCACGCTATACCAGTCAAACGATGCCCATCTGTTATCGCACACACACAAAGTCCCTCCCCGTGTGATTTTGTCAAGGGCACAGCTTGCATCCGTGCTATCAAGCCAGGATCGCCATGGCAACTAAATATACACTTTGTCTTCACCTCCTGCCTTTTTTTTAACCACACGCTTGCTTCATTGCAACAGACTATTGAGTGTCTGTGTGCATGAGCGTTTGTGACAGAATGTGTTTTTTTTTCTTTGCAAGTGTGCATGAGAGCACGTGTGAGATTCAATATGTGAAAACGTGGCTGCACCTGAGATATATTGTTTGTTGTTGTGTGTATGACTGAGTGTGTGTGGATGTGCATGTTCATGAGAATGTGTGCGTATGTGCGTGTGAGGGAGTAAGTGGGAGAGCATGTAACTGTGAGAGTGTGTGCAAGTCATGAAATTGTGTGGACATGTGAGAGTGTCTCTAAGAACATGTGTTAGTGAATGAGAGTGTTTGTGTCAATGTATTTGCAGGTGAACGCATGAGAGTGGTGTGTGAGATTGTTTATATGCATGTGCAAGTTCACAAGTGTTTGTGCAAATGTGAGAATATGTGAGTGTGAAAATTTCTGTGGATGTAAGCATAGATGTGAGAGCACTGCACGTAAGAGTGTGTGCGACAGTGCGTTGCATGAGAATGTGTGCAATTTATGAGAGTTTGTGTATATGTGAGCACGAATGTTAGAGCTAGTGATAGAGTGTGTGGGAGTCTGTGTGAATGCATGAGAGTATGAGTGGGACAGTGATTGAGAGTATGTGTAAGGTCATGAGAGTGTACATGAATGTGAGAGCACAAGAGAGTGTATGCAAGTCATGAGAGTTTGTGTCATAAGAGTGTATGAGCATGGTGCTTCTCACCAGAGTGTATGTGGGAGAGCGTGCAGGTATTATCGTGAATGTGAGAGTGTGTGCAAGTCACGAGATTGTGTGTATATGTGAGAGCAACTGTATGTCTGAGAGAGATGGCGTGAGATTTATTTTATTTTTTCACTCAATACAATATGCCATTTATCCATGGAAACAAATAGGACAGTATGAGCATCTCAACATATGTTTGGGCTCATTTTAAATACGTGAGAAACATAAGGTGATGGCGCCAAAGTTGTCATGGCAACACGTGACACAAATCATGTCAAAACAAAACTAAACTGAACAAAACAAAGAATCATATATTCATGTATGAGGTGATATGAGAAGGGAAAAATGGAGCAGATGGAGACATGCAGGGGACAGTGTGGATGCCGGCGCCATGGCAACCGCATGCAGAATCGCGACACGCAATCGAAACGTCGCACGCTCGCTCACATTTAGCCCACGCTCTGATTGGCCGGCTAAGGCGCTCGGGCAGGAAGTGACAGGCACGCATGCACGTACGCGTGCGTTGCGTCGTCCTACCTGATTGTAGTCCTGTGGTCCAGCCCAGTAAACACACAAACGGGTTCCGGCCGCTGGAGGACACACAGAGTCAGAATATTAGGAACAAGGGGTTCAAATACAAATTTTCCACTGAAAAGTTAAGAGGACACATCTGACGGAACAGGACGCCCCGATATAATCTCAAGAACCCGTCACGCAAACAGGAAGTCGGCCATTTTGGTTCAAAGCAATTCATTCAGACAAATCAACCATAAGCGGGCCTAGGCTTTGCTAAGCTTTTCGAAAGTGGGCGGAGCTTGTTGTCAAAGTTTGACATTGATAGTAATTTGCCATGAAAACTTGCCTTGTTTATTTTTATTATTTATCTCCATGAATGAGTTGAGCACCATCCCTGTATTTATTTTTACATCTTTATCTGATAATGACCTTTTTTCAAACAGAAAAATGAAACACTTTTTTTTTTACTTTTTTTAGTCCCGCTGAGACATGATGGATTTGAAGCTCCTGAAAGCTTTGAAAACACCTTGTGCGTGTGCACATATGCAAATGAGTCAACCGAGCCAGATGAAGTCGCTTCTTCTTTTCCCAGTTATTTGTACGAGACCGAGTACCGATACCACTAGTAATTTTGATATGCTGATATATATATATATATATATATATATATATATATATATATACTCGGTCTTTAGCACCATGAAATCAAGGCAGGTGTGCCTAATTGCGTGTCCAGTGAACGCTGCTGAGAAACTAGGACAATTTGGGGAACGCTCCGGCTGTCTGCTCGCCCGCCATTTATTTTTGAAACGACACGCTCTCGTGGGACACGATATTAATAGAAGGTCTGCCGCACTTTTCAAAAAATTTCACTTTCATTTGGAGAGCCCGTGAAGACATCTTGGGTTCCACCCACGTCCCCCTAAAACTGCTAGCTTGTCGTGACGCACTCGGACAGGGAGGGTGAGGGAAGTGTCTCACGTTGATGTCTGGAGACTTGACATGTGACGTTTCACAGAAGAGGGATGCAAAAACAAGAACTTTTTTTTTTTTCATGAGACGAGCACACACGCTAGGAAAAAAAGGAAGCAAAATCCTGTTGTTACAACTCCATGTATTTTCCAGCTACCTGTACATGTGATGGACAAATCAAATGAAAGTCCTGTGGCCCGTCCTTGTTTTAGGGATGGGAATTAAAAAAGGAAAAAAAAGAGCCCGTAATAACAATAATGGAGTCGCAAAAGTGAACACACCCTTTTTTTAGATGAAAACTGAAAGGTTCACTCTGAGTTGCAAAATGAGAAACAAGGCTGCCAGGCCACTAGATGGCGATAAACATGACAAAGGAGGCTTAATATAATCCCAACATACACACAGGTTAAGAAAGTGATGGACAACTCAAACACAAAATCTTACGCCTGTCCTTGTTTTAGGGATGGAGAGTGGAAAAAAAAGATTGAGATAATGAGGTTGCATAAGTGTTCACACCCTCTTGTCAGTGAACTACAGTAAAGTCAACAAAGCAACAGTAACAAGTACGGATGTTTGATATCATTTTTTTGTCCAAATTCATACCAGTACAATTACCTGTTACCAAGTAGAAACCATGAATACTTTTCAAACCATTAATACGTTTCATTCACAAAAATTCACCCCAAAAATGACATAATTTAAAAAAAAGATCTGAATATTAAAATATAGCATTTTTCTCAAATATAGCAACTCTCATTCTCATGTGCAGTTTTTACTACTGCCCCTCATTGCTAGTATGGATACCATGAATAAGGCCCCATACCAATACTTGGTATTAATACTCACCCAGCGTTAAGTGACAAGTATCTATATCTGTAATTCAGTAGCTGCACTGAAGTAACTGTAAATGTGACAAAGAAGTAATCACTAATAGGCTAAATAGCAAGTTACTGTAACTCAATAGCATCAAATAAATAATTGTAACTGAGTAATGTAGCTGTGAGTTTAACGAAGTAAATCTAAATGGAACTGAGTGACTAACCAAAAGTAATTACCTGGAACTAAGAAACTAGAACTTAATTAAAGTAAGCAGAAAAAGTGAGGAAAAGCCTACAAGAACATTGGAGTTTTTATTGTGATTATTTCCTTGAGAAGACAAGAGGGTGTGCACACTTATGCAAACTGATGATCACACTTTTTTTTTTTTTTTTGCTCAGTGAAATTGGCGTGTTTTCTAATTGAGGTCACATTAAAAAGTTTTGAAAAGTGTTATCTTAGTCTCTATGGTTCATTTCTCAAAAGTCTGGGGTGTGTATTTTTTTATCCACCGTATGTGTGTGCGTATGCGCATGTGTGTCAATAATTCAGCCAGCGGCTCTCGGGTTCCTCTCGGGCTCGTTTACACGGCGGCCAAAAGTTTGCGGCGGCATTGAGGGCCGGCCAGATGAGTTACAGTCGGCCTTTGTGGCGTTCGCGCTTGGAAAGTCTTCGGTCCGCCAGCAAGTTTTTTTGCCCTGCGCTGTCGCCGTGCAGCGACGCCGCGTCTCAGGCAAGACGTTTGTGTCGCTAATGGATAGTTTACGCATCGTTAGCGACACTGATAAGACTTTGTGCCTTTATGGACTTAATAGGGCTCATAAATGCTAACTTCCTTAGCGTAGCGGTCACACAAGCTTCCAGTGGTAATGAGCGAGCTCTTATTGGTGCCAGTGGGTCAGAACCAAGTGCTTCTCAAATTTTTGACACCGTGTTGCACAACAATTATGGATGGGCAAGTAACAATACCAGGTATTGGTATCGTGCCAACACCAGCCTTTTGCTTTTCAAATTGAGGGCAAATCAACTGGAACATGACACAACCCATTGCTAAATATGATTATAATAACACCTTTGCTCATGTTTTCTTTCATTTTAACTCAATCAAATAGTTGTGAATGATAGGACAAGAACATTCCATCTTTCTTTTCAAATTGAGAGCAAATAAAATGGAACATGAAGCATATTATTGCAACATTGTGTTTTGGTGAGTCCTATGCACAACATTCGACGCCTTTGTTATGATTTAATCTAATGTAATGCTTCTTAATGCTTTTCAAAACGAGAGCAAATGAATTGGAAAATGATACAACCGATTTCTAAATTGGGTACAATGACTGCTTTGCAAATATCTAATGCTTGCATTTTAATTCAACTGAATACTTATTCATGCCGCGACAGGAACATTACATTTTTCTTTTCAAATTTAGAGCGAATTGAATGGCACGTGAAGCAACGTATTGCAAAATTGTGTTATGGTGACTTTTGCAAATTGTGATATGCCTTTCTTAATAAAACGGCAGCAAAACACACGCCGATCGTAAAATTGCGCATTGCATAATAACCAATACCCAACAACACTGAGAGTGTCTCGCGCTTTACGAGGACTTCTGCGATTTTTAGCGAAGCGCAAAAGCCTTCATTAGTGGCTGTCGCCATTACCCGTCCAAACCGCGCCTCCATTTTCCCCGCTCCGCATTGTTCTGCTTTACGACTCAAATTTGCGGCGACCCAGACCACCGCAAAGACGGGATGGGACTTTTCAAAAAATAATCCCTCTGAGATTTCTCATTGATGATGTTTCACTGGAAATACTTATGTTAAAAAAAAAAAAAACATTGTTAGCCACATGATGTTTATGGCTCCACCCCCCGTGTTTGCACAGTGAAATCATTGCGCTGTGGGTATATTTGCACTCTTTCAACATTTATTTGCACTCCTTCCAAAAAGATAGTTTCTCTTTGTCTATCCTGCGCTACTGACGCTGCTTCTTCATTTAAAGTTTTTATGATGCTTTTTTTTTTTTAATGAGATGTAACAATTCTCATGTGTGCTCAGGTGTCTTAAAATTTTAGTTTGCGATTTAAAAAGAAACTGTACACTATTAGTATGATGACGTTTGAAAAAGAAAAAAAAAACAGCTGTCTGGGAGCAAATCTTGTAATACCGTAATTTGATTTTGCAGAAACCACAGCGCCAGAGGAAAAGCAACCCCAAATTATCCATTTATCATGGGGAGCTTTGAAAAGAAAACAAAAGGGAACACATATTCTTGAAATTTATTTTTTATACGTTTTTTTAATGAGTACTACTTAGACATTTAGAATGTTTATATTTTCATAATATATTTCTTTGGATCTCAATTTATTTTCATAATTACAAAATACCTGTACACTGGATTTTTGAATGTTGGGTGTTCATGTTTTTTTTGAAATGATGCTATGTGGCTATGTATTGAAATTGTGGGGGGTATATTTTGTTCATTTATATATATATATATATATATATATATATATATATATATATATATATATATATATATATATATATATATATATATATATATATATATATATATATATATATATATATTATGTTCAACTAATTTGATCTATGCAGGGTCAGTGGTTGCAAACCACTGTAGTAGCATTACGAAATAGTTGCAATGTTTTTAAAATGTAACCTAATGTTCGAATGAGTTCTTTAGTCAAAAAAAGAAAAAAAAAACGATATATTGACCTTCTCTCTGATTCTAGAATCGCCCCCGAGACCAACAACAAAAACAAAACTACGATTCCGCACATTTCCACACTCCATATTGCCGAGCACGTTTGCAAAACGTACCAAAATAAACCAGCAAAAAGGTGACTGGGTCGTCGCAACGACGGGGCGGCCGCTAGTCGGAGTCTCCCCGGCTGGGGCCCCTCTCTCGACGGCAACACGTCATGGAACATTCCCGGAACCAGCCAGCGCACCACCCACCAACCTGGCTCCTCATACGCTCTCTCGCAGAGGAAACCAAACAGCGCACACTCACAAAGTCGCCCAAATTCAACATTGTCTTCCAGCGCGGACTCTCTCATATCCATAAAGTGCATCAAGCAGAAAAAAAAAACAAAAACAAACAAACAAAAAAATCAAAAGCGAAATGAGGGAACTACCTCCCCAGGCGAGGGTGTCATAAGGTCACGGGCAGCCTGGCAACACATGACAGCAAACGAGAAACAAACGATCGCCGGCGAGGGGCTGTCAAGCGGCCGACGATCGAGCCCCGATCGGCGGATCGGCTTCCGGTATCAAACCGCCGCTCTTGCTCGTCCGTGCAAATTCCTCGGGCTGTTACGCAACGCGGCTAATCTGCATGCAAGGCGACGCGTGCCCGCCCGGGGTATTCCCCACTGCACGGCCGTCAACTCGCCAACCCCGAACCGGATCGTCCTCCGGCCGCCGAGGAAGCCTCGAACGCGGTCGGGGTTGTCCGTGGGAGCGGGGGCGGGGAGGGGGGGACTCCGGGGTCGGCTGAGGCGGCTCTTACCTGCCCCGAGCGGGGATGACAACAAGCCGCCGGTGACAGGAGCTCCCTTCCGGGGCTTGACAGCTCTCGGTTCGCCTGCCGGACCTCCGGAGGTCGGACGAACCGGCGGAAGGCTCGGAAAGCGGCGGCGAGGAATCCGCGGAGGAAAAGTTGCGCGCAGGAACGGAAGAAATCCTTCCCGACCGGATTTCTGGTGGCGGAGCTCCGCCGCCGCAGTCAGCCACACGGCGAATGCGAGCGTGTGCGTGCGTCAGGGTGAAATCCGGAGACACACTCAACTCGCGGACGCGCACAATCACGCGCACGCTCACACGGGGTTATTCCGAGCGCCACTTCCCAGAATAGAAGCAGCGGCGAGAGGGAGTGACAGATAGACACAGTGTGTGCGTGCGCGCGCGTGTGACGTCGGCGGATCCCCCAGCGCGCAAACCGGGGCAGAGGGAGGGGAGGAAGGAGGAGCACTGGCCGAGGACGACGCTCTGTCTGCCGGCTTAGAGAGAGCAGGATTCCCCGGTCACCTCTGGAGCGACCTGTCTGTCTGACTGACTGCTGTCTGCCTGACTGTCTCACTGATCGCTCCAATACAAAAGTGTTTATGACGCAATGCCCGTATCGTGACATGGTTTCATTAAATAATACGAATAAACAAATACATACATAACAAAGTGACTCTATATAATAGTGAGTAACTGAAATGATGGACGCAAAGGCCACCGTTTGGGACATTTTTTTCTCCACATCAAATCATTGTACGTCACACCATCTTGAATTATTTTATGCTGAGTGCATGTAATGATCTGGCCTTCAGCACCAAATGATGGGAACAGCGTACAGTCAAAATGAACCATAAGTGTTGTCTTTCAGTGAAAAGGGCACCATTTTTATTCTATGGGGGGAGGGTTCTCAAATGGGGTGCAAGAGGACACTTCAGAGTGTACGTGAGATTTTAACAGCGTTTTATCAGCACGTCTAACCTAATGCTTTTTTAACGTGAGAGGAAAAGTATAGTTTTCTTTTCAAATTGATAACTAATGAATTGGAACAGGAAAGAACCTAATACTATTATATTTATGTATATATGTATTTGTTTTTTTTCTTTTCCAATTAAGAGTAAATGTATTGGAAGATGATGCAACCTATTGTTGAATTACGTTAGTGACTTATGGTGACACGAGCATTATCATTTTCGATGCAATTTTCAGACAGAAATAAAACAGATGTTGTTACACAATCTTTTGGAGTTACTGTATGAAACACGCCAAGAGATACTACTTCAAATGTGATGCAGGAAATCAGACCAGGATTAGACACCAGCGTTCTTTCCAATCAAAAAGGCCTTGCACTGGTGAGGACAGAGTCATGTGTCCTTCGTGGAAAAACTTTCCTCAAACGTGCCCGACGTCGCCAACGTGACTTCAAGCGCCAACTGATCCAACATGTCAAAGCGAGACGCAATCTCATGTTTGGAGAGACAGTAGGTCAAATATTCAGGTCAGGGGATTTCCAAAGGCATCCAAAGATGAGCTACTGCGGAGGGAGGGGGGTCCCCAGGGTGGGGGCTTCCAAAAATATGCAGTCTGCTATGTGGGCTGAGGACCCGCCACATGTCTTAGGATGGAGGAGGGAGTATGAAGACATTTGGACATGACAACACTTCTGTGGGGGAAAAAAAAACACTCTTGGGACGTGGCCTATTTATTTGTGTCCATTGTAGTGGATATTTGTTTTTGGTCTAAAATTTCGGACTTATTGGAGCTTCTCTTCTAAGTCCTACTGTCCTCAATCAAGGACATTGTGGCCTTTCTAATGATGTCTCATGCGTTTAGGTGGAAGTCATTTCACTTTGATGAGACATGATTGACACACCAGTGGACACAAATGAGCAGGGTGGGTCTCAGAAGGACATAAATAGCAACATACTGATGGAAAATGTGATAAAATATAATAGAAGAGAAAGCCGTTCTATGAAGTGCAATTACTGCACTGCGGTATTTGTGTGCTGGATGCGTTTTTGCGCTTTTGAGGGCGTGGCCAAGCTTATGACGCAGGAGTGAGAACTCCTTGTTCCGATTTTGACTTTTTGACCCCTGTGGCTCTCCTTGCCCTCATGCGAGGGCAAAACAGTAGCTTAATTGCTCTGTTATTTTTCATTGGATTTGAACAGGACAAGGAAGTTCAAATTTTTCACCAAGTCAGCATCTCAAAACCCAAGTTTCCTCTTTTAGTTGTGCGTCGTAAACGAAATGTGTGTGTATGTGTGTGTCAAATGATCTTTTGTGGCGACAACCTTGTCATTTTCCCTGCAGCGCGCAGCGAAAAGCTAGGTGCTACGTGCGTGTGTGTGCACGTCGGTCAGCTTTAAGTGGATTAACGTCTGCCTTGGCCTATAAGAGGCTCATCGGTGCGTGACCTCGTCAGCGGTGACGCCGTGGCAACGAGCGCCATGGCGACGGCGAGGCGTACATTTGCATATCTGCTTTCCATACGCGGGAAAGGAAGGCAAAGTCGGCGGCTCGCAGACAGTCAAGCACACACGTTAGCTTTGGCATGTTGTTTTTTTCATTTGTTTTTGCGTTTGCCATTCTGCCAGATGTTGAGTCATGTGAGTCACAATTCTCGCTGGCCTCAAACGACTGCGCCCCAGCTCTCGGTGTTGCAAAATAAGCGCCAAAGCGTGAACTCGCTGAGCTGTTAGGCCGGGTTTCCAAACAGACGTTAGCGCGTGCTCACATCGGCCAATCGGAAGACGGGGAAAATGACGATGACATCAAGGGTCATCTTGAAGATGAATTCGAATCCGGATTAGTTCAATATGGGCTATGACTACAAATAGTGAGCAAACTACATTGACGTGGCAACACTTGAACAAGCTAGCCTAGTGCTAGCACCTAGAACAAACAATAACCATTCATGCACCCAATCACACCTAAGGACAATTTAATATGTCCAATACATATCCCATGCATGTTTTTAGAGTGTGGGAGAAAGTGCCCGGAGAGAACCCACTCGGGCTCGGGGAGAACATGCAAACTCCACACAGGAAGGCCGAAGCCAGGTGGATTTGAACTCAAGTCCCTTTAATTGTGAGGCGGACGTGCTATTCACTACGCTGCCGAGCTGCCAGCATTCTTTTCCAATTAAAAGCAAATTAATTGGAACATAACAAAGCTTACTGCAAAGTTTTTTTGGTCACTCGTTTGCAAAATGTTATTTGCCTCCATTTTAACGCAACTTAATGCTTATTAATGCATTGACAGGCATATTTTCCTTTCATTTTCAAATTAATGAATGAATTTGAACCCCAAGCATCTAAATTAGTAAATTGTGGTAGAGTGCCTCCTTTGCAAATACTGTATGCCTTTATTTTGTTAAGTTTTATACAGATACGCATTATCATTAGTGACGCAATTTTCCTGACAGCCAAACCCAAAAGAAAAAAAAAATGTTATGTAATCTATCTTCTGGAATTGCTGACACCTTGAGATACCGCTGCAAATATTAGTTTCAAAGTTTAATACGTCAGACTCTGCATCTTTATTTAAAATCATGCTGTACTTGGTAGAAATGTAATGTTAAATGAACAAAGGTATAGTAGGACTACGACCCCTTTTTAGCATCTTAATGGTTTGATCCACATGCCCATGCAGTTTAAGTAGCCTTAATGTATTTAAACAGGTATTTGTGTCAAATATCTTAATGTCCACCACTCAATACAACACATTATCATTGCCTGGTCTAATTATTTTGTTGCATATACCCATAGGTCACTATTTTCGTTGCCAGGTAGAAGTTAGCTAACATTTTTACAGTTGGTCAGACAGGCCTTATTAAATTCTGATTAGCATGCACATTTTCTGATATTAAAAGCTAGGTGGGTTGTAGTGTTTACAGGTACACATCAAGCTGTGTAAGGGGAAAAAAAAGTGCACGCTTTGCCAAAAGTGTCGTCACTGCAAAGACGTTGAAAGTGAGAAAAAAGGAACAAGTGCTCACACAGCCGCTGGCCTCAGGCTCTGGTCCCTGAATGCAACACAAAAGCTCTCCTGTGACAGCTGAAGGATGAATAATGCTTACTCATACGCTCACTCGCGCGCGCGCACAACACCGCAATCGACCACACCTTCTGCAGACTCCCACGGATTAGTGGTGGGCGGGTTGCCTTCGTTAAAATACTTGGACATTTAGACATTGCATAACATCTTTGCATGCACTAATCCTTCGCGCTGTCTCTTTAAACTTACTTAACACGCACGCGCGCGCACGCTCAAAGAACGTATCAAGGTGTGGCATGGGTGTTACGTAACAACTGGAAGCCAAAGTTCAAACTACCTGTATTTTAAGAGCCATCTTCAACGAGACCCAGAAGAATTGAGGGGAAACAGCACCACCCAGTGGCTATTGGTGGTACTGACACGATGTCATCTGCGGTGATGAAAAAGGTTAACAATTTAATGACGTTTTAGAAACTAAAATCAAATTCAATCAAATTCAAAGGTAACCAAAATCCACATTCTGTACATGGAAATACAAAACATACTTTGTGCTTTGTAAATTCCTTTGTTTCAAAAATCACAACCTAATGTTTCACAAATCACATTGTAAATACAAAGTAAACAAGACACAACGTAAAACGCTGCGAACAGGGTAACACAATCTTAAAAATATTTCACACAAATACCAGTCGTGTTGACTTTCTTTTTCTGTAGATGTTATCAGGTTGTGTGAACCACACCGTCTCCAAGAGGCCAAAATTGGCACTGCAAGAACAACTGAGTAACAGGGCTCAAGCCAAAAAAACAAATTTATTAACACGTTAACTTTGACTGTCCGATCTACAGTAAAATGTCCTCCAGAATTTGTGTTAAGGTTTCAAATATAAGTTTAACAGTGAAAAATTTACACCCTGTCAAATATAGGCGGGACTTGACCATTGATGTCATCTCCAGATGGCAGCAGGCCAAACAGCAAGTATCCAGGGAGTGTTTCATGACTTCCGTCTCCCAGGACACGAATCCTCATCGTCACGGTCGTCTTCGTCTTCTCCTCGGCTCGTCTGTCAGCCTCGCCCTAACGCGCCCTGTCCTGCTCTGTCGCACGGAACCACAACATGAGAATTCTGGGGCACTCGGGTCACCTGTTGATGGGAAATGACTATTTGTTTCCGCTCTTCCGAATACACAAGGGGTTCTGGTTCAGTGCGCTGAAGGAAACTTTCAACCAATCGCATTCAAGGTTGCCATGGACAGATCCAACTGCTGAAATTCGCAACAAAGTGGATGGAAAATTTACTTTTTAGGCCTTGCATACTGTACAAATACAGTATTATCTTGAAGTTCCTTGGAACCTTGGTATATGAGCAAAGAGTCTTAGGTGGCAGTGAACGCAACTCGCTTCGTAACTAGTAGCAGTTTGGCTACTGGCATATTAAAAAAAAAAAAAAAAAACTGTTTCATATCACTCCTTATTAAGGTTTACTCAAAAGCTAAACATAAAAAAACAAACACAACTTGACTTTGCGTATTTATAACAACAAAACTGCCTGAAGAAAGGCCCCGTTAGCCTAATGTTAATTAGCATGCATGTTTTGGCGCTTTCACTATTTAAGCAATGGATTCGACGGAAATGGTTCAGCATCGTTAATATTAGTGTTGTACTGATGATCTTAGAGAGGAGTTGAGATGAATTCCACTTGAATTCTAATAGAAGCATAACACATTTTGGTCACCACCTTGATCCTAATTTTTGATAGCTAGATTCTCCTATTCCAACTGAACTCAAACCTTTCCTAGATAGAAAAAAACTACCAGCTAACAACCGCGCAATGACATAAACAGTGAACCAAAATTTAATTCAGCAACAATGAGTAGTGATAATGATATTACAGTGTCATAAGAAAGGAAATTTTCCACATAAGCCAGGTATTTACTACATATGCTACAGTCCTGTGAGCTAATAAACTAGATTTTTTAGATGCTAACATTTGATGTACTGTCAGTATATCATTGGAAGTGTGTGAAAATTGGTCAGGGAAAAGTGGGACGGATTGGGTGGAGCAAACCATTTTTGAGGCATTGCTGTCATTTTGTTGTTAAAATATTATGTTTCAGCAAAGTGATGTATGTCAATATTTTACATTTTGAGGGTGCTGGGATTCAATTTAGGGGTGCTTGAGCACCCTCAAAAATGGGCAATAAACGCACGTTTTCGTTCGTTTGAAAGCGTGCTAATTTCTTTAAACCACCAATCGCACATTTATGCTCAGTTCTTCAAAAATGTACGTGCATGTAACAGCAAACACTTTAACTTGACTTGAAATAAGTTAGTTAATTTTTAGGTTCAGTTATTTCGAAATCAAGAAACTGTCAAACGTACGTAGCAAGAAACCACACCTTACACCAGGTAATATTCAAACAATTAACGTCGCGTTATTGATGCTACTCGTCCATGTTTTCCCCTTCCTCCTCCCGTGCAGCATCATCATCTCATCATCATCATCGTCACAATACAACGCGGAAGCAGCGGGTGGCTCGCAGGTAGGCAGGCAAGAAGCGAGGAGGCTCGGGGTGGGGGGACAGCAGAAAGCAAAATACATACCCACCCACCCCCCAAACAATTGCACCAGGCAAGAGAAAGTCACAGCTAGACGCCGGGGGGAGCGCATAAAGGCGAGAAAAGGGCGAAGGGGAGTCAAGATTGGCATAATGGCGCTCATCCCATCTCAGGTCCTCCGCGTCGCCATCCTGATGTCCTATTTCTCCATCCTGTGCCACTACAAGGCTCTAGACATGCCAGCGCACCAGACTTACGGGGGCAGCTGGAAGTTTCTCACCTTTATCGACCTGGTGAGCTTCGCTTCGTTTCGGTTATCCTCGGCTAAATTCGGCTTTGTTCGGGTGCGGCTAGTTTAGCCTCCTTGGATCAATTAAAAAACGCGTTTGTTTGGCTTCTCCACGCGACGGTTCCATAATTCCAGTTAAACCGAATTTGACTCTTGCTTTGGAGGTGCTGGTAAAGTCAGCCGAACTAGTGGCAAGTTTTGTGGGGAGGAGTGATTTCATCTCGCTCCTTGTTTGACTCTGGTGCCATAGGGCTAGCTGGCTAGCATGTTAGCCATGTTACTTCTTTGTTTTGTTTATCTTTTTTTTCCTTGTTTTTCTTCGTTCTCATCCTCTGTGTCTCTATAGTAAACTTTTATGGTTGGAAACCTGTTTAAATGTTCTTGCAACATCGTTCAAACGTACTTGCCAATGCCTTCGTAAATAATGAATAAATAAGTGTATTTTCTTAATTTTGAACGTATTGGTAGATTGCGATTGCATGCCAAGTGCAAAATAATAATAATAATAATAATAATAATAATAATAATAATAAGCACGTGCAAGTTATTACCCCGTGGTATTATGGGGGAAAAAATGTATGTTTTTAGCATTTAGCCACAAGTAGACCTGCGCATGCTAGCTGTTTGGCACCGATTGGATTTTTTTTTTTTTAATTAGTTTCTGTGAACGATAAATATTTATTTTTTTCATCTCATCATCTTTTTTTGTGGATTGACAATTGACAGTTAATCGCTGTTAATTTAAGAAGGTTTTGAGTTAAAAATAAATAAAACCATTCACACTGTGGCATGATCCCATTTCAGCTTTTTGATAAAATCTGACCTTTTAATGAAATTCCTCAATAAGCTCACATCGAATTTTTGGAAATATTTTTGCATTTTACTAAAATTTTTGTCGACTTTACGATCAAATGTAGCAGATTGACAGACCTTTTGTCAATCTTGTCATGTAACTACAACAGTCACAAGTATTCACCACCAAAAAAAAAAAGTCTCAGCTAAAATGTTCCAAATAGTTTGATATATAGTAATGAACATCAATACGGTTGTTGTCAACAAAATGAGAAAAAGATTGAGACTCTTTTCAGTCATCAATCATATTTCCCACAAAACAAGCAATATTTCACAAAATCTGCCAACATGTGTAAACATCCGAGCACAACTTTGACTGATGTCAAACTCGATTTAGTGTTTGACAACACAATGATAAGGGCTAGCAAACACAGCCTTTTTTGTCAATAGCCCGTGGCAACAATGCACTCTGTCATGTCAGGCAGCGCGTCGAAAGAGCCGAGCGTGCGGGAACAAGACCTTGATTGTTTTTATCTTCACCGGGCCTCTCGATATTTCCTCACCATGCTAAGCTAACATCTTGAGGACTAGATTTCATCGTTCGCATAAAGTTTTGTGGATGTTGCCGAATGGCTTAAATTACTCATCAAATCTTAGTGATTTCTATTTTATTTGAATACAATTGTTATCTCTGTGAAGACCCATTTCATTTTTGTGTTTAGGGAACAAACAGCCCGCAATCAGCCAGAGCGCCATTTTGACCCAGCGGATCCGATTGCTCGTTGAGTCATTTCTCCATTTATTGATCGTTTAGAAAACGAAACCGTGTGACTCCTCCCTGCTGAAGCGCTAACTCAACTCAGTGAAATGTAATCTTCTTGTAGCGGGCAAGCAAGCTGTGCCTTTAGGTTCACTTGCTTGCTAAAATCCAGATATGGAGTTCCCAGGATTTGAAAGTTCACAGTCGCGACAGTTATGATCCTTGAACATGTCACGTTTAACGCAGTTATGTGTCATGAGCCAGAATTCGCTTCACCTCACATGACCTTCGCTCACAACACTCTCATTTCCTGACTCCATCACCAGGACCAGAACCCACATTTTAAAGTCACACGGAGTCACAGACTCTACAGTAGAATGTGAGGATCTGTGCCATGCATTAACTAGGGCTGCAATTAATATTTTTTAACAATCAGTTAATTTATCTATTATTATTTACTTTATATTTAGCCTAATTTTATTCAAAAACAAGACATTTTATCAAAATTGATGGTTCAGAAAACGATTGTTTTTTTGTTTTGTTTTTGTTTTGGTTTGTAAAATGTCATAAATCATCATCCTGTACATTGTTGAGATTGTAGTCGAGCTCTGTAATATTGTACACTTTTCCTGCAGGTAATCCAGGCGGTGTTTTTCGCCGTGTGCGTCCTGATCGACGTCTCCAGCCTGCTGACCAAAGCCGGTGAAAACCGGGAGCAAGAGAGGCAGCTCAGGAAGCTGATTAGCCTCAGGGATTGGATGATGGCCGTCCTGGCCTTCCCTGTTGGAGCGGTGAGCACACAAATGCCGCATCCTTGACACGACATATTTTTTGAAGGCGTATTGATGATGATGACCACAAAGAAAGAATTCACATTGTCTCGCATGTCAAAATAGCATCCAGGTAGAGCTTGGTTAGCTTTTCTTTGTAGGAATTCTAAATTGTGTCGTAACTTTGGACTCAAAATGGCCGATGTCCCTTTCATCAACACTATCCTTTAAGTAGTGTAAACTTGTTGTTTTTGATTTTTTGCAAACTTTTGTTGTTTTGTATGTTTTTCAGTTTGTGGTGTTCACCTTCTGGAGTCTTTACCTGTACGACAGAGAGCTGGTCTACCCCAAATTGCTGGACAACTTCATCCCTCAGTGGCTCAATCATGGCATGGTGAGTTCAGGACCGTTTAGAGTGAAATGAAGTTGGACAAAATCTGTCATGTAGAATAATTTGAAAAGAATGATGTAGTTTCTGTCACAGCATTAAAAAGCATGCAATGCCATTTGCATTTACATGAAGAGTTCTCGTTAAAATTCATGTACAGAACCACTGATAAGACCATTTAAAAAAAATGCCCCTCCCGCACACTTTAAACATATTTGAACTTATTAAAACATAATCATAACCTTAAGGCAGCTGCTACTTTAAAAACACATAATAAGTCCCAGATAAGTTTAATCAGAATAAAAAAGCTGAATCTGAAGTCACGCTCATAACACGCTAACTTCCTGTTACCACAACAATGCAGTCACACACACATGAGCATGTGTGTGTGTGCATGCATGCAAGGTGTCTTCCTGTTCTCCAGAAAGTGATGCAATAGGCAAGCGGTTGCTATGGTGGTCTCGCCAAGGACCAAAACAATGAGAACACCACCAACCTGCAAGTGTGTGCGCTCATTTGTTTTATGTGTATGTGTGTGTGTGTGTCATGTCTCTGGTAGTAAATATTTAGCAGTATTCCATGGTATCAATGTGTCGTGTTTGTACTGGCTGCCATGGCAACCGTATGATTATTCCCATTGCTTGAGGGAGCGGTCGGGTGATGTCAAAAAGGCTCAAATAATAACAAAAAAGAGTGTTCCTCAAATGTGCTAAGCCTCCTCACTTCACGGTGAGGTGTTAACATCGGAAGGAAGAAATTCCAGCGGGAAGGAAGTTCACGTATTCTGGATGCGGGTTGTCGGAATGCGAGCGCACCCGCCGAGCGCCAGATAAGCTCCTTAAAGTCTGCGGCGAAATGTCAACTTGTGAAAGTTCCAAAATGACGTTTTTACGCGAGTTCGCGTCAAGTTCAATCTGTGTTAACCATCTAGTAGAACTAACTCATTTTGGCGAGCAAGTTATGTTGGCGACGTTTGGTTCTCATGTGTCAGACCAAATATACGGGTAGTTTAAGAAACTATAAATAAAGGCTATTCCGAATTTTTCCCTTTTGTTTTGGTGCAAATAGTTACGAGAGCAATCTAAAGATATTCACATGTTTTTATTATCTTGGTGTAAATTAAACACACAATCTGAAATTTCATAAGGTTTGCAATTTTAAAATATATTTTTTATTTATTTTTGCACATTTGCATGTACATGATTGGCTGATATTAACGCTTTTAGAAATTGGATATTTTTCCCCTGATTGTGTTTGTTCAGAAAATTACAAGTGCCTTCTGAAGATGTTCTTATCTTGTGCATATTATACAAGCCATCTGAAATGTCCTCACAAAACCAATTGCAACTGTAAGTCTTTTTCTGTTTTTTTCCAATGCTCGTGCAACTGATGGAACATACCAGCCGGCTGATTTGATTGGGTGATATTGGCACCTATCAGCCCACAAACACACATTAAATCACACGTCATCAGTTTAATTCTCGATTAATATGTTTAAAAATTAATTGTATTAACAAAATAAAGGCATACAATGTTTTGCAAAAGAGTCACTATGCCACGTTTTAGTGATAATTTGCTTCATGATTTTGCTTTTAATTTGAAAAGAACAGTGGCATTTTCCTATCCGGGCGTAAAATGAGACACACATGTTTTTGGGGCCCTATTATATTTACACACTTAATAAGTAACAGGGTTCAACTGAACTGAAGCTGGTAACTGGGATATTGCAATATTTGGTCTTGGACTACTCATATTTCTTTAAAAAAAAAAAAATTGAATACCCCAAACAGCTGAAATTGGTCTGTTCTATCCCAATTTTAGCATCAGAGCACAAGATAGTGGGTGCCTTTTGGATATAATGATGGGAGGCAAGGGTATCATTTCATTCCCCCCGAAGGGAGATGTCGGCCTTTTCTCTGGTCGACACTCCATGATGTCGTCGACGCGACCTCGTCAAATCTCTGCGGGTAGGCTTCGCTTTTGTTTGTGTAAAAAGGCAAGAATGCTTTTTTGGCGCGTCTGAAAAGTCCACAAACGCAATGACGGCTTTTGAAGCATGAAAATGACAACATGGCTCTGAAAAAAAAAACAAAAAACAAACTCAATGAACATCCTTTGTCCCTGCTTCAACTTTTGACTTTTGGGGGTATTCCTGCTTTTGGGCTTGGACTTGATGGAACTGGTTTGACACATTATCCAGCCGCCTACAGCATTCTGCTGTCATTGGGTTATTTAAGAGAATTAGTATCAGTGAGGGAAGAGTAATAAGGGATTTTCACTTTTATCTTAGAATTGTCACTTTACCCGAAAAAGGTCTCCCCTCTGACCTTAATGTGAGAAATCTGACTTCTGCCTGAAGTCCATTCCGTCTTAAAAATTCTGAATTGTCGCTTTTACTCAGGGGTCCCCAAACTTTTCTCACCGAATAAGTTCACGTTATGACTGCAGTGGTCTTTTTTTCCTCAATTTCAGCACACCACCGTGCTGCCGTTTATCATCATCGAGATGCGCACCACCCGCCATCACTACCCCAGCAGGTCGTGCGGCCTGGCGGCCGTTTGCTGCTTCGGCGTGGGCTACATCCTCTGGTACGGCCGTCCCCGTACCGTTTCGTCCCATCTTCCCGTGTCCCGCTGACGTCCCTGTTTCCGTGCGTGCGCAGGACTTGCTGGGTGCACCAGGTGACGGGCATGTGGGTGTACCCCGTCCTGGAGCGCATCACGCCGCTCGCTCGCCTCGTTTTCTTCTCCGGTCTCACCGCCGTCATTTGCGTCTTTTACGTGCTGGGAGAAATACTCAATAACTACATCTGGTACCAGCCGCAAACAGGTACATACACGGAAACCTACGCAAAGAAATGAAACACTAACACAATGGTGAACACGTACAGGCCTTCATATTCGCATCTATGCACGCATGCACACAAACACATGCAGACACAAATATGTACTCATACGGTGCATACCTCCAAATGTGCAAACTGCCATACATACATAGCAAAACTTATTAAAACTTTCTCTTTCCTCCCCAGGAAAGGTCAAAGGTGAGTAAACTTGAGATGTGCGGGCCAGCAGGGTCACACATGTGAGGTCACGTCAAGGTCCGCCCACTAGAAGAGCACAAGGATTGGAGCTGTGACCTGTGAACTCCATCCGTCAACACCAACAAGCCTGAAAGTGGGAATCTGGACACACACTTTTTTTTTGGCCAAAGTATTACACACACACACACACACCTATAAGCACACAACATAAAAATAGGTATGAATGACTATTCATAAAAACATACTTCACATGTCATATTAAAGTTTTGATAAAGGCTGTCCTATGCCGGCAGATACTGCACACACAAGCACACACACACCTGGACAGGCAAAATGAAAATTTTCAAAAGCACATCGAGTCGTATGTCAGATGAAAGGTCTTGATGGGGGCTAAACAACTGCGACTTGACTTTGTCATGAAGTCCTCGTGTGTTGAATGACTGACTCAAAAGCCTATCTGCCAATTTGCTCGGGAGCCACTGGATCAGAACTCACTGGAACTCGGTCAGACATCAATTTGAAACAGTTTCATCCGTTTCTCTTAGTTGGTCGCAAAGCACATCTCGTAAGCATTCATGACAGTGTTGACCCTCTGTTAAGCTTATATATCAGCATAAACGCTCTTCATATTCAGCTTCTCATTTTGTGATGTTTTGGTGGTGATGATGTGATTGATCTGCAGGGAACGCTGCTGAAGTCGTTAGATTGCGTACAGTTACATGATAAAGGGTTACATGGGATTACATGACGTATTACGCAATTTCTATGACTGTTGGGATGCTTTGCCAACATGGTATACAAGCTGGTCAAGTTGCAAGTTTTTATTTTTTATGTGGGGAGGGGGGTAGTTGACTGTTACTTGTTGAGGGTATATATATATATATATATATATATATATATATATATATATATATATATATATATATATATATATATTGTATGGACATATAGGATGCTGAACTCTCCTCATAACCCATATTTATTGGATCAGGTTCTAATGTTTAACAGAACGCTGACCCAACTACTGAACTTGAATGATGATGACAAACTTGAACAATAAATTCAAAATCCATGTAGTTGCTTTTTGCCCTTTTTGTCTGCTTCCAGTCACCGGACACTTCTTTAGAGGCACCATCGAATTAGATCCATATGAGTCCCAACATTTAAAAGTCAAATTACGTAAATGTCAATCAATGGTTCAAAAGTCAAACAAACTGAATGTCCGTAATGAAGTGACTAAAGAGTTGAACACCCCTGAGGTCAAATGCTTTACAAATTAAAACAACCCAACGGTTAAACGCCTCAAAGCCAAACCCCTCAAAAGTCCAACAATTCAAAATTCAAACAACCTAAATGTTTATGATGGTTCAAACGTCAACCATCTCCAATACATTAAATACAGCGATGGTTAAAGACATAAAAATCCAAACACGTCAAAAGTTAAAAAATTCAAAAGTCAAACAACGTAAATGTTCAATAAAAATCATCACACTCAACGCTTTTATTATTATTAAAAAGCAAGAAATAGCATGTACATGGGCGGAGCTAACGTTTGCATTTCTCAATATTTTCACGCTTAAAAGAAATGACAAGAATAACATCAACAGAACTCTCCGTGTTAAAACACACACTGAAATTGCCTGTCTAAAACTGAAGAAATTTTCCCAGGCACTGTCGTCTCACCTTTCCAAAATGTGTCATCTCATTTTAGGTGGCGCTTGTTTTGAAATGTGACAAGTGTGTGCACGTGTGCACTCTCCTCACACATCTCCTCCTGTCAGGTGACATCCAAACGCATATATTTGCATGCTAATGAGTCGAACCGTTTGGCGCCACCATTTTGCTTTTATTTGATTTATTTTCAAGTGTCAGAATCTTGTTTCTTCAAATAGTGTTGTTGTAATCATTTGGAGCTTCATCTAAACACCTTTTTTTCTTTCCAAACTTAAAAAAACTAACAAAAAAAATCAATTTAAATTCTTCTGATATATGAAAAACAAAAACACTGGCAGATACTGGCTTCTGACTTAAAAAAACGATTTTTTTCCCCTCCTTGGTGATTTTTTTTTTTTTTTTACTGAAACGAATAGACTTCCATGGTAACGGCGCCCTCTGCTGGCAGGTTATTTGAAGTCCTCAGTTCACGCCACTTGATATAGATTTTTATTAGAAATGAAGAGAAAACACGTCAAAAAAAAGGTTAAAAAAAAAAGGACATTTATTCAAATCAAATCTGTCTCACTCCTTTCTGGTTTTGGGTTTGGGTGCTGTAAGAAAACAAATGTTTATAGTTTAAATAAAAAAAAGGCACATTTAAACATGATACTTTTATACAAGTGTATAAAGAAGTTAACCAGGTCAAATTTAGAAGTGATTAGTGTTCATTTAATGCTGACCGTTGGGGTTCTCCTGCTTGTAGAACATCTTCAGCATCTCCACGGCTTCGTCTGCTCTGTGGCCTGTGACGCACTACGCAAACACACAAACAGTGTGTCTCTCGCACACACACACAACATACATATATTTTAACTTGGTAGCCAACTTGTTACCTTAAAGGAATTTCCCGTGCGAGTCAGCTCAGCCGAGGAAACGTCCAGGACGGAGCCGCAGCCTCCGAATCGCTCGTTCCCGCAGCCGTACGCCACGACAGGAATGTCCGACACACGGTCAAGGAAAACAAAAGTGATTCCAGGGTACGTGAAGACAATTTCTAACAAGGTTTATGTAGGTATCAGCGAATACACCTAGTTTCTGTGACAAACAGTACATTTTCTTTTCAAATTAAGAGAAAATGGAATGGAACATGATGCCAAATTGTGAAGCGTAAAATTCGTGACCGGTGAGTGAAGGATACTCATGAGTCGGAGCGCAGCGGCGCACATGATGCATGGCTCCACGGTGACGTACAAAACTGTCTGTTCGCACACGCTCCTGGCATCCTGGTTGCTATTGCGACACCAATCCAGGAGCTGGTCCAGGGCCACCATCTCTGCGTGCCGGGTTGCCTCAAATACAAACACCATAATGTCAAACAGCCAGAAAGAGTTATAGTTCATCCTCAAAACGCCCAGCGACGGAGAGGTTTTCTACAGACAAGATGAATGATTTTTTTTTTTTTTTATTGAAAAAGTGAATCATTTATTGCGGAAAAAGAGAGATTTTACAAATGAGAATTCCCGTGCCTACATTTTTTGTTTCGTTGACTTCGTTCCTTCCTTTTCCGACAACTTTATCCTTGTAGACCAACAAACATCCCACCGGAACTTCTCCCTTGTCAAGAGCCTCTTTTGCCTGCAAGTACACGCATATGCATACTGGTTAAATAAATAATCATAGAGCGACGTACGTTAAGAGTTTTACCATATCAAAAGCGCAGTCCATCCATTTTGCGACATCTTCGTCAGTCGGACAGTAAGCAGTTTTAACGCACTGCACCGCCATTGTCATGGCAACCTCACATTGTGTGTTTCATGATATGTATGTATTTTTTTAAGTCTCGCTTTTCCATGTGCTCTGCTCTGCTACTAGAATGTTCATACTCGGAAACTGCACTGGAAGGGGAAGATAATATAGAACGGACCTATTTGTTCCATTTTGCCACATCCAATATGGTGTCGAATTCCGCTTCCGCTTTAGTGAACTGTGACGCAACATCCGTCGACGATGTTGACAGCACGCTGCTAACTTATCTTAAGCTAAAGACTCGAAACTCACGAGTTAACCATGTTGCTCGAGCACCGCGTCCAAAGATAAATGTGCGGACTCTTTTGTGGACTTTTACACCGTAGAAGGTTTCTCGTTGCGCGAGGATGTTTTCTTCCGTTTGGAATTTTGTGAAGCGTCACAAGAGGAAATTTATCTTTACCGGAGCTGTTGTTGGAGGTAGAGTACGGTAGAAATTGTTAGCCTGTTTGCTAATGCTACTTTAAGGAATTCACTTGGTGAATGAGTAGTTGAATTTTCTTGACTTTCGGATAAAGTCCAGTAGTATGATAGTTGTGATTGTTAATATTTGCTTGATTCTGGTAGAATAAATGACATCCTTTGATAATTTACTTAACTTCCTTGTTGTGTTAGGTTAAAGCTTTATAGTCTAAATACTGTAATAATACTTGATGTTTGGAACATCGACTTAATGTATTTACATTTGTTAATTGTAATTCGTCAGCACCTCATGATATTTCGTTTTACAGTCAAGATATACTTCCCGGTTTGTTCTTCCACCAGGTGTGTACTTCCTGGGCAAATATGCCCGGTCCAAGATCAGGGAACTCCAAGAGAAGGAGGCCACCGAATACATCGCTCAGGCCAGACGTCAGTTCCACTTTGAGAGCAACCAGAGAACATGCAACATGACTGGTGAGGGAGTCAGTATTAACTAAGAATAAATAATCAAAATTTTCGAGATGTGTTGATTTTCAGCGCCTTTCAGTGGTGTCCATGTTGCCTCCACTGAGAGAAGCCATTGTCAACCAGCTCAACTCGGAAAGCCTGACCGCCATCTTGAAGACCAGGCCAGTCAAGTTTTCAGAGTTACGGAGCTCAAATAGTTTGCTGTAAAACCTGCTGACATTTTCTGTTGCTTCTCATCCTGACAGGCCGGCTAATAAAGTGGAGATCTGGGAAGATTTGAAGATCATGAGTAAGTTACGCTTTGACCTCTTTACTGGCGTCTCCTCATCTTGACCTTAATGTCGGCATTCTCTGTGGCAGGTTTCACGCGCAGCTTGGTGGCCGTATACAGCACGTGCATGCTGGTGGTTCTTCTGAGGATCCAGCTGAACATCATCGGAGGCTACCTCTACCTGGACAACTCCCTGGGCAAGACCTCAGCGGTGAGGAATTTGAGAACTCTGTTCTCAAAAGATCTTTTTAGAGGGTTATGTATGATTCATTGACAAGGAGGTTCCTGTAAACAATAAAATATATTAAAAATTAGGTGTGAGCTTTTGTCTGTGTGTTGTCAGACTCCTCAGGCGCCACCAGATGTCCAACAGCAGTATTTGTCCAGCATTCAACATCTCCTTGGTGACGGTAAGGAAAATATCAAAGCGTTTTTACTAGAAGCTTTCTTCTTTAAATCTAAAATCAAGTTTTCCCTGTGCAGGATTGACTCAGTTGATCACCATAGTGAAGAAGTCAGTGCAGAAATCCCTGGAAGGGTAAGAAGAAACAAAAATTCCACTTCGATTATTAGTATTTGCAATGCCTGGACAAAAATTGTAACGCGTCTCTTCTTCAATGAATTAGCCTATCAGAGGAGGTTCTAGACCAAACCAAACGATGTAAGATGCTTCTCGGTGCACATAAAAAAGTGTGTTGTGTGTGCAGTGTGTGCCTGAAGCAGAGTTTGAGTCTGCAGGAGTTGGAGCAGCATGTGAGTTGGATCCGAGCCGAGGTGGAGGCCTGTCCCCACCGCCCGCTCTCCTCTTACATGATGGCCGATGACGACAATGTCCTCGCCGATCAGGTACACACACACACACACAATCAATGTCAGATCGGGTCACCCTTTTTAATAATGGGTCGGCGTTCCATTCAGGCATGCGGTTTGACTGAGAGCGACGTCCTGACCATCCGCCTGCTCAATGAGACCCGAGACATGATGGACAGGTAGCCATCTTGTTACCTTCTTCTTCACACCAAGAAACATGTCAGCTAACAAACACGCGTGTTGTTGTGCTCAGTCCAGACTTCAGCGTCGTGTTGACTTCGTGCCTGCACCGAGGATTCTCTCGTCTCCTCGACAACGTGGCGCAGTTCTTTCACCCGCCGCCTGCCGACTCCGCCCACAATGCTGACCCCCACAGGTCAGTTTGAGGCAGCACGCAACTTAGTCTGTTTATGCGCGTCATGAATTATATTGTAGTCCCGTCATCTGTGTGTGTGTGTAGTCTGCCGTCCGTCAGTCTCCCTCTGGCCAAGATCATCCCCATCATCAACGGTCAGATCAACACCATCTGCAGCGAGACACCAGGACATTTTGTTCAGGTGACAAACTTCATCATACTTTTGAAAGTCAACAAGAAAACAAACAAAAAACTAGAATTGTTGGTGAAATGTAATACTTGCTACTCACATGCATGTATTTTGCTATTATATGTGTGAAGCTTTAAAATGGATTTCACTAATGAAGTAAAACTAAATAATTTTAACTAACGCTGTTAAATGCCTGAAAAATCCCTTTGGTAACACTTATGATGGACAAAAAGCTATGTGTAGCACTTGTTTTTTTTAAACTCCGCTAGATGGCACTGTTGGTTCATAAGGGGAACGGGAAATTTAATACATGACCACTGTTTTTGTTTTTTTTTTGTTTTTGTTTTTTTCAAACCAAGAGTTATTTTGGTCCTCCTGTCATCTTTTAGGAGCTTCTGATGCACGACGAAGTGAAAAAATTTGCCGCCAACGTGTACGACAGCTTCAGCACCCCACAGGAAATACACTAGTTGGACACCAACACTGGAATTACAAGGTCTCTCTTTTTTTTTTTTTTTTTTTGTGCCCATTCCCAAAAACTAATTTCAGTTGAGCTGGATTATGACAAACACTGTTGCACTATGGGAATTGGAGTCTTCTCAAAGGGACCAAGCCGCAGCGGAGGTGGCAGGTAAGTGGGACATGCGGATGTCATTTTGTCTCTTCGTCACACGCGTGGCTTCTCTTGAGGACACTCAACGCTGTTTTCCACTGTTTTCTAACAAAATGGCCGCATTGGTGTGAATTACTTGTGGCGCTTTTAATTTTAACAATTGTTGGAATTTAAAAAAAACATAATTAAAGAAAAACTATTATTATTATTTGTAAGCATTCTCAGGTGTCTTAATTTAGTTATTTGGCAAAGTTTACAACACAATTCAGTTTTAGGGTGGAAGGTTTAGCGCACGCCTTTAGTTTCCATGACGACAAACTGGGTCAATGTAGTTCCGCTTGCTGTCCATAGGGTGTCGCCCATTCACTGTTTTTTTTTTATGGGAATGTTCCATAATTCCTTGAGCCTTCATTGTCATATGTCTCATAATATGTAATATCCATTGAAATATTTGAAATTATCTTATCTATCCTTATCTAACATCCATCCTTTTTAACGTGCTATATTAAGTCTTAAGTGGTCAAATCCAAAGCGATCCAATAGTGACAGCGTTCCTGCCAATAGAGGTCGCTGCTTTGTGTCTTGATCACAGTTGGAAAAACCCTGGGAAAATGCTGACTCAGAATGATATAATGCAAGACTTAAAAATAAATCCATATTGATTTAATTAAATAATAAATAATATAATTAAATAATATTTAATCTAAAGTAACTCAATTTGATGTGCAAAGAATATCAGATGTGACATAATGTTACTTTAAATATTCAAATATGCTTACATTGAAAGACAAAGTAAACCTTTGAGTATTCTACCTAATATAATTACTGTAAACATTACATTTGTAGTAAATATGGTGTACCAATGTCTCGTTACCTACCGAATCACCTATTCACTGATTTCAATATTAAGACTTATATAATTTTCAGTGTTAAACCCCCCAAAATCTGCACACAGATTTCACCACTCTTGGCTCATTCCAGTTGCTATTCCCTAAATAACGGCAGTTCACTTTATCTAAATCTGATGGAAATATTCTTCATTAGATGTGCATAGATATTAAATACAATGTAAAATTGCAAAAACAGGTTTAAAAACAAAAATATGCTCATCCTATAGCACAATAAGCGCTGCATTTTGTTTAGACTATAACTATGCAGATGCACTCACAATCAAGTGTAATATGAAATCATATCTGTTATATACTCATTTAATGAATCCATTATGCCTTGAATATGAAAACATGAATACATGATTATTATTATTTCAATAGGTTACATTAGAGAATATGCTACATTTATATTAAGGTAAATATAAGAATGCAAAATGAGGACTAATATATATATATATATATATATATATATATATATATATATATATATATATATATATATATAATATATACACGTATATATGTGTTTTACATATGTGTGTGTGTGTATACATGCACATATGTATATGTAGAGTTAATCTGTAAGGAAAGGTGTTTAGAAAAAGAAAAAAAAATGCAGAGACAGGATTACGTCACGGCCTGACGTTTTCTTCCAGCGCAGCGTGTTGAAAACCAATCGCGTTTCCTAATTGCTGCTTCGGGGCGTGAAAGTCAGCAAAAACACGTTTAACCTGCAGCTTTTTTCCACAAGAACAAAAACTTTTTTATGATATCCTTTTAAACTTTCGTCATCGTCTTCGCCGTCTACGCTGCAATTGTTAGCCTGGCGTCCAGTCAAGTGCGTCTGTGTCACCTGTTCAAATATTCCGCATGAGCTTGCTTGTTTCTTTCCATGTATGGAAGTTTCGGTGCAGGATTGTGCCAGCTGCAATCATGTACTTACTTTTATGTCGTTACCGCGCGTTATAAGACTCTAAAACTAAGCCAACATAATCAACCTTTTATGAACTCATTCACTCCCAAAGACTTTTTTTTTTTTTTTTTTTTATTCCAATTACCTTTTTTTCTCAAGTATTTGTCTCAAGGAGGATATAAAAATGGCCGGTACGAAATGATTTACCAATTAAAGTCTTGAATTAGTTTAGGTAATTAAGACTAAAGTAATCGATTACTTTAGTTGTAACTGTTGTATTGTTTTAGGTTATTCAATACTAAGGTATTCGATTACGTGACCCAGTTAAGTACTAAATTAATCGGTTACTTAAGTCAATTATTTTGGCACCTAATTACCTCAAATGGTTGATTACTTTAGTACTTAGAATAGAAAGTTTCCATTATTTTCATGAAGTTATAAGGAAAATGCTGCGTCATCCTGAGATTTGTTTGTGTCCACTGTAGTGGACATTTGTTTTATTTCATTTTTTTGTCTCTGGCGTTTGATTCATTGGAGCTACCTCACTAAGAAGTAGCATGCTCAGTAGAGGACATGCTGGCCTTTCTGATGATGTCTCACGTGTTTGGATGTGATGCAGGCACCTTTGCTGTCTTGCTGAAAGACAATGGACACCACAGTGGACACAAATGATTAAGCGGTGTCTCGAAATGATATTCGAATAGGTAGGTCTGCAAGATGATTTGTCCTTGGTTTTTTGAAGGAAATTTTGTCAATAAAAAGTCCTAGTGGTATTAGTGCTTAGTATCAGTGACTACTCAAGTGTTGAGTACTTGTACCCGTATTGGTTTGAAAAATGTGATATCGAAATCCCCAGGTTAGTTCCGGAACATTCCCTCAACCCACTTTAATGGCCTTTTTTTTTTTTCGAAGTGTCTTGACTATTGTTGTGCTTGTAATCCCGGTGAGTCACAAGTACGGGCAGAGGGGTGGACGCGTGGCGATGACATCATCCGCCATCATCCTCTTAGCCCACTATCAGACCCCCTCCCTCCCCACGCGCCCTGCACGAGCGCTAACGCTAGCGGCGGCGGCTTTCTGCATTATTGAGCGGCTCCGTGCCGTCAGCTGCCGCCCGATTGGGCGAGAGCGGCCTCTGCTGATTGGTGGAGGGAGGGAGGGGGTTCGCGGGGGGGTCAATTCCTCATTTGGTATTCAGGATGATGCGGGCTGAGGTCACTCACGCTGAAGACTGAGGTGATGTCATCTCACCTGAGCACGCAATCTTTCGTCGTCGGATCCCTGCTGTGTTCTTGTCGTGGTCCATATGTAAACAAATGCAGCAAAAGGGGGCGGGCCCACGCAATCACGTGATTTTGCGATGACCCAATCCCGTCCCGATGGACCTCATGTGTTTTTACGTGATGATATCAGTTGTTTTAATCTGGGCTCTGACGCTTTTTATGTCATTGCGCTAAACAGAGGGCACGGTGTGTATTTTGCGTGTGTGTGTGTGTGTGTGTGTGCGTGCGTGTCCATCATCTAAAAATAGGCCACACACATGGAGGTGCAGAATGCGTGACGCCACGCCAGCCCAGTCTGGGAATCCTGGGACACGTTCCATTCCGTAATGTTTTCTTTTTGTCTTTTCTCTTACGGAACTGAAATCTAAATATCTCAGCCAAAAAGATAAATAAAAGGATTTAACGCAACTCAATCATCCGCTTCATTTCACGTCAAAACCCTGAGCTCAAAAGTAGGCCGGAGGGCAGAAAGTATTTTTATTGGAACGTGGCCTGACGTAGAGGCTTCCCTCTGGGCAGCGCCCTCGCCGCCCTCCCTGGGTGGAAGTCCAGGGCGCGTCTGGCGTCGCCGCGGCAACAGCCAGGTCAACATAAACAGCAGACAGCCGCGCGGAATGTTAACGCGATCCGCTTACAGTTCGCAGCGCACGCGAGGAATTGTGCAAAGCGTTCATTTTCCGTCATCTGCCGCAGATTTGATTGGCACTCCCTTGTTCTTTTGGAACAATCAGTGCCTTGCTTGTTCCATTGAGTCACTTTTGATCGTCACTAAGAAGCACCATTTTCAACAAGACTTTTTCTTAGCAAAACATAATGCCGTGAATTATTTGTTCTCTTGTTTTTAAATGAACTCATTCAATGCCAGAGACGTATTTATACGTCTTTGCTGAGTTCCAGACATCAATCCCCTGTGTTTATTTACAGGTTTTTTTTGTTGTTTTTTTTTTAATATTGGAGTTAAATCGTTGATTTGGCTATGAAATGAGTTAATAATGACATCACCTAGATTATACCCTAAAAACAGCAAAACCTTCATTTGCGTGTGCCTTAGTTCAGAGTGCCTTAGTTCTTGACTTTATGTGGGTTTTTTTTTCCTATCCAAGTCGCATCACAAATGACAATGTAAATCCATAAAAAAAAAATTACATTGCACACAATTTGTCAGTATTTCTCTTGTTCCAGTTAATTTGCTCTGAATTTGAAAAGGAACATATTACTATCATGGCATTAAAAAGTAGAAATTTAGATTTGCTTACATTGGGGCAAATCATGTTAAAATGTCATGTTCCTACAGAAGCGTCTTTGCGTACCTCCATTTGAGAACCACTATCCGCGTTGTCAACACATTTTTTTCCCTGCTTTTTTTGTCCTGGGTTTTGTTCACATTTTTTGTATCAACAAAACTGACAAAAAATATGCTATCACCCCCACTGCAGTCAATAACGGTTGTGTTATTATTGCATCCTTATTTGGATGTGTAAGGAGGCGTTACTTAACGCCAAGTCAACTTTCCCAACTCGTTTATCTTGATTCCCGACTCGCAGTCGTCATTAGCTGCGGTTCGGATTTTTAGGAATCCAAGCCACCTAACGACAAGAAAATCATTTGTGTTTTCCCATCTCGAATTTCCCGCGTGACGAACTTTTGGGAACAACTTGTTGTATTGTATGATAGAAAGCATAATCCTCTGTGTGTGTACGTGGGAGATGGGAAAACACAAATGATTTTCTTGTCGTTTTATATTATTATATATATTGAATGAGGCAAATGAAGCTGGAAAACTTTTTTTTTTCCTGCGGTTTTGCACCAAACAAAAGGGCAAACATTCTCTTTGACTTTGTCTCCATGCCGGTAGGAAACATTCGAAAAAGCGAGCCTGACTCGAAAAACACCAAGGCTGTTTTGCCACATTGTGACGGGATACTAGCCAACATTCTGCAATAAATAAAACACGCGCATCATTTACTGGACTGAAGACAATAACGGGACAATGGCAAAAAAAGATTTCTTTGCCAAAATAGCCCTCTTAACCGTAAAAGCTGAACAGATTTTTTTCTTTTTTTATTGTTGGTCATTTCATGCCTTTCGTCCGGTTTCAATAGCTAACTAACATGTTTATTAATATGATCCCGATGGCGGGGACTTACAGTATATCTGGATTTCGGGCTGCGCACGCGTCGTGACCGTTATCGGAGGGGAGGTGGGGGATGTAAGGAAAAGAAAAGCGCAGGGAGGCGGATTTCCCGGATTGGCCGTGGCGGGGTAGAAGTGGAAGCAAGGGGGGGGGGGGGGGGGGGGGGGGGGTCTGGCGGCGGAAGAGCCGGCGCTTCCCGGAAGAGATTGCGTCACCGACACATGACTTCAAGCGCAGCATCTCACAGGTGCATCATGCATTATAAAGTAGCAATTCATTGTCACTTCAGGGGAAAGTAAATATGTGCTGGCCGTTCACATTGCCGTGTAAAATTAAGCAAACATTCTATGTGATGGATAGTTATTTAATGCAATTTATTTTTGATGTTACATATATATTGTGTAAATATATATATATATATATATATATATATATATATATATATATATATATATATATATATATATATACGCGCACACACACACACACACACTAAGAATGTCAGGAGCTTCTTCTTTATTGTTTAAATCCCGTCCGGTAAATGAGGTCATTTATCGGTCGGGATGAAGACACGGGATGTTCATCTGCTGCTGTGTTGCCACGGCAACACTTTCACCCACACTTTCTTCTTAATGGCGTCAAACTTTTACTTTGTCTTCTAGCAACACTCCGATGGCGTCAGTCAGGAAAAGGAGAAGTAGTAGTGAATGAGGCCTCATAATGAAAGCGAAACGGGGTCAAGGTTTACCCGTTTGTTGTAACAACGTGACAAGGTGGGATGTCATAAAAGAGCGCTGCAAAGGATTTTCCTGCGGCCCTAAATCGGCTCATCTTAACAATACATTTTCCCCATGAATAAAAGATCCATCCGTCCCAAATGCCAATTGGTATCAGGCTTGTACGATCTTATTTTAAGGCTTCGGGTATCCAGTGAGGCCGTCGATACCTACCACTGATACTTAAAAATACCAAAAACCGAACTTAAGTCCTACTCACGATTTGTTGTCACTATACACTGAAGGTTTGATATTGGCAAATCATCCTATGCATCAGAAAAGTCTTTGCCCATGTATATCAAAAGTTTTCACAGTATCGTTGCTTGGTATCGATGAGCGCTCAAAGAGTGTATACTTGTAGTGGTATCAGTCGGAAAAAAAGGGGCTATTGAGCATTCCTAGTCATCGTATGTGGGAGTTTGTGACGTGTGTGTGACACTGCTGCTAAATGAAGACGACGCACATCAGTGTGTATTAATAACACGCACACACATTTGTCGTGATCTAATAATACCGCAACCGATTAAAAGTGGTGAAGCGTGTCACTTTCTTTTCTTGATCCCATGCGCTTGATGTCGGCGGAATGGGGGGAGGCTATGCACAGCTTGGCCAGCAGGGAAACACCCGCTTGTCTTTTACACACACGCACACACACACGCACACACACACACACTGACACTATTCAGAGGAATCAAAAGTTCCTGAGAAAAAGTGCTGGCCCATATGGAAAGCAAAACTCATTGACATTTATTCTAGATTCCAAACAAAGCCATATCCTCCTGAGCCCCAGGCTATTCATTTGTGTCCATGATAGTGGACATTGGTTTTTGTTCTCTGGTTTTAGACTCATTGGAGCTATACAACTAAGTCCGAGTGTCCTCAGTAGAGGACGTCCTAGCCTTTCCAATGATTTCTCATTTGTTTGGGTGGGATGTAATTCACTTTCCTGAGACAAAATGGACACAAATAAATAAGCCAGGACAAATGTTCATGTCAATTAGTAATATATGTCTATCGAACAAGAAACATTTCTTTTGCAATTTTTATTGCGACTGGCACTAATTTGAGTTTTCACCTTTTGGAATTTTTGTTGCTAGCACTCTTTTGTCATCTATACCTAGTCATTTTATGATAAACATGATATGTATATGTTTTATGACTTTTTATGGCTGTGTTTGTGAGCGAGGATGTTCGCATTGCTCTTTCACTTTGTCTTCGAAGGAATAAAAAGAAACAGTTGTTTTTTTTGTCAACTAAAAGATTCATTTTGCACCCAAACAAACTATATATATATATATATATATAATATATATATATATATATATATATATATATATATATATATATATATATATATATATATATATATATATATATATATATATATATATATATATTATACGTATAAATATATATGTATGATATGTGTAATATATGATCAAGGGAAAATTATGTGTGCACAGATAGAACCCCTGTGGTACACCTCCTTTGTAAAAGGTTAAATGATAGATTATTTGCCTGATTATATTTGAACTCTTGTATATTTCTCTGGTTTGGTCAATAACTTCCACTATTTAATTTCCAGTGTGTTTTATATATTATTAAAGTAAAACTTAAGCAAATATGTTTGTTTGTGTGTAATTTTGCGGTGGCTGCTTTTGTTTTGTTTTATTTTCCCTCCAAAATATCCGGGCTCATTCCTGAAACCAGTTGAGAAACTCCTAAGTGACAACACACCGAGACAGGAAGTGAGACAAAGGACATATGTCAATGTTTCGACTTACTCAAAAGACTTTCGGGGGTCATGATGCCAAACTACTTCCCGTTTGGGATCGTCGGCCCACGATGCGGCGCCGATCTTCAGCTTTGGTCAATTTTCCTAGACGCATTATATTTTCTTTTTTCACTTGAATTCTGATTGTTGAGCGTAACAGATGCTGAGTCAGCAATTGCATCTTAATCCTGATTGACAGCAATTGAAGGTCACCTGATTCCAACAACAACGACAGACCGGTTTACTCCTGCCAGCAACTGCCAAAATGAATACTAAAGCATAACAATAAATATCATATGAGGATGATGTCATCGGCTGGATGAGAGAAGAAGCCACTGTCTCATTTGCATCCAGAAGCATCAGAATAGGGATGGGCGAGTATCATGCTGATACCATGTATATCGGGCCGATACCGGACTTATGTTCAAGTATGGAGTAGTCTTGGCTGCTGACACCAATCACCGATACTAAAGGCTACAAAAAATCTGACGTTGAAGCATGACATTTTCACACACATTGTCAATTCATGAGTAATCAACTTGTAATATAAGTATAGTGAGAAAGTTATGTTAATAAAGTTATCAAGCCATTCATTTGCATTTTTTAGAACACGTGACAGTATAAAAATAAAAGTACTCATAATGAAGATAAAGTCTAGCTGAAAATTGAGTATTACAAGAAATTTAAAAGAATAAGTGTGTACAATGGGGAAAAAAAAAACAAGAGAATGACACATTACAAAAGGTTATTCATGAGAAAAATCATACTACAAAAATAAGAATATAAGAATAATACCAGAATGTTTCAACAGTAAAATAGGCCATAACGCTTGCGATGATAATAATACTTAACACAGATATCAACGAGAAGTTCGAGATAGAAAAAGCAAAGAATTGAAACTTGAACTCGCGCTCGAGATGGTTGCATCATTGACACAGCTCCTCCCCCGTCACCAAGCTCCGCCCCTCGGTTGTGGTGTGAGCCTCTATATAAGCGTGACGCAACCGCGAGTAGAGCAATTCACACGCGCACCTACCAGCGTCTCCGCTGCCACTTCACTCCTCGCTCACTCTCAAACGCGTAAGTTGAATTTTGGATAATTTCGCTTGCCGGCTGGCGTTTTTGTTTTTCGTCTTGAATGGCGAATTTGCTACGCGGAAGCGGAGCAAAATGAACCAAGACAGAAAGTTGAATAGTTGAAAGAATGACGAAAGTGCTTCTGCTATTCATTGACTTCAATTGTTTTCGAGCTAGACGAACTTTTAGGAGTGTTTTTGTTTCCTTTCGAGCATATTCGTGTTTACGTTGATGCGTCCGTTAAGACGGTGAAATTGAGCTGTTCAATTTGATTTTCCTGCTCGAAACGAAAATAATGACCATATGTGTCTAAAGAATCGTAATATTGTATCTTTATTGATATTGTTATTATTATTTTTATTGTTATAAAATCATTGTGGCACCTTCTTCACGGGCTCAACTTTTAAATTAAATCACAGTAAATATCACACCAAATGTAACCGCAAAAAATATCAAAGTACATTCTGTCTAAACATTAATCACTCACTTGTGGAAAAATAAAATGTATTACATTCCAAAGTTAAGTCACTAAAAGTCAAAATATATTCAAATTGAAAGTGAAATACGATTCTTTTGCGTACCACTAGAGGGAGCTCACTGTCAGACTTTTTTTTTTTAGTGTTTTGACATTTTAAAATCTCACTGTAAAGTTCTTAATCGTTGATTATGTGTGGGTTTTTATTGATTAATCTCACTTTTTTTCAACAAAAATTTCAGGTGAAAATTTATCTGCATTAAAAAAAACAACTAAATGACTTAATATTTAACAACGTAAATAATTCCAAATAACACCTGTGTAATATCTCTTTCGCATGTGAAACATTTTGCTATTAGCAAATTGTCAAAAATGTCCAAAATTGACTTACAGTCAATACATGTGTAATTTCCTGTGAGTAAAGTTCTATTATAAAATAATAATCAATTATAATAATAAATATATATGAATAATTACTACAAATAATGTAGTATTTTTTTTTCCTTTTTTTATTCAAGCTTTTATGTTTTCACTTTGTTACTTTAGTTTGCTTAGTTTTTATTGTATGACTAAATTGGACTTTTGCGGCATTGCAGGCTGATGCTGCAGAACTCTGGCCCAACGCTGGCCGACGTCAGCTGCTCGTCGCCGCTGCGGCGTCCCTCGCCGGTCCCGCGTCTGTCCCCGCCGGGCTCGCTATCCTTGGACGACTTGAGCCACTTGACGGGCGGCGCCGACGGCCCGCCTCGCGCCGACCTCAGCTCGGACGGCGCCAGCTCCTGCTCGGACGTCGGCGCCAGAGGGAAAATGCAGGTGAGCCGACAGAGAAGACGCCTGGAAAATGTTTTTCGATGATGTCGTGGCTAATTTGTTGCCATGACGACAGATGTCCCTCGCCGAGGCGGACAGGAGGAAGCGGCGGCGGGAGAACAACAAGGCCGCCGCTGCCAAATGTCGCAAGAAGAAGAAGGACAGGACGGAATTTTTGCTGCTGGTGCGTGTTCACCTTTCACCTTAAAGTTTCAATTTTTTTGGACCATATTGTAGCTACATTCTTTTTGTGACATGGCCACCAGGGGGCTCCCTATAGTTTTCAATATATAATAAATAAACTTAAAAATAGCAAATGTTAAAATTTCACATCTCTCTTTTGTCAGCGGGTGTCAAAGTCCGTCGTCTTAATGCTAACGGATGGTAGAAAGTCAATCTAGCGGATGTTAGAATATCCGCTAGCTTAATGCTAACACCTGGTATAAAACATCCACTTGACATTGCGACGTCTGTCGTCCATTTTGTGCTGGCAGGAATCAGAGAAGCTGGAGAGCGTCAACATCAACCTGAAGGCTCAGATCAAAGCTCTGACCCAGCAGAAGCAGCACCTGTCCTACATGCTGAACCAGCACCGGCCCACCTGCATCGTCCGCACCCCCGACCACGAAACTGCCGACCTCTTGCGCCACCTCCAGGAAAGCCAAAGCGCCGTCTGCGGGCAAAATTCCCTCTTCACCATCGGGGACGCCGTCGGCTCCATCTTCGCCTCCACCTCGGAGATTGATACGGGCGGGCTCCTCGGCCTCGACCAGGTCGAGTGTTCAGTCTCCATGTGATGAGCCGCTTGCAAAATTCTGTGAATTTTGGCCTTTTTTGTTTCCCCTATGGAGGGGGCGGAGCTTATCATTTGAATTATCGGGAATTGACAGCACTTAAATCCTTTTACTGGCAGCCCCAGTAAAAATGACTCTGACGTCCATAGCCGTCAATGGCAGTGAACGAGTGTCTCGAGGCACCTTCGTATTCATGTTTTCATCCCCGAGAGGTGCTGCGGCTCCTCAACGCTGCTCAAGCTGCAGGAGGTGGCTGACCCCTGACCCCGCAATCCCAAGCTGCTGATTGGACAAACTCACCTGCATCTCAATCTTGACCGTGAACTGTCCAATCCAGGTCGAAGATGGAGCACTTTTTATTTAAAGTGCCATGTCCACTTGATGGCACTGTGACTGTAGTACGACTACTTCCTTCTCAGCAATGCACAAAAAAGCTGAAAGATATTTTTTTTCTTCTAACTTATTTATTTCAAGTAAATGTCAATAGCGTCTGCGAATGGAAAATGCTGCTAAATGCTATTTATAATCACTCAGGACCGAACAAGTCGTGTCCCGAGTTACTCGTAATGATTCCGACGCGAGTAAAATCGTGAGTATGCTAGCGTCTGAGCTAACGGCTACTTGTCTGTGACGTTTTGGAAAAAAAAATGTCTTGTGTCTATGATGTGGCTACATTTCTAAAACATGATTTTATGCGTATGCGTTACTTACTGGGTGACACCTCACAAGTTGTGTGTGTGATAAAGCTACACATTTTTTTAATATCACTTTTGTACTTTGTTTGGTCATGTGACCTTCGGAGCTTTGAGCCAAAATGTTCAACATGTAGCAGGTCAGAGACCAGCATGTTTGTTTGTTTTTTTATTTAAACTGCTTAATAAAATGTTGTACAGCAAAGGTGTGACTTGTTTTCAGAAATAAATTCTCATCCCAACGTCGGTATGACTTTCAGATAAATCTGAAATGAAAAATTCGAGTAGCTTGTAGCACCGCTTGTTGAGTTCGACACCTTATCACGTGACGTACGTTTTCTTGGAGCGTCATTTCCTGTTTCTCCAACAAGCCACGACTTGTTTTTAGCTCTTTGCTGATGCGCTTCGGTCCTTTTTAAACGAGTCTTTTTGCCAGCAAGAAGAATAAGGTGAGTTATTTTTTTTGTTGTCTTTTCGCATGCTGGCGCTAACTGTCGCTTGCAGTCTTTAAAATGTCCTTTAAAAATATCAACACTGGCAGAGATTTGTATAAATAAAGTTTTGAATACTGTTATTAGAGACGGACTATCGGGGCAGCACATTCGTAAATATTTAAATCTTAATTTAAGATTTATTTATAAACATGCACATTTATTGAAATCACACCAAGATTATAACAAATTATTCACCCTACCTGACCAAATAAAAAAAATGGCCTAACTACCAGCTGTTTCCCTATACTTTTGTCTTTTCTGCTGCTGTTAAATATTGACAGACCGCACGTGGCACGTGTCTAATATGAGGTCAAAGGCCACACGCCCACACACATGCTTCGTCATTCTTTCAAAACAATGATGATGCAAGGCAACCACAAAAAGAGGCAAGACATCTGAAGCAAGTCCAAGTCATAACCTTAGCGGCAGAATATCAGCTCAGCATGTTAGCCATCGTCTTGAGAAGCTGATGCAAAATAAAAAGGGAAGTTGTGTTGGTTTCAATGGTAAAAATACACAAGTCAATAGTTCAACAGAGAGATTGTCGTCATTGTATGCGCACGCTAGGATGCTAATCAGAGTTCCTGAAATTAGTTTCTAAAAAAAATAAAATAAAAATACACCTCCTTTTGGAGAAATTCAATTCCATTTAAATATTTCAGTTGAAATGAAATGGTTGTTGAGGAAACTTCAACATCATTCAGAGATGGTTTGCCAAATGGTTTGTCTTGTTTGGTGGTACACAACAACAACAAATCAAAAACAAGAAATCAAAAACAAGACTCACCAGTCCTTTTGAAATCGATTCAGTCCCTGGTTCGGTCATCCGGTTCTCAAAGTAAACTCAAATGTCATATTTTAATAAAACACACAAACTATTAAAAAAATCACAAAGGACTGCAGAAATCCGATTAAGTACCGACTTGATTATTAAAGGAGTTGTCGATCAATTTGATAATCAATTACTCGATTAATTTGAACAGCTCTAACTGGTAACAATGCTTTTTTTCCTCCTAAAATAAGACAAATAAGCTACTTCTTCTTTGGGAGGCTTTCAAAACATATGTTAATAGTATGAATTATATTAGAAGCTGTGTTGACTTTTGAAAAACAATAGTACCAAAAGTTACTTCGTGTCAATGTTCTCTTTCCCCTTTTTGGCTGCGTGAAGTTCCTGTTTCCTTGAAGGACAACGTTTTATGTCATCATTGACCTTTGCACAAAAAATGATGATGATGATGGCGCAAGGAGGAAGTGCGACACTTTGACGTGACTGAGGTCAAATGTCAATTTATATGTCAACTAACTAAGCTTGAGGTAGCCAATTATATGTCGTCAAAAAAATGTTGCTGTAGTTGTATAAAGTCGGAGAATTTTTTGTATTAACATAGGTCAAAAATATATTTATCATGACTGGAAATCAACTAAATAGTTGTTTTTTTAAACATAAAAAACGTTGTTTTTTAATTATTGTCAAACTGTATTTATGAGTGGTGACTAAATGGAAACTATCACAACAGAATCTTGAAGGTGTTTACTGAAATATTTACAGACTATTTGAGTAAATATAAAACTTTTACCCAATCTTGATGTATCGTATTTATATATTAAAAAATCGGTATTTTTGCCAAGAAAACAGAATAAGCGTTAGAAGCGCTGTCATATTCCAGCCTTCGGCGCCCTCTAGCGGTTATTTTGTAAACTGCAAGTAAAATCTCGAGAAATACACGTTTGGTCAATTGTTTTTTTTTAAACCTTTTAACGATACATTGTTTCTTTTTTCAAAAGGCTATACATCTGTAAAAACTAAATAGCAAATTGTTAAGAGCTGAGCACCATCCACGAACATTACATTGTGCTGAATTATGACTTTTGTTCAGATTAGTTCCCACTCATCACACTTTTTAACGATGTTATTTTATTTTTCAACATATTCCAGTGAGACCAGGGCGTCCTGCGCGTCTCGTAGGACCGACTGCGGCCTCTTGCTCCACCGGGCGGGGTTTGGCGAGGGAGGCAGTGCTCTGGCCAATTGGCCGCTGCCAAACACTTCCCGGTGCACCTCCAACGACTCCTGACTGGGCTTCATGTCCATCACCTCCAGTAAGCCTTCGGCCTGATGCCGAAGCGTGTCGACGGACTGAAACAAATGCACACAAACGCACACACTGTCTATATGAGTGTGCTTGTATATTTGTGTGTGATGATACCTTGATGACTTGCGCGGTGTGTTTCGCCAGTCCGGCTGCCTGATCTGACAAGTCCTTTAGCAAGATCTCTAAACGAAAAACACAAGTTGGTTGTTTTGATAAGTGGCATTTGTGTGTGTATATTTGAGTGTATTACCTGTCTGAGAGTCTGTGAGAATCGGCTGCTGAGGTCTGATTGTTTTTGCATTCAAGTCCTACAAAATATAAGCAATTTAAAATTGTCATTCATTTGTACAATAGCAATTTATTTTTTAAAAATGGAAACAGCGTAGATGCGGTGGCACCCACCACAAGTTGCCTCTCCGCTTTGAGGGCGCAAACGGCCGAGTGCCGGATTTGCGGGGGGAACTTGCGGCGCTTCCTCGTCGTCTCCACGATGGCGTTGTCCAGCTGCTCCTCCAGCTGGACGATCTTGTCCTCACCTGAGAAAGAGACGCTTTAGTGTGCATGGCGGAGAAAGTTGAACATATTTGGACTGTTCACCGTCATCATCTGGGGCGGCGTCCCACGTCTGTCCATTCACCAACACGTTGGCTTGAACGGCGGCCTCAAAATCCTGGAAACAAAGGACACCATGTTAATCAGAATAGTAAAGTAGCCCCACAAATTATATATAAACTACACCATAGATATTTGGCTAATTATTAGCACAGCATTCGTCACGTCCTATTTTGTTTTTAATTCGGAGAAAAACATTACTGCAACCTACTAGCGAATTGAGTGGTTTATATTTTTAGTATACTGCCCCCTTGTGGCCGATGTGCGCATCAACGTCGGGGAAGCAAGAGATGTTTTTTTTTTTTACATTAAATTACCGCATTACTTTAAGTTCTTATAAAGTAAAATCGTCTTACAAAATTTAGTTTAAGTCGTGTTTTGGGCATTTATGCGGTTTTTTTTTACTGTACAAACTTGTCTTTCGACCTGTTGTCAATAAAGCTAACGACGATGTCGTCTGCATCCGCGTATTTAACTCAATTGCTCTACAGTGTACACTGCATCTAACGCGTAAGTCATTTATGATGACTTGTATTGCTATCAAGTTGTATTTTAAAGTATAAGAACGGTGACGATTTTTGTTTTTTAATATCCGAGAATAAGGCGAATCGTCATTAAACTCACAGCCAGCAGCTGCTCAAGTAAAAGTCGCTTGGTTTCCTCCGAAATTCCAGTTTGTCCGTCCAGGGCTTGGTTCAAAATGTCTTTATACCGATCCATCTGCTCGATAACTTGTTTTTTGGACGCGACCCGCACTCGAAAGTCCTCGTTTGTCTCTGGTCCATCTTGCCCGTCTATTTTTGCCGCCATGGTTTGATTTGAACGGCTTCCGCGTCGCAAAGCCGCCAACGTTCCGGGTCGGAACAACACGCGAGGAAGGTTCCGGGTCTAACGCTTTTTCACGAAGAATGTGTACAGTAATTTCTCGCTGTATTGCGGTTCATCTTTCACGGGTTTGCTGCTTCACGGATTTATTTTACAGTGTGAATGTTTTTTTACAGCACATTGTGGGGCTTTACTGTTGCCTCTAAATAAAATATTGACGCTGTTCTGTATTGGCTTGTCAATTTATTACAAAAGGCAAGAGGATCCAGAAGCTTGCTTTCTTCTTTCCTGTGTCTCTCCTGTCCGCAAAACTCAGCATGTACACAAACGTGTTAGTAAGCACATTGATGAACAGCCTGGGCTCACTGAGCCAATCACGTGACTCGTAGGCGTACCGAGGGGAAACGCACACGTTTGTGTGCTTACATAGAGAGCAACGGAAAAATGCACAGCTTTGGAAATATGACTTTTACTTAGATTTCTTTTTTAATATATTGAAATTTCAAGTCTATTGTTATGATATAGGAGGCTTCACTTTGATTAACACATACTCAACAATGTGCGGGTTCAGGAAGAAGAGGCATAGCTGGGACTGTGAAATACTGGCAATGTTTCCAACTTTGCATTACTATATTAAAATGATTGTCTTAAACAAATTTGGGGCTTTAAACAGGTTTCGATTTTTGTTTTTTTCTATAGTTTATTGTTGCATTGTAGAACAACAACAAAAAAATAAAGCTGGCTACTTCACGGATTTCACTTTGCGCGTGTTACTTTTGGAACGGGACCCCCGCGATAAACGAGGGATTAGTGTATATTATACAAGTACTATATCAAGTCTAAACTATGATTTCAATCGATGAAATAACCCCAATACACATTTATTTGAAATTCTTTTTTAATAATATAAACAAATCCAGTGGAAGATATTCAGGCCAGATAAAATAAAAACTGTGGATCTTGTGACGTTCACGATTTAAGCCACGATGGGAGGTTATGGAGCTTTTTAGCAGATATCATGTAATTCTCAGTCGACGCAGTGAATACATGTAATTTTTAAAATTATAATTGTGCATGAGAAATATTTCAGTTATCAAATTAACTCTAGACAAAATATTAACTTTTTCCTCATGAAAAATGGCTAATTTAGTGGACTATACCTCATAATTAGTACCTATTGTAAACATGTTTTGTACACCTTCCATTAGCATCCTCCATAATCTCAAAGTCAAAATAAAGATCATTTTGAAAAAACGCAGTTTAAAATACATTCATTCGATTTATTACCAAGCGCTATGTTGCCTCTAAGTCCAGTGGCGTGTGACACAAACAGGCGAACAAATAGCATTTATGTGGCGGCACAATGCTTGAAGCATGGATGTTTGATTACTATGATGCAGCAACACATAGAGACAGGCAATATAACAATTAAAAAAAACCAACGGTGTTTTTCTGGGTCACTTTCAGTCTTTGTGAAACTCTTCTTCCTCTGCGCTATCACCTCTGCATGACTATATACTGCCCCCTGTGGTCAAATCACACATCGGCCAAACGCAGCCCCTGTGAATTCATCGGGGTGCACGCATTGTGAGGAATTCTTGGAACCTTCGTTGCAGCGTAATTCAAGCTTTTGTTGCCACAAGAAAAAAAGAAGGGATTAAAACGCCAAAGACATGCATCGACATCCAGCTGACGGGTGGAGCCTTTGTGAATTTGAGGCCCCTGGAGGGGACCAAAGGCGTGTTTAGTTCTCATCGTTTGACATGAAAGATGAAGCGCGTCGCGCTGGGGCCTCATTCTGAGAACTGAGGCAAAAACACGCATCATCAACTCATCTTTCACCACACTCATTTTGTTCCGTTCGAACTGTAGCGGGTAAAATTACTTCAGTAGAATTACTGATACTAAATCATAAACTATATAATAATTAGATTAAAGATATAATTAAAATAATTCAAAAATAAATTGAAATCACGTAATTAAAATAAAATATATATTTTATAAATTGAATAGTAAAATGTGTTAATAAAATAATATATAAATAATATATGAATAATATATAAATATTAAATATTTTTAAATAAATTAGAAATAGGTTATTTCCCAGCAGCTTCTGTATTCCAACACCGTGCACTGCTTACACTAATAACATACCTGTAAGTATTGTCAACATGATCTTAAAAAAACAACTTTCAAATCTTGTCTGGTGTCAGAAAAAAAAATAAATGTAAAAAATAATTAAAAAGAAAGTTAAAAAAAATTATATTGAGGGAAAAGTTTTTTTTTTTTTTTAATATTTTATTTCAAGACCATATCACCCAGTTGTTGTTTCACACTTGAAAAATGCAAACACGCCTCTCAATCATGTGACTTTGGTCAATGTACAGTAATCAGATTACAATGGTTAAAACACACATTTTTCCCGCTAATCGTTCTTGTTAACAACTATTCATAATGGCAGTCGCACGCATGCATATATGGAGCTCCAGGAGGAATGTGGCTTAGTGGGATGTTGTTGTAAAGGATCAGTGTGGCGGCGGCGGCAGCTTGTGAAAACGAACGGCGCCACGCTGAGGAAGCTTTGTGTGCCAGAGGTCAGTTCCGTTGCGGAGGGTCGTCGCTGCTCCACGGAGGCTGGGAATCATCTGGAGAGAACCGAGTTGCTAAGTGTTATAAAACAAAAATTATTTGGGTAATATTTGTGACTTTTACGATGAAAAATATATATATATCGTCATAAAGCCTGTCGCATGTCAAGTCATCTGTTTTTTGGTTGCAGTGGGAATGTGTCAAATATCCCCGCGCATTTGAAAGAAGAGTGCCATCTAGAGGAGTGAAAATATATCACAAGTGTTTCATGAAGCTTCATATTAAGTCTTCTTTATTGTTTTTCACATCCCAAACTTGTTTTGAAGCGACACCGTGATACTCACAGTTTTCGTGAAAATGGCGTCTCTCCGGGAGGCGGGCGGGCGGGGGGCGCCCGTTGCGGCATCGCCGTCATGGCGGAGCGCAGGTGGGCGCGGTAATGTTTCCTCAGGACTCTTTCCCAGGCGCAGCGGGCGTCCGACTCCACCCGGCACCAGGTCTCCCGCCTCCCGTCGTCGTCCGACATGTTTTGCGATTGTTTGTTTGGGAAAGACCAGATGGTGCGTTCGTGAGACGGAGGTGGGGGGTGTTTCTATGGCGACTAGAAACTTGAGGAGCGACCTCTGACTCGGCTGACAGAAAGGAACATCTTTAGGTTGATTATGTTCTAATTTCATAAATTACATTTGGGCTTTAGTATCCAAAGTAATTATTTACTTGAGTACCTAAAGTAATGAGTTATTTTAGTAGTTTGGTAAGATACAAGATTTATACTTTAGTCCATAATGGAGTACTTTAGCTTGTATTACCCAAAGTAATTCATGACTTGAGTATTCAATTACCCAAAGAATTATTTTAGTACTTAATTACCTCATTGCAAACAATCAATCGAAATCCGATTTTTGTGGATAAGGATGTCTGAGATTTAGCGCCCATTCCAAAGGTAGATGTTTGTGCATTTCGTGATCATCAACGTTCACGAGGCTTCATTGAGGCCTCAGGGGCGGCGGCCACCTCAAAGGATTCCAAACACACGTCAATCAGGAGGATTTTCCAGGACGAGATGGAGATTAGGATTAGCGCCGTAGCTAATGATGGCGGGAGACATACGGAGCAACTCTTTCCTTTAATTGATTATGTAAAAAAAAAAAGGAGGCCCAGAACCTTGCTCACCACATTCATTAAACCGGCGGGGAAAATAAACACGTGCGGGCATATAAAATGGCTCGGTGAAGTAAATTAGCAAAACCTTTTGAATAGAACTCGGTCCTGCTTGTGTTTTGATCGTTTTGAACAATATTCAGGATATAAGTGCAAATGTGTATTTAATAAACTGTATTTATTAACTGTATTTAATAAATAAAAGCCCTTTGAGACTTCGGTGATTTAGGGCTATATAAATAAAATTTGATTGATTGATTGATAAACTGCCTGAATGAATTAGAATTCAAGGGAAAAATGTTCTATATACGCCCTGGGCACCACGTTATTAGTTCGTGGGGAAACCGGATCATCTCAAAATTCGATCCGATCGATTGAACATGTAAACACAAAACAGAGAGAGAGAGGGGAAATACTCCAAAATAAAAGCATATTCGCGATTCAAATGCCGACGTGCAAAATCAGACGCTTTTATGTCGTTATTCTGTTGCGTCATTGGCCGACTATAGTCAGAGCTGCTGCTCTCCTATTGGCTGAGGCGGCGTGGGGCCATCCTCCCCCACTAACAAAGGATAAAGGCGGACATCCTGAGCGGCGAACTCGGGCCGCCTTGACGAGGAAGCATGTCGCTTCCTGCTCGTTTTCTTCCGAAACTCTAAAACGAAAGGGAAAGAAAACGAGCGAAACCGGGGCACGTGCGATGGTGGCGGCGGAACTGGTGCAGGAACATGTGCGGGCGGATGCCGCCTCGCCACCTGACCGCATCACCGAGCCGGACGCGGTGGTGCTCGAACCGAGCCCGGATTCGGAGGAGGCTGCGGGCGAAGGCGACGCGATGCTCCCCGACGGAGAAGAAGAAGTCCTGAAGAAGAAGAAGGAGGAGGACGGGGAGGTGACGGAGGAAGTGGGGCGCGCTGAAACCAAGCTGTACTGGCACCGGTTCGCGGTCCTGGCCGTGTTCAGCCTGTACTCGCTGGTCAACGCCTTCCAGTGGATCCAGTACGGCATCGTGGCCAACGTGTTCACGCGCTTCTACCGGGTGGCCAACGACAAGATCGACTGGCTGTCCATCGTCTACATGCTGGCCTACGTGCCGCTCATCTTCCCGGCCACTTGGCTCCTGGACCGGCGCGGCTTGCGTCTGACGGCGCTGCTGGGCGCCGGCCTCAACTGCGCAGGCGCCTGGCTCAAGTGCGCCAGCGTGGGCCGCGACCTCTACCCGGTTACCATGGTGGCGCAGATCGTCTGCTCCGTGGCGCAGATCTTCATCCTCGGACTGCCCTCGCGCGTCGCGTCCGTCTGGTTCGGACCCAAGGAGGTGTCCACCGCATGCGCCACTGCCGTGCTGGGCAACCAGGTCAGGACTTCCCAACGGACTGACGAAAAGTTCAACTGCGACCGAACTGAGCAGGGACGGAGCTAAGAATATTTTTCTCCGGGGGGTACAGACCTCCGTTATGAATGTGAATATGCATTTAATATGAATAACTGGCAGCGGTCAAGAATCCTGCACGCATGTAGAAACTGCCGAAAAATCGTAGGCACAAAATATTACTCGGCGTCCACTGCGTTTTTCGATTCAAACGGCTTTTTGCTCGCATCGTGTAAAATACCCTACGCATGCTAACGAATAGCGTCTAGTAGTGTTTTATTCCCTTGGATAAAAGAACGCATGGTGGGGCAACACAATTAGACAGACAGTATATAAACTCACAGGCATATATTCTTTATCCTCTGTCACAAATAACTAATCTATCCATTTTCATACTACTAAATCAATTTTAGTAGATGTAAATACAGTCTCTTTTTTCCTTATGACTGCCCTCCAGTGGCCAAGTCGTGTAAAACAGCAATATTTTCAGTGAATTACTCAAAAAAAAAATGGATGAAAAAAATGACATTAAAAATTGTTGTGATGGTTTTTTTTTCTACTCACTTTTGGATATTATTGTTTTTCTGTATGTGCTGAGATTTTTTTCCTATGTGCTGTCAAATATGTTCCTTGCCGCAACTGCGGTTAAGTAAGAGTCATAAGTCGCATACCATGAGAGCATTTCAAAAACATTTTTCAAATTGTCCTACCTCTCCCACGCCTTCTAAACACATTTCAACTTCTGAACTTAATTGTGTTTGAACGTACACCCAAAATTGAAAACGTGTGTGTTTATGTTCCACAGTTGGGCGTGGCCATCGGTTTCTTGTTGCCCCCCGTCCTGGTCCCCAACACGCCGGACGACGTGGAGCTGACGGCGCACAACATCAGCGTCATGTTCTACGGCACCGCCGCTATCTCCACCGCCCTCTTTGTCCTCACTATTATAGGTGCGCGTGCACACCCGCACACACACACACACACAAATACTTGTGAGGACATGCTGCATTTCCTAGCTCCTAACTCTAAACTTGAACTCTAAAACCAAGTCTTGGGCCTCAAAAAGAGGTCTGAGCTAGTTGGTCCTCACAAAGACTTTAAAATCCCGCAAGATGAGCCTCGCTATGCAGCAAAAACACACAATCAGTGTTCTCAGTTATAGCTACTCAAATATTTATACAGTTCGGCTCATGAATTTACACACGTCAACTTATGAGCACAAGTGTATTTCTACTGTCTTTTTGTAATTTGTAATGACAACGAATCAAGCAAATGTTTGTGGCTTTTTTTTTACCGAGTACACAAGTTGGAACTGTACAGGTATGTTTGTGTGTCACAACTGGAGGATGACCTACTTTGGGCTTCACGTTGCATGTAAATGTGGGATGGAAACTTGCTGTTCCGGTTATCCCGGTTTTCACCGTCAAAAAGTGGGAACGGCTTTCTAATACTGTACTGACAGACAGAAGCTTCCATTGGGGATTGGATAAGTATTTAAAAAAAAAAAAGTTGATCTCATTCACTGCCATCGACGGCTATGGACGTCAAAAGATCAATTTTTACTGGGCTTGCAGTGAATGATTTAAAATCGATTTTTGATGTTTGTAGCTCTGCATGGCAGTGAATGAGTTAACTTAATCGCTGCCAGTTTAGTAAAAACAGATTTGAGATGTGTAGAGCCGTCAATGGCAGTGCATGAGACAACTTATCCACTGGCAGCCCAGTAAACATTTATTTTTGACGTCCATAATCGTCAATGGCAGTGAAACAGTTAATCATGCTTGAATCATTATTACTCAATTAATCTAGTCAACATTAATTTGCCAATTTATCAAAATGTGACTTCAGGGGGTGGACGAGATTTTAAACAAGCTCTCTGCAGGTATCACTAAATTGAATTTCATTCTTTATAAGGCCGTGACAGGAACAGTGGAATTTTCATTTCAAATTAAGAGCAAACGGGTTGGAACATGAAACCATTTATTGCTGAATTGTATTATAGTAATTTCCTTACAAAACGTTATATTCCATTATTTTGTTAACTTTTGTTTTCATGTAATGCAACAAGAACAGTGTGTGGGGGGGGTCTTTTCAAATTAAGAACAAATGAATTGGAACATGAAAGAACATTGCAAAATTTTGTTATGGTGACTTCTTACCTTTTATTTTGTTGTTGTTTTTTCATTTGCACACTTTGCTTGAAAAAATATTCCACAGGGCATACAAGTCTGAGAACCAATAATTTCGATATATGAACAAAACATATTTGTGTGTCAGTGATGAAGGATCGTCCGCCGTTGCCGCCCAGCCAGGCTCAGGCCGTCCTGCCCGAAGGTCCCCCGCCGGACTACTCGTACAGCCGCTCCATCATCAATCTGATGAAGAATAAAGCCTTCGTCTTGCTCCTCATCAGCTATGGTATTTAAGACTCCTACTACTTTTTTTTTTTTACGTGTTCTACGAGGATGATACTCTAGAGCAGAATTCACCGTGTTTGTAAAGATGAGGACATTTGCTAATTTTGTGCCTTTTTTTGTGTGTTTGTTTTTTCTTTCAGGCATAACCACGGGCTCCTACTACTCAGTGTCCACCATCCTCAACCAGATGATCATGGCGTGCTATGAGGTGACACGTAAAATTGATTTTTACTTTTTACTATGCATATAGTTCCTGACAGATATGGATTTTGATGAAGTTGATGCAAATTTTTGGCAGAAAAAAAAACTGTTTTCTGATCAATCTGCTGATTAACTTTAAAAATGACTAGAAAAGGAACTAAAAAGGGCATTTGTGCCTAATGCATTTTAATAGGTGTCAATTAAAGTTGGATCTTCACTATAGACATTCTGGCCACGTTCCTATTTTGTTTAAAGACAAAGTTTCCTTTTGGGTTACCAGAATGCATTGCGTGGTGAATGCTGTGTTTTCACATTAAATTGGATCAAATTGATGCCATGTACCAAGAGTCCTGGCTTGGATGGCATGTTCCCTACCAAATTCTGACAATTTTCAAAGCATTCGAAGAAGACACTAAGGGGCTGAAATTTCACCCAAATTGTGACACATTTTCAAAATACAAGTTCCATCTCTTGGTTAAAATACGGCCAGAAAGATGCGGAAGAAAATGACCCAAAAATGGTCAAAATAGCACATAAGGGGGGTAAACATGATTTCCAAACGATTCCTCGATTATCAATGTAACGGATTTTGGACACCTTCTTTTCTGTGTCGGCCAGAACCAAGAGTTGAACGCGGGGAGGATCGGGCTGACGTTGGTGGTGGCCGGCATGGTGGGCTCCATTCTCTGTGGTCTGTGGCTGGACCACACCAAAACCTTCAAGTGGGTCTCTCACACACACACACACACTCATTTCACGTTGTGTTTTGGAAGCCGCCAATGGTATTTTGTGGGCGGGCCCCGCAGGATGACCACGCTGCTGGTCAACTGCTTGACATTTGTCAGCATGGTGATCTTCACCTTCACGCTGGACCTCAACAACATCTACGTGGTCTTCCTCACGGGTGGCCTTCTCGGGTAAACGTCTCCTCGTGTTGTCACGCAAAGAGCCTTGCCTCACAAAAATCTGTCTACATGTGTTGCTGCATCTTTTGTGTTCACATTTGTACTTACCATTTGGACAGTGGAGGTCCCGTTAAATCCTGTTGCGTTTTGCAGCTTTTTCATGACGGGGTATCTTCCCGTGGGTTTCGAGTTTGGCGTCGAGATCACCTACCCCGAATCGGAGGGAACGTCGTCGGGACTCCTCAACACCTCGGCACAGGTTTTTGCAACTTTTCTTGGAGGGGGAAAAAAGTATGTCTCTCTGTGTTTCGCTGTCTTCTTATAAAAAGTCTACACACCCCTGTTCATGTGTCACGTTGCGCTCAAGTTTTTGGATCGGGGAAAAAAAAACAGGCATTTGACCGGGAGGTGTTGACTTTTGTGTGTATGCTTCAGTGTTTTTTGTGTCCACGCACACCTGTATTCATAAATAAACACACAAAAGTGTGTGCTTATGAATACCGCTGTGTGTGTGTGTATACAGGTAAATGTTTGTTATCTCGTCTAACAACAGCAACACACGATGTCAATATTGTAGTTTCGAGTTGGAACAATTCATCGACAACTAATTATTAATCATTTGCTCATTAATTATTCATGTTGAGACCTAGTGTCATTTAAATTTGTCCAGTTTTAGCCCCCGGTTTGTGTAGTCCTCCATGACTTATTGTGTTGAATCAAAATCAAACATTTACTTTGGGAATACATCAATATTTGTGGCCTTTTTTTAATAACGCTTCTAACTTTAAGAACTTTTCAAGTGTCACTGGTGCCAGCCCAGTAAAAATAGATCTTTGACGATTATAGCCGTCAGTGGCAGCAAATGAGTTAAATGTTAACCTTTTTACATAATTGATTGTTTATAAGATTATTGATTGTGTTCGTATTTTGTGTGTACATTTGTAAATGTGTGTTTGTATGTGTGACCCTGTTTTTTTCCCACATAATGGGGACCAAAGGTTTTACCATCTTTGTGGGGACCCCATGCACTGGTGGGGACCATATTGGTGGACCTCACAAGTTCAGACCTCTTTGAGGGTCAAAACTTGCTTTTAGAGTTCAGATTTGAATTGGTTAGGGTAATGGGTTAGGTAATCTGTTGTGACAGTTAAGTGAGGAGCTCCAAAATGCGTGATGTCCCCACTACATTCAAAAAACCAGTGTATGCATGTGTGTACACATGCTTTTGTTTTTTCAGATAGTGGGGAGCACATTCTGGATTTTACTGTCTTTATGGGGACCTCAAATGTGAAGATCATTTTGGTGGACCCCACAAATTCAGACCTCCTTTTTAGGATCAAGACTTAGTCTTAGATGACTTTTACATGATGTCAATGGGATGTCCCCACTACGCTGGAAACAGCAGCAACTTCCTGCTCATGTCGACATACGGTGTTTATTTTTGTGCGTGCAGACATTCGGGATTCTTTTCACGCTGATTCAAGGAAGACTGACCACGGATTACGACGACCCTTTGCCAGGAAACATCTTCCTCTGCGCGTGGATCCTCTTGGGAGTCGTGCTCACCGGTACCGCGCGTGTGTGTGAGAGCTTGTGTGTGTGTCGCTCATAAGAACGCCAAACATTCTCGCGTCGTCTTTCTAGGCTTCATCAAGTCGGATTTAAAACGCCACAACGTCAACATCGGGGTGACTGGCAAAGACCAACAGGCGGTAAGCAGGGCTTTTTAATGGGGGGTGGGGGGGGGGGGGCACGGGGGGGGGGGGGGCACACCCCTGGTACAAATGTAATCTATTGACATTACAGTGAATTTTGTTCAAAGTTGTTGATGGTCGAGAGTGTTGGGAAAGTGTAACAGGAAAAAAGATAAGCCCCCCCCCCTCCCCTATTTTTTATTAGGGCAGCAACGTCTTGATGTCTGTGTGAACATTCCCGCCGGCGCGTATCCCAGGATGCAACCTTAAGATGCCGCGTTAGCCTTTGTGCTTTTTTTGACCTTTTGTTTCTATTGTCATTCTCTACTTTTGCCAGGAAGTCAAGTTTGTTTCTGGCCTTCAGTATTGAGCAAAAACACTGCGATTTTTTTTTTCATCCAAAATAGGGATAGCCCAATTTTCCGCCCTAATACAATGAGCTTTTTTGAGGAAAAAAAATGACCTATTTAGTGTTGGTTTTCTTGAAAGTCACAGTTATAGCAGCATAGAACATATTTATGAAATTACAAATCATATATCTATTGTGAGCGCTGATATTCAAAACATTTGATGTGTTAAAAGCAGACAAAATGTTATTATGGTCCTTAATGGTTATTATTATTTTTTTTGACAGTCATTGCTTCAAAAATATGAATCAGATGCTACGATGCTATGCAGGGAAAATAACATATTTTTTTGTTCGTCTTTAAAAAATGCTTTCTTTTACAAAAACGCTTTCTGTAACAAAAACAGTATTAAAACATTAAAAAAAAAACCCGATGCTCTCAAAAAATATTATCAATATATATCATTATATGATACTTTGTATCCGCACTGCTACCGGTTTAATTTCAAGCAAAAACACTGCTATTTTTTTTTTTCTCGACAGTCAAAAGTTTCATTTTCACAATAGAATATGTCCTCAATTTGAGAAGAAAACCTGTTTGTCTTTCAGCTTCCTAGCGGGCTTCCCGCCGGGAAAAAGCTGAAGCTGGACGCTTCCCTCAGCTTCGACAAAGAAACGTCCCTGTAGACCCTGACGTGTCCACCAAGTTGGAATTTTGGACGCCGGACAAACAAGTGGACGGTTGGTGCGCCTCCGCACCAGTGCTGACTTTTCCTGAGTTTACTTGAATGCATCATTTCCTTGGATTTTTTTGGACCCCGAAAGGTTAGCCGAGCGCCGCCGACGGGCGGACGAAGTCTCGGGACGGCGCCGGCCACGATCCGCTTTTTCCGAGGTCTCGTTTGAGAATGGATTTCATATTCTTGATATCACGCTCGCTCAGCTCAACATTAACAAAATGCTCACTAACGTAAAACACAAATCAGATTGATAATAGTGGACCCCGCGGTGCTACGCTAGTGAAACTGCCTGCCGACTTTCAGTCGCCATTTTGAAAAAGATACTAGTAGCCTTTTTTGCCCTCATGAGTAAAATAAGTCTTGTAGAAAAAGTGCGCCTTACGGGGAAGTAGAAGATTTTCTGTGGAGTGGTCAGTGATTCAACACAACACCCCAGTCAGCAGTCATTTTATATATTTTTTTATTTAGTTGTGTAATAATCAAAAATACTAGATGGAACTGGCAGGTATCAAAGGGTCTAGCGTGCATGTCAAAATGGCAGAGAAATCACAATTTCAAAACTTTCCTCCCGACGTGTGGGCGTGGCTAGAGAGTGACTACCATGTAGCTCCGCCCCTTTCTGTCTCACTCATTTTTATATATTATGCCGTTATTTTGATATCCATGCATCCAACTAGTTGGTAAAAGTTAGACTGGTAGTGCACAAAACATTATTATTATTTTTTTTTGCTGTATGGACTTTCAGATGGATATCAAGAATTTCACCAATATGTTATGTCCACGAAATTGAACTTTTTGTATGGTACTATAAGTGGTTGAGTGCGCGCCTATTAGAGACAAGCCGAGGGCGCCCTCCTGTGGTCATTTTAAGTGCAGCACGATGACGTCATGCAAAAGCGGTTGACTTGCTTGGTTTTATGCAGTTTACATATTTAAAACGTTTTTTAACTTTCAAGCATATTTTTTATGAAACGGTTTATTATTTTATTAGCGCAATTAATTCTTCAGAGTTTTTGTTAATCTTCTTTTTTTTGTCTTATCATTTAAATTAATAACATGAAATCTGAAATAATTCTATTGAAACTTTCCATTGATTTTTGGGGACCCATTTATTTATTCCACTATTGCATCAATTTTCAGTAGAATTATTTCAGCTTACTTTTAATGAATTTAATTCAATGAAACTACGACCAATACTTTAAATAAATATATGTATTTGATGATTTCACCAAGCGAGCACAATTTTAACGGTCATGTTACACTTTGCTTGGTGTTTTATTTATGAAAGGAGTTTCTTAAACTAACCAAAGCGCGTATTTCAAAATTTGTTTGTCGATGAAAATGAAGAGATTTAAGCTGTGTTAGACTTGTTTAAATTTGTATCATTTAGTGTTATGAACCTGTGTAAAATAGACAAGAAACAATATGTGCACAAGAAGCCTCAAAATTGCTAACTTACTAAGAAACTTGTGTATATCTGATGCAAATGGACGAATTGCAACTCACTGCAAGCGGCCATTTTGTTGCCTGTCAAAACTGCTGTGGGGAACGGCAAGACGCTTCCCAAATCCTGCAATCATGAGCTTTTATTCCAAATGACTACTATGAAACTCTTGTGTCATTAAATGACCTCAAAGTGAATTCCTCGTTGTCACGCATCACTTCCTGTCCTCAAAAACTTGAATCGATTCATGAAATAATTGTTTGATGTAGCCCTGAGCTCATCGCATCTCATCTGGTGTTCAATGGAAGTCAGGAAAAGTCAGAAAAAAAGCCTACTAGAACTTCTGAGCTTCACTTTTTGAAAATATCGTCTTGTGCGGTATTTTGACCATTATTTGGTGATTTACTTCCACGTTGAACTTGGATATGTCACTATCTGGGTGAAATTTCAGCTCCATCTGTGTATTTTCAACGCTTTTACGTGAAATTCGTTTGCGGAGGTCACCAACTCGGTCCTCGAGGGCACCTATCCAGCATTATTTCAGCGTAACTCTCCTCCGCTGCACCTGATTCATACGATGAGTTCACCAGGAAGCTCTGCAGGAGCACGATAACATTCAGGATCATCTGAATCAGGTGATTCGCATTCGGAATTGATTTGGAAAGGTCGAATGAACTCATTCAATGAACACGAAGCTCTCGAGATCCAAACCAAGAATCGATACCTGCGTGCGTACAGGTGTTCATGATGTCTTTATTTTCCCTGTTTTTTTCACTTCTCCTTTTGGGTGCGATTATGATGTAATGAAGATTGAAGACTGAACAATCATCGATTGTGAAATAACTTTCCTATGAAGGAAAAATGCAGAAGCAACTTGAGTCATGGCAACTGTGCAGGGCTGGACCTTTTTTTTCCTTTTAAACAAGACCCCACAAAGCGTGAATCTCGACAATGATCCAAAGCTCGACTTGTTCTCTGAAGATGAACACGCAGGAATTCATTCTTATTTTTCTGCTTCAATTCCAAGGTAATCAACTTTCTGATTCATCTGTTTAACATTATGTCATAACATTTTTATAAAGTTGTGTAAATATATGACAGGAAGTTCCACTTCTTTGACAGTCTGCTCATGCAACATCGTGGGGACAACGCAAACAAGTGTTAGCATAGTTAGCATTAGGGATCAAATTGCAACATATCCCAATTGTCGATACTGAGTAGCGCCCCCTTTTCATTCCAAACCCTATGCTTAATATTTACATTCAGTCATATGTTTTATGAGTAACTGATAGGAACGTCAAAATATTTTTAACTCCTTCTATATCAATGAAAAATATTGATGTGTTTCAGTCCAGACATTGGTGATAGTTATTTTTATTTTTTTTTTAATAGTTTTTGGCCAAAGGAGGGTCTAAAGATGGCTGATAATAATTGAACTTAGTCATGAATTATTTTAGTTTCTAAAGTTAGTGTTTAGCAAAAGTAATTGACTGAATTCAATTATTTTAATTTACTTTAATTTATTTGAGGTGCTAAGTTAGCAATCAATTACTTAATTCACTTTTTAGATCCTAATTTAGCCAAATGCTTGAAAAACTTCCATGAAAACATCCATGAAAACAACAAATTCCATCCGGCTCATTTGCATTTATCTGACATTAATATAATATGTTAAAAAAAATAAAAATTACAAATTCAACATTGAAAATTTGAAAATAAAAAAAAATACATAAAGTCAATATTTTTTTGTCTGGTCTGATATGTCTCTTTAAATGTGTATCTTTTGAAAAAAATGTGTATTTGAAGCAGGTTTTAGGGGGACTCTGGTCTGACTTATTTTTAATATTTTATTTTTTAGTGGGAAAAAAATATCAAGAAAATAGCAAGGTACACTAATAGCTCAGAAATCATTTGTTTGAATCTTATGTTGAAAGTGGATTTTGGCGCCCCCCAGTGTCTGACGCCCTGAGCGTTTGCTGGATTGCCTAATTGGTTGGCATGCGTAACTAAGCTTGTTTCTTTCTCTCGTTTGGCGTCTGGCAGTGGTTATCGGGCAGACAACATCAATATACACCAAGACTGGAGATACAGTGACCCTACCCTGCGGGCGTTTGTCCTGCCCCACCGTGACCTGGCTCTACGTCCGCAATTTCAGCGGAGCAGCGGTATCGGAAGTGATACACGGCAGCATACTGAGCAGCTCGGCCAGAAGGGAGCGCCTCAGCCTCAAAGACGACTGTTCGCTACTCATTGAGCGGGTGACGGCAGATGATGCCGGATATTTTGTGTGCCAACGAGATCGATGGCCGGAAATGCACGTTCATCTGAACGTCATGACTTGTGAGTCGTCGAAATGGGCACAGTCATTTAGGCTGGCTGGCTAGCCGTTCGGGGTTTTCCAAACGTTTTCTGGACATTGGATTATGGGCGAAACCATCCATGTCGGTCTGAGACTTGATTTAGCCCGTAAATAGTCATTGCAGTCAAATATGGCCCAACTTTCGTCCAAAAATAATAATGAGCCCGTCCGATATGGTTCAAATTTAGTCCAAAAATAGTCAATATAAACCGGCTATGAACAACATCCTGTGGTCCAATTTTAGTCAAACGTTTAAAATGTGGGTGTATTTCTTTAGCCTATCAAATTTGGTCAGGGTTTATACAGGTTACATCTTCTGGAACATCAACACCATATCTTGAATATTTGATCCTGAAGGAAAACTGGAGAAAACTCTACGCTGACTTTTTTTCCCCTCCAAATCACATTAATCATTCGATTTTTGGAACAAAAAATGTGGGCGGCGATTACAGAGGTTTAGAACTCCCGCATAGACTTCACCACCACCTAGTGGTGTAAACTTGCAATTACACTACACGGCGCAAACGCAAAGCCCTAAACAAAGTTTTTTTTTTTTTATCAAATTTAATCAGACAGCTTCTCACCGTTCATTTTTCAACCAAATGCAGACTGTCAAAATATTTTTTTTTCAAAGACCAATTCTCAATCCGACTCTGACGTCTTTTGGAATATGTAGTTTATTTTATTTATTTTTTTTGTTTTACAATTTTGCTTGGTATGGTTCTTGTCTTTGGTGTCACCTGTCACCTTGTTCGCTGCAGTGACGCAGATGCCTCCTCTGGACGCCGCATGGAGAGACACTCACGTGATCCTCAAGTGTTCCCTGACCTGCTACCCGGGCGTCAAATGTCGATGCTACGAAAAAGGCCTCCTCCGTTGGACAGATGAGGAGGGCAATCCTCTAATTGATGTTCGCTCAAACTCCAAATGCGCCGTCTACGCCAAAGTCTCTTCCGTCAGCGACGAAAAGAAATACACGTGCGAGTACGCGGACATAGAGGGTAGAGTACATGTCCGGGCCCAATACGAAGCCGTCCCCGCCACAAGTGGTCCCGTAGCGCCCTCTGCTGACCACACTCGGCTCGTCAACATCATTCGGGTGAGCGTCATAGCGCTCCTTCTCATCGCCACCGCCGTGGCCGTTGTCTTCATTAAACTCAAGTGAGGAAAACGTCTTCGGGATTATTATTAAAATTCCGACTAAAAGCGTGTATTTTTTTTTATTGTACTTCTTTTGGGGAAACGGTTCAACGCAACAGGAAGTTAAAAAAAAAAAAAAAAAAAAAAAATATATATATATATATATATATATATATATATATATATATATATATATATATATATATATATATATATATATATATATATATATATATATATATATATATAATGGTTGGCCGACTGCTGCATGACAGCGATCTTGTTTTTCAATGTACTGTAAACATTGCTAATTATTAACCTGTTATCCCTATTAATAACAGCGATGTTTTGATGAAACATTTATGCCATTAAAATAGCACTGCCTGTTTGCTGAATGTCTTAGTGTGTCACACTTCCTGTACATCACGCTTCACTTCCTATCTATCAAAATCTTGATGAAACATTGTGGTATGCGACCAAGACCGTAAATGATAAAACAAACAAGGAGACGTATTACACGTACAACGTAATCATATAGAAAAAAACTTAAGTAAAACAAGTGTGCACACCCTTTAAAAAGAAATGTTTTAATACCGATCTCATTCAAACTTATATTTAATGAAACTTGCCCATGTTTAAAGTTACTTCCGATTAATTTAAAGTTCTGACGTTCTGGTAGGCTTTTTCTGACGTCATGTGCTGTTAAATGTTCTGAGAGCAGGTGTGGTGAATTTGCTGTTAAATGAGGCATCGCTCTCTTAAAAAAACATTTTCTGACGTCATATGCTGTTAAATGTTCTGAGAGCAAGTGTGTTGAATTTGCTGTTAAATGAGGCATCGCTCTCTTAAAAAATCATAATGTCTATGCATGCAGTAATCGTGCAGATTTTTTTTAAGATGCTTTTTCCCACTTCCTCTTTGATTGCGTTGCGATAATCAAGAGCGCGAGGAGCAGCTGCCGCTTGTGAAATAACCAAGTTTCCTATAATACGATGAATGCAGAACAAACTTGAGTTTTGAAAATGTGTGGGCTGGATTTGTATTGGTTTTGAACAAGTCCCCACAAAGAGGAAATCGTGACATGGATCCAAATCTCAAGTTGCTCACTGAAGATGAACACACAGGAATTCATTCTTATTTTTCTGCTTCACTTTGAAGGTAATCGGCTTTTGGATTCATCTTGATAATATTCGTGCTCATCTTGATAATAAACTCCGCGTGCGCTGTGTTCTAGGTGAAAAAAAATAACGAGTGTTCGGATTAGCCGCACTCTCAGGTCGCTATACGTATTTCAAATGAGCCGTCTCTGGCGAAAATTTAGGCAAAAACACGAGGCCGACACGGCATAAAAAAAAATCAAAGGTGAATGTATTTCATATGGGATTCAAACATTTTTTTTAATCCCGGAGAATTTCAGCAGTTTTTAAAAGTGCAACAGGCCCGGTTGATCCAAATATCGACACAAAGTCGATATCCCTGCCTTAGTGATACCAAAGAGTGTATATTGATCCATTTATTTTTGGGTCTAGCGTCTCTTTAATTTTTCCACTGTTTAATACTATTTTGGAGCACACCTTAATTATTTTGTTGTTGTTTTTTAAATTCCAGTTTGAGGTTTACCCGAGTAGTCCTGCTTCATCTTCATCTCCTCCTCATCTTGCTTTTTTTTTTTTTAAATCCATGCTTGTTGTAGAATTTTAATATGCTATGCTAAAGAATCCAAACGCATTTAATTAGAAAAACATGTTTTTATAAGGATGTATGGTTTACTATAATATTTTATGAACCAAAAAGTGCTTGATAGGCTATTTGTGTCCACAATACTGGCTTCAGTATTTACTAGCTGTCAACTGATATCTCATGTATCACACAATTGTAGTGAGAATTCATCTGGAATTCAAGCTGGATCTAAAATTGAGCCCTGTGGAACACCAGAAAAAAAAAAAAGCCATGGTCATTAAAATTCTGAGCTTATTTTGGGGAGAAGCGCTAAAAGCAGTAGCAAAGTTAGCGATACTACTCACATGTATAACCTTGCTCGTTTTGATGTCTGCCAGTGGTTATCGGCCAGACAAGAGAACTTTTTGCCCGGGCCGGGGACAAAGTGACTCTATCCTGCAAGCGCTCATCCTGCTCGGACGTCAAGTGGTCGTACAGTCGGGACTCGAGCGGTTTGGTAGCTGAGGTGAAAAACGGCCGAGTGCTGAGCAGCTCGCCCAGAAGTCAGCGTCTCAGCCTGGATGCCGGCTGCTCATTGATAATCGAGCGCTTGACGGCGGATGATGCCGGTTTCTATGTGTGCGACCAATATGGACGGCAGGAGGTCAACATTGTGCTGACGGTGATGACATGTGAGTCTTTTGTCCGTTCTTTAAATGCATTTTTGCCGGCTTTGAGACTCCACTTGAGTGCTTGTTCAGTTTTTTTTTTTTTTTTTTGGTCAATCATGAAATATTCAGAATTGTACATTAACTCATTCAGCCCCAGCCATTTTAGGTCCTTCTTCATTAAAAAACTTGAAAAAAAATAGAAAAACATGAATAGATGCCAAGGTTTAATTGTTCAAACTTAAAAAACGTGGAAACACGTCTTTGGGATTAAATGAGTTGAAGTACAGACAAGTACATCCTGTCCGTTTCAACTGCTCAAACATAAAGCTTTGCGATGTCTCACTACTTGTTAGCATTTGCTGCAACTACAGTCGCAGCTGAGTGCTTTGCATTGATGTGGCAAGCCAAACTTGAACAAAGAATGCATATCCTTATCAAACACGATGCCAGCCAATCACTTTTTTTTCACAACCCCAACAACTCAACCATAAGAAGCCTGATGCATAAAAAACAATGATCAATTAATCCAATTAGTACCTAAAGTCGTTACGATAGTACTTAAGTATCCACAATAATTGATTACCTTAGTACTTCATCACCTAAAATAATTGATTACTACTTATTACCGACCTTGGATTTTGCGCCGTTTTGGAACATTTGGTCGTTTCCTATTCCACAGTGACGCAGTTGCCACCCGGGGACGCCTCAGCTGGAGACTATCACGCGTTCCTCAAGTGTTCCTTGGCCTGCTACCCGGGCACCGATTGTAAATGCTTGGAAAAAGGCCTTCGCTGGAAAGATGAGGAAGGCAAGGAGCTTTCCCCGAGTCTCACCGAACGGTTCCACTGCGTGTCCTTCCTCAAAGTCTCCTCTGTCGAGGACGAGAGGAAATACACGTGCCAGTACGTGGACAGACAGGACTTGAAGGTGGAGGCCCAGCACACAGCCACCTTCTCCAAGGAGCCCTCAGTAGGACTTGGAGATTCTGGAAATTCTGGAGGTCCTGGAGGCTCCAGAGGAGACGAAAACCGCAACCTGCTCCTCATCATCATCGGGGCGGCGGTCGGCGTCCTGACGCTGATGCTCGTCGTGGTGGTCGTCGTCCTCGTCAAAACAAAGGCCAGAAGAAACGCCCGCCAGGATCAGAGTAGGAACGCCTTTGATCAGCCCCTTCCAGGCTTATTGTCATCTGACGATTGTTTGGTCCATGAATCGGATCGGAGAACCATATATATATATATATATATATATATATTCAAATCGACAATGCAATTTCCTGATGACTCATCACTGCTGTTGTTGTTCTTTTTTTTTTCCAGACTTCCCCAAAAATGTAAGTCTTTCTCTTTTTGCATGACGTAAAGCTCGGCCGAGGCGTTCGTCAACGGCGCCGGCGTCCGCTGACGCTCGCAAAAGTTTCAGCGCTCATCAGCTGACATTGCGACTGGCCGCCGACCGCTCTTTTGTCCGTCTATATGCGTTGTGATATGAAATCACCTTTTTGTGGTTGTCGAGCAGGAAGACAACAACGCCACCTACGCCAGCGTCACTTACGACAAGACGGGAGGCGGCGAGCAAAAGGTGATGATATTCGCTGAGGCGGGCCACTTGAGATAAGGGCGTAATCACACTTGTTTGGAAATCGTCTTGCCTGGTGGATATGCCGTTAATTCATTCAGTGCCATTGACGGCAAAAGACGGCAAAAGATGGCAAAAATGCCACAGCATTTGGAGAAGGAGAATGAAGGTTGGCATGATTCGGACTTCTCAGAATTTTGACTTTAAAATCACAACTCTGTCTCAGAATTGTCACTTAAGTGAGAATTCTGAAAATAAAGTCAACATTCTGGGTTTAGAGGCAAAATTTTTTGGCCTTTTGTTTTGGCCTAAAATGAGAACTCTGACTTTATTTTATAGAGAATATTTTAGTCAGAATTCTAACTTTAAAAATAAGTTCTGAGAGTCAAGTCTTAACTCTCACTTTTTATCACCAGGAATCTGTAAATAAAATGAATATTCCCTCTTAAGTCAAAATTTTGACTTTAAAGTAAGAATTTTGAGAATAGTAAAAAAAAAACTGTCATGCTTCTGTTTGTCTTCTCATTTCAGAAGGATGGGTCACCAGAAGAGTGTGAAAGCGGTGTGACCTACGCTACTGTTAACCTCAAAAAGAAGACGACGACGAAGGAGGACGGCAAAAAACAGGCCAGTGGCGCCGACTCGCTCGTTGACTGTTGCAAATACATACAAAGGAGTTTCTTGTCAGCTTTTTTTAACTTAACTCATTCAATGCCGAGGACGTATTTTCACACTTTTACATTTTTAGGAGTATTTCAATGAAACGTGAAAATACGTCCCTGGCATTGAATGAGCTAATGACATAATTGCTAATTTTTTTGTTTTATCAGCGTGATGATACTGATTATATTTTGGTATTTATTTGATATATTTTGACTGCGCAGACAGACGAGGACGTTGTGACCTACGCGGCCGTCAGGACGGCAACCGGGCCGGAACATAATGTCGGCAACTGAAAAGAAAACCAACAAAAAATGACAAAGTTAAGCGTGCCGCCATCACAGTATCTTAACACACATGCACACACAAAATTTTGGGGTGTCAATGAGGTGTCATTTTCTTATTTATTCTGTTCACAGGTGTCATTATTCTTAAAATGAATGTGTTACTTTTCTCGTAATTCCAGGCAGAACAATCATGTTTACGTTTTAACACTGATGGGAAAGAATCTTTTTTTTTTTTTTTTTTTTTTGGAATCCAGAAAAAAAAGTTCTGTTTCTGATTGATTAAACTTTGGAACTACATTTGTAGTGCAATCTTGGTGTATTTTATTCAGTGAATCCAGAAGATGGATCTTGTTTTATTTACTTGCCCATCGGCAACAAAATGTCCCAAATGAAAATACCAAACTGTCGAACACGAGGGCTGCAACTAACAATCGTTTTTAAAACTGATGAATCTGTTTTAAGTCTTCATTTCCAACTATTGTTTTCCTCTTGATCAGGCAGTGAAAAGACTTCAAAAGGAGGCGGAAGAAGGCGAAAGATAACAGCGAAACATGTCAGGTCAAACCTCTTAATTTTCAGATTTTACCGTTTTGAATTTCAAAAAAGTCTTTTCACTGCCTGATAAAGACGAAAACTGTTGATTTTTAAATCGACAGAACGAAGGTTGTTCAAGTAAGTCTTAATTTTGTTTAATTTTGTGGAAAAAGTAGGACATTTCAATGTGCACTGATGTTTAAATTATATGCGTTATTATTAAAAGTAAACTGGTTTACTACAGGTAAACTGGTTTGGTCCCTCTTAATGTAAGTAAAAAAGAAAGAGCAGATTTTTTTTCTTCCCAGCAAATGTTTTATTTTGATTCAACACAAGTCTGCTTTTGTGGAGGGCTGCCAAAATGGGAGAATATTTGTGAGGGGCTGAATCTTTTGTACATTTTGTATATTCATTTGATGTTGAAACGTTGAAGTTATTAAATGAAGTTATATTAAAAAAATCTGGGATGAAAAATATGATCGGAATATGAAAAACAGATTAAGTCTGGACTTGAAGTATCTAACGTAATTACTCATCTACTTAATACATATCTGAATTAATTAGATGCAAATCCATACAAAAGTAACTTTTATAACTTCGTAAAACGTAAGGTCCTAAAGTTGAAAAAAGATTCAAACTCAGAGCTCCAAATCTCCATGAATACGAAGCAAAAAAGAAAACAAAATGACTGCAACTGCAACGACAGCAGTTATCCACGCGGGGCCGCTGTTGCGCCGCACCACACCCGCTGACCGTGTTGGATTCGGGGTTCACGCAGGGGACGCTGCAGCCAGTTAAACTGGCAGAGACCTCTCGTCCTTCCCTGGGGTTCATACATTAGTGAGATGAGATTTCCTCGTAATGTCTGCTGCCCTCTGAGCCACTCTTGGCTTCTCGTGAAGCGGAATAATAATGAGCAAAGTGTACAATGAGAGGTTTGAGCGCTGTACGCAAGATTTGCCACAACTCCTCATTGATTTAACGCTTTGGAGTCTAATGAAAGAAAAGATATAACAGGATGATGAAATGAAGCTGAGGAAATGAACACTGATAGTAGGTGGCAACTCTGTTAGCTAGTTGTAGATAAAATACTGTTGAAAATACCTTAATATGTTACATACACGTGCCGCCTCTCGTTAATGATTTATTTTTCTGAACACATCTCTACTATGACCCCAAAAGTTGAATATTTTTTGTGGACAAATATTTATTTTTTGAGAACAGGCCTGACCATTATAATGCTTATTTTTTTGTGGAAAAATGTTTTAATTATTATTTCTTTTGATAAAAGATTTCGGCCATGATTCATGGGATACTTTATGTTGATTTTTTTGGACTAATACAAAGGAAGTTTGAAAGCGTGTAAAGTTTATTTTTTTTGTAACCCCAAAACGCTTTCCACTGGTTAAGGGGTGCTTGGCTGAAAAAACGTACATCACAGGGGGTACATCAATGAAAAAAGGTTGCAAACCTCTGATATAATGTGTAAGGAAGAAGTGATGTTTTCAGGCCCCAAATCCTAGCAGACTGTCAAGTTTCTGTAAGTGCATCAGCAAAAGATCAGTGAGGTCTCTCCTCCGGGAGTCGAGGGAGTCTTTAGTCGTCAGTCGGCTATCAGAGTCTGAGCTTCTCCTGCCAAGCCGGCCGGCCAAGCTGCCAACTGGCTGATTCGCAGCCGCCGCATCCTCCCTCGGAGGCTCGGAGCGAAAGGCACAAATGAAAGAAGACCGGCCTCCTTAACATCTGCGCCTCAGACTCCCCCGAGAGCGGCCCGACTCCCCCAGACGGACGGATGGAGGAAAGTGCGCTGAGTGACGTCGGGACCGCGTTCGTCCCTTGAGGCTTCCCTCAGCACCACGGGCGTGACGGACATGAAAGGGCCCAAGACCGAGCGTGACTCATTCGGTGTGTAAAAACACCATCGTGTCCTCAACCCTAATAAGCGTGTGAGTCATCGCTAGCCCGTTTTCAAAATGCTGTCGCACCCCATCAGGAACCAAACTTGAAAGCTGTCAGTAAAGATTTGACAAGCCGCCCGAGGTTTTTTTTTTTTTTTTTTAATGACCGAATATTCTGGGGCCCCAGTGACAGCAACTCATGTTAAATTTAAGCAGTTAAAGACCTTCAGGCGCACTTTAGACTTCAGTGACTCACTTGAGTTATTTCAAGTGTAGTCAGGGAGGAAAAAAAACAAGCAAGGCAGTCTGTTTTTTACTGGACTTTAAGATAATAGACAAGCTAACGAACAGCATTTATGTAGAGTCGCTCTGGTTTTTGAACACCGATGGTGGAGCAACGCATGTAGCTAGACAATATCCCAATACCCAAGAGTGTCTTTTTTTATCATCTGTGAAATTCAACTATTAGTATTGCAAGTTAATGAGCCATTTAAAGTAATTTTGAAACATTTGTTTCTGTTGGCATTGATTTATTGTTTTGCCCCATGTGGCCCACGCCATTGGTTGCCAATTGTGTTTTCATTAGATAGTTCAATTTTTTTTCCATGTTTAACCCCTGTGCACACACTTTGCAAACATACACATTGCATTTTTTTTCATTTTTTTTAGATGCTTTTAAAAGCATAATTAAATTTTTATGAACATTATTTTTCCTTCAACCACTTAAATTGTTCAGTGGCATGAGGTCTATCCATACATATGTAGGTTCAATTTAATAACAGCCACAAAAACTTGAAAAATCGGATGGTCTGTCTTTGACGTGATGGTGGACACTTTAAGACAATGCCATTAACTGGTATCTACCGCCACCTACTGTATTGAGGTGAAACTAAAGTCAACACAGAATTTTCTGTTTGCTGACATAGTTTGACCGTTTGCTGTTAATAAAATTGCAGGAAAATCAGTCACAAATCCCATTAAAATACATCTAAAAATGGTATTTATAATGGTTTTGTATGGTCCAAAATTTGGACTGATTTTTTTTTTGTACAGAAAATCTCGCACGTCCAGCTGCAATCACACGGAAAAGTCAGAACTGTTGCATTAAAAAAAATTACGTTTTAATCATTTGCTGGAAAATTCAGCTCCCAAGCATTTTTTTTCCTCATTGATTCTTTTAAGATAGCATAAAAAATAGAATGAATTTCCATAATTCGTAACATAATGCCACAAGGGTTAAAAACAACCAAAATGTTTTATTCACTTGACGCTGGAACCGATTAATGACAAATCCCTTCATTTCAATGGGAAAAGCTTGTCCACCACTTGTGGTTCCTTATTACCTCGGACACACGGGGGCGCCATAATATATTGCTACATTCTTGTTCATTTTCTCTCTCTCTCTCTCTCTCTCTCTCTGTCTCTCTGTCTGTCTCTCTCTCTCTCTCTCTCTCTCTCATAGATCCTCCAGTCATTCCAAATCAGTCATTCAGTCCGTGAAGCTGGCTCGCGTCTACTCACCCGCCCCCCTCACAAAACACACACACACTAACCCAGGACGCGCTGCCGCTGTCAATGCGGGGCTGCGCGGCGCACTGGCAGCGACCGTGCCGGGGAGGGGGGGGGGGGTCCTGTGGAAAAAAAAAAAACAAAACATAAGGAACGCTGTCATTTTTCTTTTTAAGGGGGCGGGGGGTGTGGGGGTCTCCAAAAGCACGAGGAGGAAAAAGACTACTGACTTTTTTTTTTTTTTTAATTCCTCACGCGTGGTGGACTAGATGGCCGGGGCTCAGCCAGGAGTCCACGCGCTGCAGCTCAAGCCGGTGTCGGTGCCCGAGAGCCTCAGACGGGGCAACAAATTTATGAAATGGGACGATGTGAGTGACCGGCATGTATTTCTTCTATCTGTGCATGCACCGATCAGCTTTGTTATTGTTCTTGCATAATTTTTAGGGCAGCGAGAGGGTACGTGGATTTGACAGCGCCTCGCGCGCGCGCACATGCTTTGTTTACACGCCATGTAGTATAGTAGGCGCGCGTGCACTTGAATTCATTTCTGTTGCATGACTTGAGTTGACTAATCATCATTATTATTAACCTCGTGCCCCCCCGCCCCCCACCCTTGTTACCGTTGCCTAATAGGCTTCAAACAAATGACCTTGATTAAAATTGATTGCGCGCTGCAATGTGAGTGGCCTGTTAAAAGCATCCACGGCGTAGTAGTGGCCCCGTCCAGCAAATAGCCGCATCCCACGCTCAATGCTGCTGCATCTTGCCCAGAGCCAGCAGACGGCAGGCAGCAGCTTTATCCACTTGATGAAATGTACCTTTGCTGTTAACCAAAGTCGCCTCCTTCCTGTATGTTTTACTGCTATTTTTATTTGAACGGTATTGTGCTTAATTATAATGTAGAATTTCCCGTATGCCCACTAAGGTGACTCATCCACCGCCATGTCACTCAAGTACCTTAAATCAGCCGAGCTGCTGTTTTCCGGGCCCCTTGCAATTCAATGGAACGCTTTTTATTTACAGTAGTCAACTGCAGCCAGTACCAAGTGGAGTGGCGTGATTGGCAAGCCAGTCTGGTTAAATAAAACAAATAGCAATGGTTAAGATGACTTACGAGGCAATATTACAAAAAAGTATTTGTGATTATGGATTTCTATCTGTCTGTCTGTCTGTCTGTCTGTCTGTCTGTCTGTCTGTCTAAGATCGAGCATTAACAGGCTGTTAGATCTGTCTGTCTGTCTATCTATCTATCTATCTATCTATCTATCTATCTATCTATCTATCTATCTATCTATCTATCTATCTATCTATCTATCTATCTATCTATCTATCTATCTATCTGTTGCATTTTCTCAAATTCTCAAAATCAGGCTTATGTCGTAGGGATAGTGTTTGGGTTATTCACGAAAGTAGAAAATTTCAACAGATGTCCGTTTAAGGATGTTGACAAAAACAACCTCCTCAAGGTCTCAACTTTCATTTCCCAGCAGCCAAAATGTTGTAATTGTAATCAAAGTGTATGAAAATAAGGGATTCGTCCACAATGCACACCCCTGAAAGGTGAATGTGCCAAAATTTCAAAGGTGCTTGAGAGCCGCAATCCAGCCTATCAGGCTCCTGCAAAGCTTGCCAGTGAGCTTATGGTTTAAATCAAGGCGCATTGGTTGAAGGGAAACATGCAAAACATACTGGCTTGTTCCTTTCAAGGTTATCACTACAACTCGATGCTGTCACATCTGAAAAAATGAAAAACGATTGTTTCCCCCCCCCCAACCCGTAAATGTTTGCGTACTGACCGTTTGTGGCTGATGGCCTCACTCCAGAACAGAATGCCCGCTTGGTTCTTTTCCCCGAAAAAATACACCGCCCTGGGAAAGATGAGCTCAGATACCTTCTTTTGTTTAATTTCCCATGCACTTCTTCCTTCCTCTTTCCTCCCGCTGTGTGGCTTTATGGAAAGAACCCAGAGACAAACGGACGGATTGACCAGAAGTCCCCACGCTCAAGCTCCTGGGAGAGAAATCAAATTTGGTGCATTTGTGGTTTCAGATGCAACTTGAAAATCTCTTAACAGGAAATCGGTCAGACTGATAATTGCAGCAGATTCGCATTTGTTCCTCAGTGCATTGAGATACAGAATTAGTCAACAATTTAAAAAAAAAAAGGGCTTCAATCTGTTTCTGCAGCTTCCAGTTGAAGTGTGATGTCACATTCAACATAAAAGAAAGAGAATTAAACTTTGTGATCTAATCCTCTCCAAAGAACAACTAATATTTGCGCTGTACTGAGGATCTGCGGTCATGATATGCCATTGAATTGATACAAAGTAGGACATAAGAGTTAATTTTTTTAATTTAATGTCATTATGTCATTAAGGTGGATTTATATCAAGCATACGTGCTATTTTTCTAATTGAAAGGGGCATTATATATATATATATATATATATATATATATATATATATATATATATATATATATATATATACACATTTTTTTTTTCATTTTTTTCCCCCACATTCTTCTTGCAGTATTTGAGCCAAGGGATGGCACACTCTTTGACATGTTGTCACCATATGGGTGAAATTTCAGCTCCCAGGTGTCTTCATTCAATGCTTTCCCTTTGATGTGAATTGCCTTTGACGTAAATTCAAAGGAAAGGACACGGGTTTATTTCAGTGGGGAAGGACAATTTGCGGTGCGATTGTTTTGAGATGTGAGTTAGCGAAGAGCTCATACCTCAAGGCGCCGGTGGTGTAGTAGTGAAGTTTAGTCGAAATAAAGTCATTCGTGTTTCGAAAAAAAATGTCATTAACTACATTCGTCTTCACACAAAGGAAAATCATCTTGCTTTATTCCTCTTTTTGCTATTTTTCCACACAATTTGCTGGACATTGTTTGCCGACATTTTCACAATTGTGTGTGTAAGGGACTCTTAACGCTCCTCTCATTTTATTGATGGCACTCCTATCTGACGGCAGTGCGTCTTCCTTTGAGCGAGAGTGGAACGCAGGCAGGCATCCAAAACGAGTCGTCTTAAAGATGATTGACAGATGTTGGCATGCGGGTGATGTTGGGTCACTGTCAACACATCTTTTTCTTTATATTCTAAATAAGCTGTGCTGGCTTGGCGCAGTCCGCTTTTAATGGTGGCTGAATAAAGGATGTCCTCATCCTCGGCGGGAGGTGGAGAAATCCCATTAACTTTCGGGAATGTGTCTTTTCAGATGCTCAGCTCGAATTGCCTCCTTAACACCCCCAAGGTGATAGCTAATACGCTGCATTTATACTACATAAAATAAAGAAACACTTTTTTTTATTATCAAACAATAACAATGTTATATTATTCACAATTATTACTTTTATAAATCATGATTAGTTATGATTATTTTTAATGCATCTACGGCCTTTTTCTGAGTTTGAAATGTCCGAGTGCATTTGAACGCACCATACAGTTTGTTCTCACGTTAGCAGCAACTTGTGGCGTACAACAGCAATAAATGATAAGCGGTTCCTTAGTGTCATTAATTAGAGATTGGATATGATTCCTTAATGAAAGTATATGTAATTTTTTTCATGGGCACAACCAACCAATCACTCACACAATCTCACCTACTGACAATTTGGGGTATCCAATACACCTGCCACGCATTTTTTTGGAATATGGGAAACTGGAGTGCCCAGAGAAGCACGGGGAGAACATGCAAACCCCCCACAGGAATTGAACCTGAAAGGGGGGGGCACAACGACAGTGGCTGCTCTCAATTGAAACTGCATGGTCCTTCCTTTCCTCACTACAAAATGTAATATCAACAACAAGCAGGGACGGCGCCAAAATACTAAGATCAAACCAAACAAAGTACAAATAACCGAATTGTTAAAGGATAAACTAAATCAGTTCTAATCCTGCGGCCCATTCCCAGTTGATCCACCAGCGGTCCGGGACCTATGCTTTGTAGGATATACCCTTGGTTGCTTAGAAATTGCCGCAAATGGTCCTTGAGCCAAAATTTGGACATCAATGGTATATAATACATGAGTATGTTTCTCTTGAAACGTGGATAATTTGGCACGGCTCTACTTTACTTTTACAGCGCATTAAACTTTAATGGACCAAAACAATATTTGATCATCATCCGTTTTGCCATAATTGAAAAAAATGTAACCTGAGATGACGTTTCTTGGAAGAAAATGGGTATGGCGTGCAAATGTTTGCGCTGAAATCCGCGCATACCTGCCATACTGTGCATTCCGCCGCATTGTTGTTGACTTAAGTGTCTCATCTGTCAAGACTGTGCAGTCATGCGACAGCCATTAGCATCCCTCCGCTATCCCTACCGTTTCTATATCGGTGATCGGCAAGCGGGGGGGGTTGCCATAGCGCCGCAACTCCGCCACGTTGCCTTATTGAGGTTTAGGCTGAACAGCTAATGGAATATCGTATCCTTCAAGCCTTTTAATGTCAAAGCCTTTGATAGCTCTTACACACACACACACGCACACACACACCAGATGGGGTCTCGCCCGAATACGACGCGGAGCAGATGCAGGCAATTAGCATTATCGGCAAAAGTCGTGATAGAGACCTCATTAGAAGCTTTTTTTTTCTCCCCTTTGAACGTTATCCCCGTGAAAGTGGCCTTGCCCTCGCTGAACCTGAGTTACGGAGCGTTCAGGTGAACTGGTGTCTCTTGTTATAAATGCGTCCGATAACATCCAGAAAGCCCAATGGTCAGAACTCTGACTGTGTGATTTTTTTTTTTTTTTTTTAAATTTCAGACAATTTTGTTAAGAGGTGAATGAATCACAGATTCACAGATATCACAGATAATCAGATTGATTGGCCATCCCCAGTGTGGGCAAAATTCTCACATCTTTTGCTTATCTTTTCTTCTAGGACTCCACCACCGTGAGCCCCGTGACAGTAACGGTCGACCCCAAAGGGTACTTCCTGTACTGGACTGACCAAAACAAGGTGAGGCTCTACTGCTTTGTGGGATATACTGTATTTTTCAGACTATGAGTCACATCGGCAAAAATTGAGCAAAAGAAAAAAAAATTGTCAGGGATAAGCCGCACTGGACTATAAGCCGCAGGTTATAACATCATATATTTACGTCGAAAGATTTTTTTCATTTTTAATTAAAACTTTTTTTTTAATGCTCACAGCAACAGTGTCAACATATAAACACATTGCACATAATTCATATATACAATCATACACACACACACACATATATATATATATATATATATATATATATATATATATATATATATATATATATATATATATATATATATATTAACCAGCTCTGTTTCATAGTTGCTTCACAAATTGCCAGATAGATACACACATTTGTTTTAAAGATGGACTGTCTCCTGGTGGCTAGTAAAAAAAAAAAATATATATATATATATATATATATATATATATATATATATATATATATATATATATATATCCCGGCACATTAGCCGCCCTGGACTATAAGCCGCAGGGCTCAAATCATGAGAAAAAAGTTGCGGTTTATAGTATAAAAAATACGGTACTTGTAACCCAGCATTTTTTCTACCTCCTTTGCACCAGGGGTGCAAGCGAACTAAAGTGCAAACACATTATCGACATAATCCACAAAGCGGAAAACTTGACTGCTAGAAGCCGCCAGTTCCGGCACTAACACCCGATTCCCGAAGGAGGTAAAGGGCTAACCGTAAAACCCAACAAAGCTGTGACATTCTCTCACATTGAAATCAAATATTTGATTCAGGCATTAACCCGACACCCGTGAGATGTTGGCGTAGTCTATTGTTCCTCTCGGAGCCGCTCTGTATTGTTAGCCCGGCGTGTACAGTCACCGGCTAAAGCGCAAGATGGACTCGCTATGCTATTCCATTTTGTATTTGTGCGCCACACTATTAAATAGCCTTCATTGATTTTATGTTGGCCCGCATGAGGGCATCTTGAGACGCGCGCCGGACTGCTGACGCGACTTAACCACCCCTGAGCGCTAATTAGTATTAGCGGCTTGTGCGAAGGTAGTCTCAGACGATTGTTGGCGGGTAACTTTAGATGTGGACCGTGAAGACAGAGCAACCTTCATTTAAAAAAAAAAAAAAAACGCCTGAGGGGCTTATCATTCTGTTTACACATGCTACACGCGCTAAAGGTCACTTGTACTGTACACAATGTTGTGTACGTACACAAAAAGATGAGTTTGCTGCATTGCTCAAGGGTGCATTTACTCATTCAATCCCAAAGACGTATTTTGACGTTTTGTACGAGTCCAGACATTCGGTTTCAGGTACATTTGAATATTTAAAAAACGTTTTTTTCAAGTGTTTTGCAAAAAAGGGGGGTTAAAACCGGCTGCTAATAAATGAGTAAAGTACTAAAGTAATCTGTTACTTCAGCTAATAAAGTACTAAAGTAATGCCTTTTTTTTTGAAAGGTTATCGCAAGGTATATTTTCATTCAAAGGCGCCATGCTATCGCTACGTTTTTGTTGTTGTGTGTGGTCTCCTGTTCATTCTCTCCTGGATCTGAGACTGGCCCTTCAAACTGGTATTACTGGTACCAAACGTAGTCCCGCGTACGTTCTCTTTTCCGTTGCGTGAAAGTCAGCACGTGTTTCTCGAGCTAATGAGCGTTCCCGCCACGCATCTGTTGAGCTGGACGTCTTAAACAAGGCGCAGTGCCGTCTATCTCCAAATATTTTGTGCCCGACAGCAGGGACCGACAGGATGGCCTGCAGAGTAAAAACATTCCTGGGATTCCTTGAACACAACTGGACTCAGCATGCCGTAAACTGTGCTGCCCGAGAATTTACAGTTTTGACTTCATTACTACATGTAATCATTTTGTCTGTACTGCTGCGTGCTATAGAGTACCATAGCATAGGTCAGTGGTTCTCAAATGGGGGGACGGGTACTCCTGGGGTTACTTGAAGGAACTCCAAGGAAAATCCTGAAATAATTATTGAAGTCATTCTTTTTAGTAGTTCAGAAAACAAATTTATGTTCGGTAGGTTATCGTCCCCCGTACCAGAATGATTCAACCCAACTTGTCGCGTTCCACCTCTCGTTACCTGTCAAGTTCATGATTTTTTTTTTGTGAACCCAAAAGGGGATATTTTATGTTTAATAGTTTTCTGTGGAAAAATATTTGTAATTATTTCGTTTTAATAACAGGTCTGACACTTTGTGTTGATTACTCTTTATGGAGAAATATGTAATAATAATTAAGTTATTGATTTTTTTTGTAAACATCTCTATTTCAATCCCAAAAGAGGACACTTTATATTTAGTATTTTTCCGTAGGCAAAAATGTATTTATAATTATTTCTTTTTGAGAGCAGGTCGGACACTTTGTTGATGATTTTTTCTTGACAAACATTTATTGATAATTATTTCTTTTTGAGAACAGGCCTGATGCTTTATTTTGATTATTTTATGTGGAAAAATATATACTCATAATTAAGTTACTGTATTTTTGATAACCGACATCAGATAACACTGTATGTTGACTATTTTTTGTGGACTAATACAAATGAAGTTTGAAAGTTCAAGTTTTATAACATGTTTATGACATGTTTTAAGTCTTTTTTTAATCTAAAACTGCTTTGCACTGGTTAAGGGGTACTTGGCTGAAAAAATACTTCACAGGAGGTACATCACTGCAAAAAAAGGTTGAGAACCACTGGCACAAGTGTACTGTATAGTACTGTTGTGTACTATTAAGGAATGTTTTCCAAACAAAAGTAATCTGTGGATTTGGTGGTTTTAGCGTGCCTGTGTATCTAATATCTAATAAATGGAGGCTATACGTTGCTAACACATAGCAGCACCCACACATTCCGCCAACGTCGACCTTAGAACAGGTGCTTCTCTAGGAGTTTAAAAATAATTGCCGTCGCTACCGCGGGGTTGAGAGGCCTGCCAAGTGGACGGACTGCGTAAAATTAACACTCCTTTCGCTCGAGTTGCCACGCAACCGCTCTCACGCCACCTTTTCAAATGTCACATTCTCTTTTGGCCGCCGCTCGTCTCCCGGAGAATAGCGCCGGCGATGTCGTCGGGACGAATGTTTGCGCAAACCAAAGGTTAAAAAGCCTCTCAAGTGAGGTCATCGCGCGTCAACGTTACCAAATAATTTAGTACGAGTGTTGGACACAGGTGATAGACATTCCAAACTACCTCCTGTCTCCAGTCTCTGCAAAATTCGCTTGCGTGTTCCCCTGAGCGCGGGAATTTTCCTCCATCAACAAGCTTGTTGCCCCTCCTCCGTCAGCACTCTGGGAGAAGAGAGGCGCAACAGTATAAATCCACAGCCAATCTAAAAGAAAGTGAATTGTGAGCTCAACCGAGTTATAGCCTCTTTTTCATCATCTGCAACAGAAAGGGAGTCTGAAAGAGACTGAAAACAGTGCAGGGGGGGGGGGGTTGGGGCTAACATCCCAAAGATCCCACTCGAAGCTACACTTTCACCCAAAAAAAAACGTATTCGTACCATGCAAATCTTTTGTTCAACAAAGGCGTGAATAGAACTTCCCTTTTTCTAGTTTCCCACCAGAAGGATCCAAAGGCGTCCCCCAGTTCTATCCCAAGACCTTTTTTTGGTTCTACGTGCCAGTAGGGCATCCGCAAATCATCCAAGGTAGTAGTCTCTAACTACCCCGACCAGATTTCCCATCTCCAGCTGTAGTTGGATTCGGATTTCAAGTCTTTGTAGTCTTGGTTTTGGATCTGAACTTCAGTCAGTGACCGAGACCAGAGTCCTTTACCACCAAGGAATGAATCCTGTCCTGGTGGGGAGACTGCCTGCTTCTCAATGAGACCCAACCAAGTAGTGATGGGACTCTAACTAAAAAGAGCCGTTCAAAAGACAGGCTGGTTTTTAGTTTATTTTAAAACGAAATTCTAAACATTGGATTTAGTGATACATTACAGTTCAAGTCATACATTCAATATTGTAGAAGGCATGTTGGAAATGGTGTTGAACATTGGTTTATTTTGTCATATGTCATATAAAAAAAAAAACAAAAAAAACATGAACTTCTTATTCTCTTCGGAACATAAATAAATATAAACCTGCAGAACACTTTACTGACCACACATTGTACACACCGTCGCTGGAGATGGGCCTTAGACCATGTATCAAACCTAGAAAATATGGCTCATTCATGCTATTCCACCTTTGTACCTGAGGGTTGGAAGTAAAAAAAACCAACAACAAAAAAAAAACTCCTGGATGCGTTGGTGACTCCAAGTCCCAGGTTCGAGGTGTTTGGAGTCTTGGTATGTCAGGGAATTCCGAGTGTTTATTTCATTTTTTTGGAGTGGAAACTTTCATTTTGTTTGGTATAGTAGACTAAAGAAGGATAGATAACATAGGTGGAGATTGTATTTGGAACTGGTGAAATGACTTTGTGGGTCTGGGGCAATGCTTGCATCCTCCGTTAACAACACAGGAATGATCTCACCTAATGGTCTGGAAACACAAACCAGATCTACTGAACTAACCTGAAGCATACCGCCGAATGGTAACACGGCTTTTAAGATTTGGTGGCATATCTTAATCGCCATTTTTCTAGAAGGTTTGAGAAAGTGTGACAATTCATTGCAGTGTGTTGTGAGCAGAGGTTAACCCTTCCTTACTAGGGCAACATACCACACATAGGAAACGTTCAGAAATGAATGTTCAAACATTAATTTCACTTTTATGCCTTGCGATTGTGTGGCCAGGCACTTATTGGGAGTGACCGTATATGTCTTGGGACCGTAACGTTTTATATAGGTTATTTATGGGCCAGTCGTTTGAGTGTTACGATAGCCAGGCCGATGTTCTGACTGCTTGGATTTTCTTGCCGCGTTCATCAGCTCGTGCGCTCTGAAAGAACGCAAAACCAGAGAGTATAAAATGTTGACCTGCCGCATTGTTCAGTCGAAGTTTCAAGCGAGTTCCAAGCAGAAAAACAGGATCAGCGTCTTTGCCCCAAAAAATGGGGGGATTAGTAGCTCTTGGCTGACTTCAGAGGGCTTTGTTTGCGCTTGAGTCGCTCATCTTTAACTCGCTGAATTTCGATTAGGAGTTTTTCTGCTTTTGAGCGCCTGGCTTCACGTCTCTGGGCAAACGACTGCAAAAGCTTGAACAGGCGAGCGCTGTTGAACATGAAGAGTAATGTTGACGAAGAGGAGAAGGAACATGGCTTGGTCATTTCCCCATTTAAATTAAGAGTCGCGTCACGTCCAGAGTCAATTCTAAAGACGCTTGGTAGCGTTGAGCACTAGAGGAGACATAGTACTTAAATGCGTTATTTTCACCATTTAAAACCGTTCAACTATGTCTAGGTAAAGGACTTTTATATTTTTTGGTCAAAATTCGCAAAAAGTTAGTACAGTGGACCCCCGGGTTACAGCGTCCCTGGTTTATGTTTTTTTCATGTTGCAATGTGGAAAACTGAGCTTTTTCGTCCCCTCTTTAAGGTATTTTCCCGGCTTTGCGACAAAAACAACTGTCATGACCCTCGGGGGTTGGCTGTTTTTGTGTTGTTTTGTCTCCATCTGCAGGCTTTTTTAGGTAATTGAACTTATTTTCACTTGCTGTCTATGCCTCCATGCAACGCGTCACTACAATGCTGGTCTGCTATTGGTCAGCATTGCTCTATCGTGAGTGGTTACGAAACCGTATTTATAGTGCATTTCACTGCTTAATTCAAATTTGAATGGGTTAGCTATGGTCCCAAGATTGCTTGTGATGTTAAAGAGAGAAGTAAGAAGATGATTTATATGGAAACCAAGCTGGAGATAATCAAGAAATACGACGCTAGCCTAGTCTAGGCTACCCTTACTAGGTAATATAGGCATAACGAGTGCGGTAAATAAATCCTTTATGTGTGTATATACGTAGCACTCCCTATACTATTTTGGTAGCAATTTTTAATATGTATGTACAATTTTAATGTTTTTATCCAGGGTTCTAAACACATTAGCTATTTAACATAGATTTGGATTGCCCGCCATACGGTGAATTCACCTTACGAGCCCAACCGCGGAACGGATTAATCTCGTAAAACGGGGGCCCGCTGTATTACATTTCAAGCTTGTAACGTTGGTTCTATTCAATGCAGATTAGCCGCTCCTCACACTGCCAGCTCTGCATGATATGGGTTTTGTTACCTTGACAACCAGAAAATGTGATGTCGAAAAAAAAACATGAATATTTTAATTCGTGAGCTATGGATCTGTGTATGTGGCACATGCAGTGAATGCATCATCAAAGCACCGGGAATTAGACTTTGTTCAGAACGGTAGTGACTCGGTCCATGTGGCGCATGCAGCAGACAACGCAATAATGTCTCCCAAATAGGCAGCGAACAAAATGTTTGAGTGATTCCTCCATAGATGGGCGCTGCAAGTAAATATTTGTAAAACAAACAAACAAAAAGCTTGACGACAACTAGTAATTTACTACATTGTTATCGCGGCAAAACGCTTACACAGAATTCCATAGAATGAATCTCATGATTCATGCGCCGTGTGATCAGTCAGTTCTTAAGTGCTGTGTCTGGCTGCCTGGCTAGAATCTGCCAGAGGAGTAAAGAGGGTGATTAAGTGTCTCGTTGTCTCATGGGCACAGGTATTTATATCGCAGATGCTGGCCCATTTCTGGCCCGCTTATTAAAGTAAAGTTGATCTGTCCTTTCAGTTCATGACGTCAAAGCGCGCAATTCGGTTGCGTGTACAGGCTCAGGGCATCGGAAAATCCAAAATCCATCCGTAATTTTCACGGAAAATGTAATTGCAGTCCTGGATTTTCTGGACTGGACTTTTCTTGACCTCATTTTGTGTTGAATTTAATTAATTCAATGCCAGAGATGTATTTTCACGTTTTTAAGAGTCTGGATCATCGATGCTTAAGTACATTAAGGACATTAATTTCCAGATAATTACGTATTTAATCGATACTTAAGTATCTGGGATCGAATGTCTGGACTCTTCAGAAAAAAACGTGAAAATACGTCCCTGGCATTGAATGAATTAAACTGGTTGAATTGATTGCTATATTGAAGAGTCATGAATACTTTAACAGTTTAAAATAAAATAACATGAAAATACGACAAATATATACATTTTTTAGTTACTAACCTAAATTATTTCACAGATCCCCTACAATCAGGCCACAGACCCCCAATGGTCCCCAGACCCCACTTTGAGAACCCCTGTTCTCGAGTGCCGGTATATTTTGCATGTTCATTCACCTTTTAAGGCCGACAGAATATTGTGTGAGATGTCTTTGTCAACATAGGTGGTGGTCTCATATGAAATATTGATTTTTATTCCTTACTTAGAATTACAAGTATGTAATAAGTGTTGTAAGAGTGGAAACACTGCCACCCGATGGTCACAGTTATCACTACAGTGTTCAATTGGCTTCATATGAAGCACTAGTCAAGGGTGTCAGCCACCCTCCATCCAAAAAACATATTTGACGAGAACTTAATCATTTATTATTTTGATTACTATTTTAAAAGACGGTGAAAAGAAGAAGGTGCAAAATCCTACTTTTTCAACCTGCAGAATGTAATTCTGTAGTTCACCGCAAAATGTTTCGCCATTGACGCCATAGTCCGAAGTGCTGCAATAGACAACAACCCATGCAAGCGTGATGCGAAGCAATCAGCATTTGAGCTGCGGCCAACACTTTTTCAGACCTGTCGCCACCCAGGAAGTGGCACTTATCCTTCCCCACATGAGCTCAGCCTCATCTGACCTTCCTGCGGTGGCAAAAAGCTCTAACGGGGCCGCAAAGTCCGGCTGTGCGAAAAAAAAAAAACATTTATTTTTTCAGATTCAGGCACCTTGATGCACTTTTTTCAGTTTTAGAGCAAGCTTACAAGATTACATATGTAATCACTAAAGTCAGGGGTAGACTTATAAAGGCGGTTTTGTAAAATTCACCCAAATTGAAGTAAAAAAAAAAACGGGGGGGGGGGGTACTCTGAGAAATACGGCACGTGTCTTAGAGAATCTATTGAAACATCTCTCTAGACCCAACTTGTTTCAGTTTCGAATTGGCTGATTGTTTCTAGTGACACAAAGATACCAAAAAGATACCAAAAAACTCAAACTTATTTGAGGCCCCGGCACCTCTCAGGACGCTCAAATTCGATACCTCTTTATCAGCCCCGGCTAACAATTGAGTGGAGCACGGGTAAGGCGGTGTGATGCGCGACTGACCCACATTTGTGACACACTTGGTCCATGAAGTGGAAACGGGGCGCGGAGACGACCAAGAGCGAGGGCGATGGTGGAAGCGATTGCGCGGCGGAACATTTTCAGACCCCCAAAAAATCGACGTTTGTGATGTTGGGAGAACTCAAGCTCTACGGCCTGCCTAATATTTTGGCCTCAGGAAGGAGACTAAATTTATGCGAGTGAACGCAAGCTATGCGCCCCTTCTAACATGCTTGTAAATGTTTAACAAGGTCCCTCAATGGGGAAAAACAAACTTGGCTCTGGGTTATTATGCCTACTTACTAACCCACTCAGCACTCAACATCCGTCTCCTCCCGTCATGATGGAGTTAAAGACCTTTTTCTACTTTCCAGTCGCCCACTCGAGCGGTCGCTGCTCATTCGCTCGCGTGTGGTAGGAAGCAATAGGAAATTGTTGGAAAGCAAAAAAGAACCCTCGCTAATTGCCCGGCGAACAAATGGGCCTTGAAGTGGAAGCCGCTCGCCACTAAAGCCCTGATTGCCGTCGCTATAAAAGAGTTCAACATTTATTGAGGACTGCAAAAAATACTCAATAGAGGGAATAAATTCATTAGCCGCGATGTGTTTTTAACTGCCTGAAATGTTCCAAATTAAACGATAAAACTAAAAAAACGAACCATTCATTTTGATTAGTTCTTGAAATGAACTTTATAAGGTTTTGCGGTGTGTGCAATATTTTTCATTTCACTCTTATAACCATAACTCTCTAAATCTGTTGCTATTCTTCCCACTTGTGCTGTAAAGTCCAAATTTCGGAACCAAATTAAGCCCTTCTAATATCAAAATGTTCCGCTCAGTCGGGACATCTCATGAACTTTTAAAAAAATCTCTCTGACTACTCCATTTAATTAAACCATCCTAACTTTAGCATGTTCAGCTGATTTGTGATATCTGAAACAATATTTCAATTTCTAAAAATTCCCACTTCTTTTTTTTAGTATTCCATTTGCTATTGCAACATTAACAAATAATCTCACCTTGCTAACAGCTTGCTAGCCACCAAGCTAGCTGTTGGTTGGTGTGTTGTATTGTCGTATGATAGCTACAGTTAGGTAGCTAGCTAGCTAACTGTAGCTATCATATGACTTAGCTCACGATACAATACACCAACCAACAATGCATACAATAAATCTTCCCATTTGCATTCTTAAGACCAATTAGAGCGTAACATGATTTATTAGTAAAACTGAGTAACACTCCAGTATAGGTTAAGTAGCGGTTTAGTATTAAGAGGACCTTATCTTAACTATTTCTGTATACTTATTTTTTTTTTTTTTACAAGCTAAGTATTGGCTAGTAAGGTTGTCTAAAATTTTTCAAGTATACTATTGAAAACTTAAAACGGCCTCTGTTTTTGTTGAAAAAAAATGCATACTGGTAATGTACTTGAATAAACTCCTTTTTGCTAAGGGATGGCGTTTTGTGCTTTGCCATCAACCTATCCTGTCAATCTTCAAAGGACGCTTTCATTTGAAAGGGCTCCCCGAGGGAAGCCAGCACCTGGCTGGCAAACTACTTTGTTGCATCAAAAAACAAAAAGTCACATGAAGTGGACTGCCATGGCAACTCGTTTTAAATGTCAGTTTAGAAGAGTGAACGCTGTTTAAATGTCGACGTTGGATTGGCCGTGATTAAAACTAATAGAGCAAATCGACCAGCAAGGGATTCATTAATCCCTTAGACCCACTAATATAAACAGTTTTCAAAGATCTAATGGGGCTGCACAAAGACGCGGGTGTTAACTAGGAACGGATGGAAAGCGGAAAAGATGAATGGCACGCTTAATCCTCAAAGAACACTTGTTTATTTTTTAGGAGAATTTACTTTTTTATTTTGGCTTTGTGATTCTCCGCTGGACGGCTCATGCAACCAACATAGCTGTGAATAGTTTATGCTAGTTGACTTTTTTCCCTACGAGCAAATGGGAGAAAACATATTGAAATCCAAAATTGGATTTTTGCAGCGCAAAGCTTTTCACAGAGGCATTACAAGACGACACCAGGGCTACTGAGTCAGCGGCTTTGCAAATGTGACTGACTGGCACGTTAAAATCTATTCAGCGCGCCCAAGCCGCCTGAGGGGTGGAAGTTGATGAGCAGGTATTGAACCCCCGGCGCGCGGGGGTGAAGGTTCAAACGTTTAAAGATTTGTTTTTGTTTCAAGCTGCCTGCGTTGACAAAATACCTGCAATGGTTTCATTCAAGAAAAAAGAAAAGATAGCCAATAAGAAAAGAAAAGGTAGACAATAAAAAAGGACTGTACCGTTTCGGATGATTATGCAAAATGCTAAGTGAGCATACAAGGCTAATGATGTAGACATACAAAGGACATATTTACCTCTATCGCAGTGCAAAGTTTCCCCTAGGAAAGAGACAACATTTTGTACCCCACCCCACTTGCCACACTGACCATAAATAACATTACAGTGATCCCTCTAACTAACTATGTTAAGAATTCTTCAAATGTTAGAGTTCCTGACGTTTTTTTAATTTTACTTTGAAATGTATGCTTTTAATTTGTCGGGTCCCGTTGCATTTCCGTTTCCTGTTTTACGTTCTCTGCGCGTCATTCGGCTCGTTAAGGGGACGTAATGAATGACAACGTAAACTCATATTTATAGTTTATTATCATTGATGTTGATAACGCACGCTACTGCCTATGTTTAGTAAGCGACGAGTGTTTATTCTGTTTATGTGTTCGTTTGTGTAGAGGTTGCACTTTATAGTTTGTAGTTGTTGTTAGTTGTTGCTAACCCGCTAACGTCGGCTAAAAATACAGCAATACAGCAATTCATAATTAAAGTTCGGCAAGTGTCTATATGTTAGTTGACTGACTTTAACATTGTTGTTGATTTATTATTCAACAGAATAACATGATACACCATACACGAGCCAAAATAAATGTGAAGTTCAACGTGATGACTTGCGTACTCTTTCACCGGAGTCTTGGTGCAGATAACCAGTCCTGAGAACAAATTCTCAACAAACTAAGTGATATTAGTTATTTAATGAATATATAATAATTTTAATAATGTTAATAAGGATAATGTAATGCAAAATTAGGAAAGGAAATAAAATACACACTAAATAAAGATTGTTTATGGTTACTGCGGCTATATTGGAGCGAGCGTAGAAATCTACAGTATTAACTAATACCCTACTTTGCGGATTTCAGACTTCGCGGGGGGTTGACACCCCCCATTAACCGCGAAGTAGGGGGATCACTGATTATCTATAAAAATGGTATAAGTATACCTAAAATTGTATCATTTTTTTAACATTTACACAAGGAAAAAAACAATCTAAAAAAAGTAACTATTTTTTTAACGGCATTAAAAAAGGTTGTCCAAGCCAGTGGTGTCAAACATATGTCCCGCGGGCCGGCTCTGGCCCGCAAATGGGTTTAATCTGGCCCACGAGATTATGTAAAGTATGCAATAACGTTCCTCGTTTCCCTTTTATTTTCAATTTTGTCAAAAAGGATGTCAGGTGAAACGATAACCACTAAGAATATAGGGAAGGTTCTAACGGAAAGACATAACACAAGCATGATAGATTTGCCCGCAGAGAGCGAATGATGAATGGTTTTCTCTTCAGCGCCCGCTTTGTCCTGACATCAAAAAGCACCACGGATGCTGTTTGAGGCGGTGCCTGAGCGAGCTGGCGGAGCTGCTCTGCTTTCAGTCACCGCCGCTGATCCTCAAAGGACTCTCAGTGAAGAGTTCCTGCACAAGATCTTGCCACGTAGTGCTTGCAGTCTGGACAGAAAAGATGCATGGAGGGTAGAAAAAGCAATATCTTTAAGCAATAGCCTGAATGCAACAAATGCCACTCCTGTGAAACCTTGAGGGAAAAAAAGCCACAAAGACTTCCTTGTTGAGAGAAGAAAGATACGGATGCGCTCTGTTCGCCCAGAGCGAATCACTTTATGATTAAATAGTAGCGAGGCCTCGTCGGAAAATACTCAGCGAGATTCTACTTTTTTCTACGCTGAAATAAAGGAACAGGCGTGGAAAAGCAGGATTGGCCCCCAGGTAGAATGTACAATAATACGCCCCAAGGCATTCCGGGTTTGTTCCTTTTCCAGATCCGCAAAGATACTAGTGGTGTTCAAATCCCGCAAAGAGGTGGGGGGCATGACATTATACCTCTAAAGATAGAAGGCAGGCGTAACAGAAATCGGACTATGGCGTCAAATTCTTGATTTTGTTCCCCTCGTGTATGTACTCTACAGCAGATGGGGGTACTTGAAGGAACTTCAGGGGGTACTCGAGATTTTAGATGAAACAAACATGCAAAAATCCTTTCAAAATAATTATTGAATTAATTTTTGAGGAAAACACGAGTTCATAAAACACATTTAATGTTCAGTAAGTTTTTTATTTGCATTGTAAAAAGCAAGGTAGCACGCCACTGGCGTGTTATGTTGTTGTGGCCCCGCCTACTCTTCCTCCTTGTCCGCGAATGTGCAATGTCGATTTGAATATGTAGCTTTCACTTGGACGCGCACATTCATTTCCACCGAGCAATCCACAAACCGGTCCTGTTCTGTCCCGATCACGGAACGAAGTCAAATGAAACCCCGAATACAAACATTGTCAGTTTTTAGTTTCGTTTTTACTAATTTTACTATCTATTTTAAAGATTCCATTTTCTTTCAGTGTAGGCATCGGGGAATCTTCCTAGACTGTATGGCTACAATGATTTATTTTTTTTAATAGCTGGAAAGCAAGTTTTCTGCCCTTAAGGTGTAATCTACTCTCATGTACCTGCCAGAGTCCCTCTTATTGGACTCCAAGGTACCTAATGCCAGTTGTTTGTTTGTACCATATCCTGGAGAAAAAATTACAAGTATGTTGCAACACAATAAAAGTAACGGATATCCAAGCAGACCCTTTGAGGATATTTGAACCCTAAGGTACGACGAAGCACCAAATTAGAGCTTCTTCTTGTAGTCTTCCTTGAATGTGTACTTGCATTTGCAAGTACTTGGAGAAGTTATCTCTTGGATATTCCGTTGCGTCAACCATGACGAGGCCCTCAAACATACGGAAACGCAGACTGAAGAGCACATATGGCTTTAAAAAGGGCAATGGAGACGGAATTGTTGTTACGTATTCCCACGGTGGAGCGCTGACATGACAAGATGAGTTCTGCCATCCCGAGAAAGGAGGCAAAAATGAACCTCAGCGAAGGAGGCAGATGTCCGCCCCAGAGGACAGGTGCGACGTCAGGGAACGGGAAGGGACGATGTGGAACAAGACGGCTTGATGGACGGACGACGTTAGCAGTTTTGCTTCCCCCCTGTCATCCCGCGCTGCTCTGCTATCTGTCAAACAAGAGTGCGCTCGTCTGCCTCCCGCGGTCCCTCGGCGCGCTCCGTCCGTCAAGCGTGGGAGCCAGAACGTGTCTGTGTGTGTGTGCGCGCTTTTGATTGGACCGGAGGAACGCGGTTACCAGACGCCGAGCGTTTACACCGCAGATACCGCAGCCTCACAATAAAGACATGCCTTACGCAGGAGGTGGCATCGTAAGGCGAAATGGTCGCATGACGGACAATAGAAACCAAGCTAGTTGCGGCCATATTCCTTAGCGAGGAGATTTCTTGATCTTCGTATTTCTTGATCATCTACAGCTTCGCTTCCATACTAATCATCTTCTTATTTCTCCCTTTAACATTAATCTTAGGACCCTTGCCTAACCAATTCAACTTTGAATTAAGCAGTAAAATGCACAATAAATACGATATTGTAAACACTCACACCAGATCAAGTCTTTAGCATGTTGACGACTTAGTGACACCGTGATACCGACCAATAGCAGACCAGCATCTTAGTGACGCCGACCAATAGCAGACCAGCATGGAATGACGTATGCAGTGAGGCATGGAGTGATGTATGGGCACGGTGCCACTCGCAGAGTCCCAAGTTTGAGTTTTGTAGTTGTTGTAGATGCCGTAAAGTGGGAAAAAGGCTGTAAAGTGGGAACAAAAAACTTAGTATTCCACTTTGTAACGGGAAAAAACATAAGCCAGGGACGCCGTAACCAGGGGGTCCACTGTACCGCCAAATTCCTTGCTTTTCGGAGGAAACCATAAATGACACATTTTTTTCAATCCACGTACTGCTGTAAGCACGGAACGAAAGTTTCGAAAAAGTGGTGACGAAGAGGGGGGAGATTTGGCGGGCCTTTGAGGGCAAAAGATTGTTGTTGAGCGCGAATAAACGGGTGCTGGAGTTCCGTCTCCAAAGAATATCACTTCGCTGTTTTTGCTCGCTTAACAAATTGTACTGGGCGCACGTCCAGAACGACGCGCTACACTGGAGTCACGAAAATCCAAATTTCAACACACAGGCATGGACATAAATAAAAACTCAATTCCCCGCTATGTGGGATGTTGTAATTAGCGGGCGTGCTTCAAAAAGTACAGAGTCACAGATGGAGGCGCCGGATTTTCAAAACACACATTTTGTGGTCAGTCGGAGTGCCAAATGCCCCACAGACTGCTACCTGGGGACCAGTGCTCTCAAAGAGTTGCTGGACGCGTTCTTCCTGCAGCCTTTTTCATCTGCACCTCAGCTGTTTGCCGGAGCGTGTCAGATGCCGATAGCCAGTATCAGCCACCGGCACACTCCTCCTCCACGTTTGCGCCTATTTTCTCACATTTTACTTCACTCCTTCTGCCCAACCTGTCACCCCTCAGCTTTCTGTCTCTATCTGTGTGAACCTGGCTGGTTTTCAAAGTTCTGTGAGGCTATGAAGTGGCCTTTTGGTCTCAGCCTGACTATCAAGTTCCTTCAAAACTGTCATGCATTATTTATGACTTTTTACCATCATTCCAAAGTCATTAGTTACATTATGATTTTACTGTATTTGAAATGTAAGGTATCACACTACTTTACATTACTCCCACCAATATACCTGGAAATATGGATTTGGCGTTCTAAATGTAGATCATTACGCTCATTACACATCCAGTGGAATGAACTTAAACTAAACTAAAGTAAGCTTATAGGCTCAAAATGATCCCACAATGATGCCTAGATCGCTGGAAATGTAAAATCAAAACATACAAATAAAACGAACTAAATGTTCTCTGATTACCAACAATACACAAGCGCCATCTCAAGGCAACCAAATGAACTGCATTCATGTTACGAACTGCTTCAATTAATATAAATGTAAGGGGTTTAGGAACGTGTTTTGGGGTGTATAATACATTGTAAGGCACGTTACTATCATTTGTACCGTGTAAAATATTGCTAGTATTTTGTGTGTAATGCCTTACACTACCACGTCATGCATTACTCTATCTCATTTTTCTTCATTGATAGGAACGTGTCACCGAGATGAATCTGTTGAATGGGTGCATGGATGGACAAATACGACAGAATACCTTTTTTTTCATTGTTTATCAGCTAGAAAATCAAATAAGGTGTTCATTCATACCTTCAATAACTTCCATATGATTTCACAATATCTGAAGGTTCACCTTTTCTAGGATTTTCTTCATACCTACCCCAAAATTCCCCTACATATCGTGTCGTTTCTATGGTATGTGTTATTTTCATCTGGAATGTTATCATGGCATGATAAGCTTCTTAATGTTGGCGACATCCATCACGGCCTCCCACAATTCTATCAGGCACGTCTGCCTCACATGTGGAGCTCATGGGTTCAAATCTGTAGCAGGCCCTTCTGTGTGGAGTTTGCATTTTCTCCCTGTGCCTGTGTGGGTTTTCTCCCACATTCCCCAAAACATACATAGCATGTAAATTGGACACTCCGAATTTCCCTTCGGTATGTTTGGGAGAGTGAATGTTTTTCTCTGTGTGCCCTACGATTGGCTGGCAAGCAGTTCAGGGTGTTCCCAGCCTATTGCCTGAAGACAGCTGCGATAGGCTCCAGCACGCCTGCGACTCGAGCGAGACCGAGAAAATGGATAGTTGGATTGATGGATGCTTTGGTGAAAGCGCCAAAAGGGAAGTCACAGAGAGGAGGCCGAGGGTGAACTATGACAACGATCATTAGCTCAGTACGCAACGGAGACTGTGCTTTATCTCAAAGGTCTTTTATCTCTGCTCTTTTTTTTTCCTTCGGCCGTCACTCGCCTCTTGAGTCTCATCAAAAATTCATTCTGTGTATGTAACGCCCAAATAATTCAATCGTCCATCTTTGTGAGTTTGGCAAAGGCGTCCAGTAGAAGAGACAGGAGGTGTACATAGAAAGCAAGAGCTTTCCTCCCACGTGTGATCTCTGTGCAACCACTTGAGACTTGAGCTCCCTGTTGTTCTTTACCAAGCAAATACACCGTTGAGTTGAGAGGATGTGACTCGCCACCTGTTTCCTGGCCGTCAAGTACCACTTCACAGGCCCTGACGCCCGCTGCTTCTATTATGTTATGTGGAGCAAGCGTTGTTGAGACGGTTAGCTAATGAGACTCGCGACCAACCGGATGTGCATAGATTGAGGAATCTCGTCACGCGGCAAGATAAAGATCCCAAACAACAACGGACTACATAAAGGGCAGAAAATAGAAGTTTCTTCCCTGGCCAATTCATTCTCTAGACTTAAACCCTATAGAGCATGCGCCAGATTAAGCGTTGACTGAAAGGAGTGTCGCATTTAAAGACCTGATGGTCTGGTGTTTCTATTTTCTGGAGATTAGGGCATAGGTGTAGTTGAGGAATAAAATCTGAGAATTTAGAAGCATGTTGCAGTTTCAGGGATACGTTTCCATTGAATTTGGTGGTTTTACTGACAAAAGACCTCTTACGGGTCAATTTTTCAATACTGAACCACAAATAGGCGAGTGTTTACGAAAACAAATATGGTTTTCCAGTAAATTCAATTTATTCTGATAAATGCATTGCTAAAACAACAACAAAGTTTCCCCGGTGCAGTACAAGCCTGGAGGCCCGCCAGGCTTTTCCTGACCGCCCCCACCTGGCTAAACGGTCCACATTCTCTTCCCATGTTGAATGGTATCTAGTAATTGCTGGAGGTTCAGCAGGTTTTCCGCTCTAAAACCTGAACAAGTCAAACAGTAGACTTGTGCATCTAATACAAATAGTTAAACAATGTACATCCATCTCGCCAAGGTTCAAGTCAATGTTCTCGCTGTGAGAATGAAGAAAAAGAAATGTTTTCCATTAGAAAAGGCAGCATGTTGCAGATACATCAGGGCGATCCACACAGACGATATTGCCCACGGCCGCCGTAGGTTAAGCACGCTCATTAATTTCTCTAGTTTCTCCCCCGCTGGTGCCGCTGCTTCCCAGACGTGCCGCGTATGCTAATGGCCTTCAGCCTGCCGTCGGTTTTTTCTTTGTGTTTTTTTTTTTTTTTTTTTTTTTTTTTGCTGGCCGATACGCTTTGAAAAAGCAGAAGAGGCAAGAGAGGAGATGCAATTTGATGAATAATATAAGTTGCATGCATGCGCCGCAACTTGAAGTTATGATGTCTCAATCAAGAGCGGCAAGGTGTGCGTCAGAATGCGGCGTTTAGAAATCGGCTTATAATTTTGGCTTATATACACAAACATAAACGTGGTGAAATGAGAATGCTGTGAAACTTGGGGTATTTATGGTCAAATGAACTCTAGCCGCCTCGCGAGGAAAAGGAAAAACGTTACACTGGCGCTGTGTTCACTGACCGCTCACAATGTGGGAAATCTGAAATGCTTAAATTTACACGCAACAAATATATAATTTACAGATACGAACGTAAGAAAATAAGAAGTTTTGGAAGGGTTAGGGTTTTTACACTGTGTCAAACTGTTGGTGCGTATTATTCCCGGTAACATAGAAAATACTAGAATTTGACCCTGAAATTAACACTGTGTCAAACTGTCCGTGCGTATTATTCACGGTAACATAGAAAATACTAGAATTTGACCCTGAAATTACAGGTGCGTCTTATATTTGGGGAATCACGGTAAATGAAAATGCACAATTTCAATAAATCTCTGCACAAATGTGGAGAAAATCTCTGGCAGATGTAGTCGCTGTTCCTATATGGATTTGCAGATAAGGACGAGGAAAAATGTTGGTTTGTAATTTTCCGCTGAGAGTCGATAGCGAGATTACGCGCCTTTCTCCTGCCTCTTCATTTTCCACCCGATGTCCTGCCTCCCACGCGCACCGATAATCCGCGTTGATAAAGGGATGTGCGTGTATGTGTGTGTGAGTGTGCGTCCGTGTGTGTTTATTTGACTGACTGCATCCGCAATCAATATACACTCCAGCCTCAAAATATTAGGTACCAGCCATTATCAGATGTGTAAGAAGGGCGATTCAAGGATTACAAGCCTTTTTTTTTTTTTTCATTTTAACCACTATAGTATATGAACACAGTCAAATTCATCACATGTTTTTGATTTTAGCGTCCTCAAAAATGGGCTGGATGTGTTTACAATGTGTATCAAATAGTTTGCCAAAGAATACTGACTGCGTTTTGAAGATGATGAAATCCTTCCTGGAAAAAGTCTTATTTTAGTGTGGTTATTTCGCAACGTCACTGGTGCAAAAAGCGGAGAATAAAATTGCCGTATCATTCAACTCACCCCTAACTGCTATGATGTTCTCCTTTCCCCGCAGGAGACCGACTTACTGGACATAGCTTACATCAAAGACGCCCGCAATGGAAAATGCACCAAAACGCCAAAGGTGAGCCCCAGCTGGTCTGCAGTATTGATTGTAACAGACAAAAAAAAAAAAAAAAGTCAGCAGACACTATGTCAGTTTGAGCGAGCGATTCGAAAGGGAGCACGTGACGGCTAAGATGGCCGACGTCTCGGAAATCCATTACTGCGAGATGGAGACGAGCTGTCTGAGGTTGTGATGAGTGAGGCCGGCAGGAAAAAGAAAAGAGCCGGGAGGATGTACGTACAATCCTGCTAATTAGCGGGCTGCTATCAAATCCAATCCAATGAAATGACATTTGAAACATAAAATAAATAAATACATCCTTGAATCGATTCAAAATATTACTATTAGTTTGCATTAAATCAAAGTTAAAGTAATTATACAGTACAGTATGTAGTTTACATATAACATAAACATTTGTTTTTCTAATCAGTAAATACTATTAAATCAACTAAAGTAAAATCTTATACACTGCAAAAATGTTCATAAAATAAATAAATGAATAAATAAATGCACTGTGGAGTAGTGGTTAGCGCGTCTGCCTCACAGTTAAGAGACCTCAGTTCGATTCCAGCTCGCTCCGGCCTCCCTGTGTGGAGTTTGCATGTTCTCCCCGTGCCTCCCCCTGTTCTCTGAGGGCGCTCTGGCTTCCTCCCACATTCTAAAAAAATGCATATATATGCATTGGACAAAAAACAAAAAAACAACAAAAAACAAACCTTAAGCATTCCACTTAGACGTCACAGTAAAGCTCGAGATATACATTTAGATGCTCGTAAGAAAAAATATTGTGAGAGGCGAGGATTCTCTACCTCTCTTATCGAGTAGTGTTGTTTGTATGCTGTAGACTCCATTTACTGCCACCTACAGTATGGGAGAATATTGTCTGACTGCGGAGTAAAGCCGCACCGAGTAGAAAGTGAGCTAGACTTTTGCTGCAGGCTTGTTTTCGCTGTAGTGAATTTCAGCACTACGCAAATGCTACGCTACAGATTTTTTTTCCTTGTATGGGGAAGTAAGAAAGAGATAAATGCTTCGATGCGGGGATTTTTTTTTCACACTGGGGGGTATTTTTGCACATGCAGGTTTCGTTGTAGAGTTTTACTGTATTTTATTATGGTTCACTTCATTTGAAACGACAGGGCTTTGCATTTTTTGCTCTTTTTTTTTTTTTCTTTTGAGCGGGGTGTAAAATACCCCCACAAAATTGCTTGCCACTTTTTTTTAATGTCCCTACACTGCTGAGCTGAATCAAATCAGCTTTAAAAATGCTGCCTTTGAGATGAAGAAAATCAATATCGCTGATCAATAGTGGCCATGTATCATCGCTCTGCGCGAGGGGGAGGATTACCAGCTAGCGAGTGAGCGAGAAAGACGGCGCTCATCCATCTTCATTTCATTCTGCTGTTTCTACGTTGATTTCTTTGGCCAAATTGCCCCAAACCCACATGGCAGCCAACAGCCTCGCACCCCAATCGGGCGCAGTCACGCTCGGCAGGCGGCGTGTAATCAGAGGCGGCTGCATCACGCCGGTTATGATCTCGTTTCCCTGCTACGCCGGCTTTGCTTTTTTTTCTGTTTGGAAAAAAAAAATATGCGGCTCATTGTCTCACCCCAAAACGCGTGGGCGGCCCGGCGGCGACCTCGCGCCACCCAGCCTGAAAGTGATCGCCGCTGCTACGTGACTCATAAGTCCATCCTGATGGAGATGCGTTGTTGCGTATTGTTGTACGCTCTTTTGGTCCGGTTTACTATTCCGTGTGTATAGTGAAGTGGAAAATTTATGATTACTGTAAACCTGTACTGATTCATGCTAGCAACATATGTTAGCATGAAGCTACGCACTAACGTACTGTCTGTAAGTCCGTCGCCGATGGACTCCCGTTGTGCCGACAGATTGACGGAATGCTAAAAAAACCCTCAAGTTATCTTAAACTTAAGAATGTCGAATGCAATTTTTCATCCCTCATTGTAATCGTCGGGACGGACATTACGTCAGATGTCAGTTAGCAGTTTCCAGTAACCAATGAATGCACCACTAATTAGCATGCTTTCTCTGATTGGTTCTTGGCCAGGAAATGCATTGAAGAAGTTTTTTAATTCCCTGTTTAAAGCCCTTTTTAGACCTTTTTTTTTTTTTTTTTGAGAAAAAAGACATGTTTTTTTTATTTGGAGAATTACGGTATTCATATTTACTTACAGTATAGGTTAACTTATGTTTACATGTGATTGTTTCATGAAACACGAAAAGGTGAAGTGATTAAGCCACAAATTTGCTTTTCTTTGTTTTTTTAGTCTGATTTACGACTGACTGATTTTTGTTTCCATGGATTTTATTTGATGATTTTCCTATCCTAAAAGACTATCAAATATTACGAATGATACATGTAATGTTGTTCTACTGTAATACGATATACATGTAAAAAAACACTTTGAAAACAAAAATCACTTTATAGAAGGAAAAACATCGCAGCTAATTTATCGTTGATAACGCTTTATCCTGTCCTCTTATTGAGGGAACACACACGCATAGATTCAGATATGACCGTGTCCTTGCCGGCACAATTTAGCACGTGCCCACCAGGCCGTCATTCACGCTGATTAGATTGGTGGCTTGTCAGAGTGATGCTTTGTGCAACAAGGCGGATCTCCGAGTCATTCGCATACAAGCGGAGGGACGCGTTGTCTTTTCTTCTTTTTTACCCACTGTCTGTGGTTATTTTTAGTGCTTTTGTGTCCGTCACTGAATGTTCCCACTGTGGTGGCGACGCAAGCGCTGTGGCTTTCATTTTGGATCGTGTCTTTGTGGTGGCAGCCAACTTTTCCGAAGCATGCTTTTTGCCACTTTGCTTACTTTATGATTATCAAAAAAGATTAACTCAAGGGTTCTACTGGAGGATTTCATGGTACCGTTTGATTAAAAATCTGTTTTTTTGCATTTGAAAACATGATAAGATATCCTCCTGAGACCCAGCCTATTCATTTTGCTCAGTGTCCAGTTTGCCTCAGCAATACAGCAAAGTAAATTGCGTCTCATTGAAAAAAAAAAAAAAAAAGCCTGGGTGTCCTCTACCAAGTACACTAGGACTTGGTAACAATGTAACTCAAGCGAGTCAAAAATCAGACTCCAAAAACAAAATGTCCATAACAGTGGAAATAAAAGAAGAGGCTGGGATTTCTCTACTTAACAAATTTACAATACATTTAATGAAACATTTATTTACTTCCATATTTAATTAAGGAAACATTGAATTTATTCATGACCAGTCGATTAGATTAATGAATCATGTATTTAATTAATTAAAACTTTGAGTTATTTAATGAAACATGTCATTAATTAATGACAGTTTTATTTGATTATTTAGTGAAACATTAATTTATTTTGATTTGGCACTTTCAACCCTCCACATTTGTTAGCATCATTGCTAATTTTTTTAAATTAGGTCATTCCCAAAAGCATGTCATGAGGCATGACCTTTGCTCAGCAGAGTTTGAGCTGCACTGTATTTGTTTACCGCAGTTAAACTTTCTATGGCTCCCGTAAAATGTTCCCAGCGGGATTGAGCAGAAAAATCCGAACATATGTACCATACCCCCTCCACCCCCGTTGTCAGGATGGGGATTTGCCGTTTCCAAAGTGTACCGTTGAAGCTAAATGGCCACGTATGGCTTCCCGGCAGTGTCAGCTTGCAGCTGGCCCCAGTAGACTGCTGCTAAATACGGCTCAGCTTGTGTGTGCCCAGCCTTGTAACACGATCCGGGCAAAGACCAGCAGGCCCTCAGCTGGGTGTAGCCCACAATAGCAGCTTGTAGCTGTGAGTGTGGACACGGCGTGGTAAACGCCATCATCAGCGGTAATGACACGAAGTGATTCACAACCAAAACAAACCGTTACGGGAAAGAGGATAACCTCGGATGCTAGGGAAAATAAAAATAAATAGTCGGATGAAAGTAGGAAAAAATGCATTTGAAGCCCAAAATGTGTTCTTAAATTTCTCAGAGTATGGCTCCAGTTATTTTTCCTCATTTTCATCCCCCCATGGTAGGAGGGTATATGTATAACCGTTTATAACTGTTTATGTGTTCGTATGTTTATGCATAACCACATAACTCAAAACAGACCAATTTTCCCACATAACTATGATTGAGTAACATTAATTTGAATGCAAAATAAATATTATCACGTCTTCTACAAGGCTTAAAATGATTCCATTTGTCCACAGAAAAATATTAAACATAAAGTGACCTTCATTCTTAGTAAATATTTGTCAAGAAAAAATAATCAACATAAAGTGTCAGACCTGTTCTCAAAAAGAAATTATTGTACATATTTGTTCTAAACATATTTGTACTAAACATAAAGCCTCCTGTTTTAGCATTACAAGTCGTCAATTGGATTTTTCAAAATGGTTCTCAAGTCACAGCTAGCACAGAATATAGTAGGAATCAGGTGAAAAACTCAAGGCCATTTCATATTGGTAAATAATATATTAGGGAGGCTTTTGTCATGCAAACGTGGGAAATATTACCCCCTGGTGGTAAGGATGACAAAGTGCTTGATTTGACATGCAAGGTCGCTGGCTTTTTAAGTGTTAATATCACAGAGTACCAGCTTTATTAATCGTGGCAGCCAAAATGGTGATCGCGATCAGAATTCGAATAATTGTGCAGATTTACTACTTGAGCATATCAAGACCTTTAAGGTTCATATTCCTGCTATTGAAGTCAATCATCCAGTTTTACTAGGCTGGCAGTGAAAGAGTTTAGAGCCATTTGTATAGACTCCTCATCAGTGTCCTGAAAAAAAAATAAATAAATAAAAAAAAACTAAACACACGCAGCGATACTTTCAAGGCGTAATTCCGAAATTCCCCATTGATGTGTACGGCGAGCGATAAGGACTTAATTAGGATGCTGTTGTTAGAGCAACACTGATTAGGCGACTTAAGACAGTCAACGTGAAACAAAAGCGTATTAACATTGTTTATCTACTTGTAGCACCCCCTTCTCGCTAACTCCGTACAAAAATTATGCAATGCGGCAAAGGTGGGTGAGCCGTGGATTCGTCTGGCATTAGCTCAGCCAAAAACGGCCTCGACACAATCCTTCTGTTCTCTGTTGCAGCCCTTGCCTGACCTAATGGCGGGGAGGGCTAGGAAGTGTTAGACAGCGGTGGAATGAGAAGAGCCGCGGTGACAGTGAACGCAACGCAGGCTTGTCACTGTGCAATGTAAACCACTCAGTACTTTTTTCGCTCCTCAATTGAAACGAGGTCAACAAACAAAACCGTTGACTCATAACTCATATTAAAGCCCGAATGGGCTTTTTTCAGCTCTGCTATTATTTTCTCATTATGTTATCGTACGGTCACACTGTGACGCAAAAATACATTTTAATAGCCAGTGACATAGAAAACAAGATACCGTGTCACAGTGCAGCTGCCGCGTGGCGTGCATATAACAGCGCGTGTGAAGAAAAATGATATCATGACTGCGCTATGTAATGCTCCTATTCTCGGTATGCCTCGGTAGCCGTCGTTAAATGGTCGCGAGTGCAAGGACACCGGGATTAGCGCCAAACCATTAAAGCGGTCTGGGGCGATGGTGTCGCATTTAGATCAGTGTCATGTCGTGTTGTTGTCAAGGCCGCACCAACTAAGACCAAGACAATATCCAGACAAAGAATATTGAGACAAGACTGAGAATTTTGGTTCAGGACTCTTGGTACTTGGACTGGGCAAAATAGCCCAAAATAAACGTTGATATTTTTATGTCATACTTGATGATAATGTTTTGAATGAATTTCAATCAAAATAATGCACCCAACAAGCATTTACTTAAAGTTCGGATTCAACCCCCCATAAAATCCTGAGAAAAATGCGCAAAATACAAAAATCTACACTGATTTTACAGGACTTTTTATGTTAACTAACATTAATTCGTTATTTTGACTGTTAGAATCACAAAGATCGCAGGTAGGTCAGAGCCAATCCCAGCCATCTTCGGGCCAGCCAATCATAGTGCACACAGAGACGAACATCCATTCACATTTAAAATCACACCTAAGGACAATTTAGAGTGTTCAATAATCATACCATGCATGTTTTTGGATTATGTGAGGAAACCGAAGTACCCGGAGAAAACCCATGCAGGCATGGGGAGAGCATGCAAATTCCTCACAGGAAGGCTGCAACTGTGAACCCATGGCTTCTGCACTGTGAGGCGGACCTGCTAAGCAGTCAACATTTAGCATTTATACTTTGTGGAAAAATAGGTAGCTAGCAATACGGTGCACAAAACCCTTAATGCTACAATTAAGTACCACGTTTTCCGTACCATAAGGCCCAAAGGAAAGCCTTTAATTTTCACAAGAAATGACAATGCGCCCATCTTTCTTGTGCACCTTTTGTGCAAATCCCAAAATTGTGTAAAATTCTTATGTGCAAACTTAACATATGTGCCGTATGGTGCGGAATATACAGTAGTTAAGGTAACCACATCTTGTAAACTACACATCTAGCATTCTGCCACTTGTGCAGAACCTAAATAAAGTAGCTTGTAATGAATGTAAACAAGGGTTGTAAACTACCCCTCCAGCATTCTATCATGCAAAATCTTGGTCAAAATACAAGAAATTTTCAATTCATTCATTTTTACGGATTGATTGAATCAATGCGATTCATTGCCCTAGCTCTTGTTAAAACCCAAACAAGAACGATCTGGAGACTTGCAACACTTGTTCACGTGATGCGAAGATGCCGACAAGATCGATATCTGAGCATTCAAGCTCTTGCTGGTCTGACGCTAAACAAAACACGGTGAATATTTTCTTGGGTATATTTTCGTGGCGAGTGAACTCCAGCGACCTCAATTTTTCAGACTGCGCTACCGTCGGTGCAGATTACATGAAAAGATTCCATGGATTATCGATTCCCGTAAAAGAATCCGCGACCTCTCGCTCCTCGGCAGTAACGGGCCAATGGGCAGAAGTGGCGGAGAAAAGGTTAGCGTGATTGACCGGCTTGGCGGTTTTCTCCTTCGGTCAATGACTCAGATGAATCCTTCCTCTGTGCCATTAGCGCCTAGCGAGAAATGGAAGGCGATGCTTTCTGCCTCTGATGCTCGCCGCTCCGCCACACAACATGAAATGGAGAGCGGCACGATGGACGCAGATTACTATCTCGGCGAAGAAAAGGTCCGCGGGAGCACAATGGTGCACCTGTTTCTCCCGCCACCCCCACTTTCGGAATGTCTCCAACAGACTCTTACTTTGTCTTCAAACTTCCTGAATATCTCAGTTTGTTTTCCAAAGGAAGCAAACAGGGAAATCGCTTTTGCAAACGCAAAAGCTGCGTTAAGCCCTCGTGAAGAATTTGCGGCACGCCGATTGATTTGTCTCAGTGTTCTGAAATGCGCAAACCATATAAATACACCGTGAGCCTTATTAAAGCTAACGAGGACAACGGACAAACAAACAGCCTCACGATCGATGCGGGGTTCGCAAAAGGGCAAATGTAGTCTTGCGGATTGAAGGTCAGAAACTTCTGTAAACTACTCCCCTCATAGAAAACGAAACCGGTATTTGAACTTGTCCTCCAGCTGCGGAGTGTGGGCATCAAAACGATGATAAAATTCAACGTGACATTTTGTTAAACACGGCAAAGCTTGACCTTGACAAACCTTGGAGACGATCCAATGAGCAAGAAGTGTACGGGACAGATTTAAAAAAATATGCACTGGATTGAAAGTCAGCATTTTACCGGGCGCTATTTGTCTTTGTAAGCCCTTGTTCCTGTCAGAAGAATCATTTTTTTCCCCTGAATATGTCCCTGCCAACCTGCGCATCTTTGAACTTGCTTGAGGAAAGTATTTGCTGCAATAGAGCGCCAACGCTCACCTGTGGAAGGATAATAGGCTCTCTTTTCTGTCTTAATACGGACCAAGGTCTGTGCCAAAATCTATTTACTGAAAACATCGGCATTTGTCCAGACTGAGTAGACTATCACTAACATTGTCAGTCTCCATTTGTTAGAATCACTTGAACCTTGGATCTTATTTTTGTTAGAAGATTTAACCTGACTTTGTCTGTATTCTACAAAGAGCCTCAAGTCAAGCGCATTGTGTAGATTTGGTGATTCTGGTGATCCGCTTCAATCACGTTTGCTCCATATAATGAAACTTTGGACCCTTTCTTAGTTACTCGACTTACCTACAAACCAAAAACCTTGTCTAACGTTCTGGGCAGTGTAATTTGGGGCGTGGTCTATGTTCTATTGAGCAGACCATGAGAACTTATCTACATTCGATAGACTCACTCTGAATGAGATTTAGTCTGTAGTCAGGACACTCAGATCTAAGATCTTGCCCTCTTTCAGTATCCCAAACTGCAATCTTGTATACAGTTGTAATTACTAACCAGTGAGCATGTCAGCATAAAAAAATTACTGTCCCAACACCGTCCCCCTTGTCTACAATCAGCAGATTCTAACCATGGACGCTTTCTGTATTTGGTAGACTCCCTGAAATCTAGGAACTTGTCTACATCAGGTTGTCCCTTTTATCAAGTCCCTACCCAATTTTGGAATTTTTAAAGATTGATCTTAGCCTGGGGCCTTTTTTTGCGTTCCATTTGTCTGTGTTTAGAACGTTAGCTCTAACATTGGACCTTGTGTACATTCTTTAAGATTGTAAGCTTTTTTTAACTTATTTATTTGTATATATTTACTAGTTTTTTTTTGCATTTCAGAAATTTGCTTGCTAACCCTGAAACCCGTCTTTATGAAGAATCACTTTAACTTAGAACCGAGTCAACATGCCCTTTCTTCTGTTTAAGACTCCTCTGAAGGTAGATGTTGTCCTCGGTTACAGAAGACTCACTTTTTCCATGTTGAGTAGAATGTTAACATACCTGTTTACCAGACATTATACTCAGTTGTCCCGTTCTACTTTTCATTTACAAGACTTGTTTGCTAACCTTGTCTACAATCGCTGGACCGCAATCATTCAAACCAATTGAGCCCGTTTATACTTGTTGTGCGCATTTCATATCGAAAAGATTTTCACAAATCACAAACGCAACGGCAGCGTTCGCTCTTTCTCCACGACGGATCGGAACACGCCGGCTGCGCGCGATCCGCCGGGTTTGTTACCACGGAAACCGACGGCAGACGAGCACCGGAGTTAAGAGGGCGGCCGAGGTTCTACGGTGCGCGGTGGCTTCCCGCCTACCCTCTCTTCTGTTCCTCTCGGTCGTCTGCTGTAATTGGAGAAGATGAGATAATGAAATGGATTTTCATTGCGATAAAGCCACCTGAGTTATTATCATTTTTATTCTTCCCTCTTTTTTTTTGTTGCTGTGAACACACAGTTGGATGGATTTTGTTTCATTAACATCCAAACTTCCCGCCTGATTAATAATGGGGCATCTGCCATCGGCAGACATTGGGAGGGCATCAAAACGTATTTTTTCATACTTATTTCCTGGAGGGCTTTTTTGAGAAAGTGCTTTGCTTTTTATTGGCAGCAAAAAAAAAAAAGCCTTAAAGTGTTTCATCGCATTGATTGAAAAGTGAGAGTCATTTTAACGACGGCGGCGCTAAAGGTGCGACGCTAATGATCGTGGCCTCAGAGGTGATGCTCGCTCGCAGTTACATAAGCGCACCGCCGGCGGCCGACTTTCATCACGTTTCCTCCACCGATAGGCCGCGCTTTAATTAGGGATGATCAATATTTCCCTTGAATTTTGCGCCGCCTTGTTATCGTCCGTCTTTTATAACGGATGAGCGCTTGTGAGGGATGAATGAAATGATGGCTCCGTTCTTGGGATTTTTTTTTTTTTTAATTGCTGCCACCGGCACATCAGCCAGCCATTCGTCACAAAGGTGAGGCGTGGGCGATAGCGTCGCACGCCAGCACCATGATCACTTTCAGTGGACACCGTGTGTGTGTTTTAGTACTTGTTTGTGTTATAGTGCCCTTTCCAGCAGGGAGACATTAAAAGATAGGCCACCTTTTTAAAAACCCTGTCCAAGCACACCGGCATGTCCACAGGCTTATTTAGTTTCCTATTGTAAATTTCAGGAGAGGATGGAAAAATGAATGTGTCGTTTCTCCGTGGGCTCGAAAACACACTTCCTTTTTTCAAAACGACTTGGAAAGGAGTCGATAACGCTGGCAAATGTTTAGTTCTCTTTCTGTAGGGCTTCTTTTTAAAGCACTTTTTAAACACTCACAGGCCACTTCATTCGGTACACCCAAGGGCCCAATTAAAGGGCCGTGGAATAAAAAGTGCTTTTTACAATGAGAATAGCGTTCCGTTGAAAGTATTCATTGAAATAGTTGTAGTTGTGTAAGATCAATAGCTTGTTTCCCTGTGGGCTGGTTTGTCAGCCATTTTGTCAGTCTCTGTCGGTGTCTTTGGGTTGGTCTTAGTTTATTGTTTTGGTTCGTCCATCTGTCAGTTTGATAGTCAGTTTGTGTGCTGCCCGGTGGGTCTATCTGTTATTGGTCAGCCACTCTGACAACGGTTCTGTCTATCGGTCTTACGGTCAACCCGTATATCTCTCCATCGTTCTGTCAAACAGTCGCCTAATTGCGGTTATTTATTTATTTTATTTTGCTTGAAATGAGCTAAAGCTCTGATGCAGATTCCAAACAACCTCAAGAGCCCCTTACTTCATTTCAAAAACAATATTGTATATTTAAATCCACACACATCTTCTCTATGTCTGCCATTTGTACTTTCATTCCGCCTGGCCTGATAATCATCTTCCCCAACGGACTAACAACCAACCCGATCAAAAGACAAATTCTCCATAGGTGGCATTTTGCCGCAAATGAGCCGTCGAGGCTTATGGATCCGTCCCGCACCCTTTTGCAGGAAATGATCCCAAGGTTTGTTGAAACTCACGGTCCTCCTTTGGCTCACCTTTTGTGAGTCCGCGTGGCGGCCCAGCCAAGCCGCGGGGGCAGATGGCTTGAGGATGTCCAAAACAGCAGGCTGTCTTCATAACGCAGCAGCTCATAATGGCTAATTGCTAACTAGTGACTGCAGGCATAAATCCTTGCACGGGTAGGAAAAGCCAGGCCCTTCCAACATTGTACGCCTCCTCAAAGGCCCAATTAAGACTGAATGTGATCATTTTGGTGGCTTATTACGCAGATTGACAAATAAAAAAATAAAGTGAATCTAGCGGGACACCTCGTGTCTCACACAAGATGACAGCTCTCCAATTAGGGATGCGACAATGATGATGACAATAAAACACCTCTGCCGTAATGAACAGTCCTTATATGGCCTAATTAGTTTATGGCATTGTTATGGCTCTGTGGCGGTTGCATTGTCCTATAAAGGTAAAAATAAACGAGCAGGGATAAAATGTGAACGTTTGAGAAAGTTTGTTTAATGCGAGCTGTAATATCACTTTTGCAGAGCTCATTAGAGCTTTGAAGCACACGATTGCTTTCAAAACACATTGCCTTTAATGAAAAACCATCAGCTTGGTCCATGATGACTTTGCAGAAGGTGAGATTTGTTTTTTTTTTCTTTGGCTTTGACAATTGTTGACTGTGTTGGTCTTTACTGCACTTGGTAGACAATAATTGCCTTTCCTTCAGCTGTAGAACTTTCAAGCAGTTCGTCTCTCCTTTGTTTTTATTCTTTTTCTGTTTCAAAATAGGTAATTTGAGTGACATTAAGCTATTTTGGACAAAAGGAAAAAAATCCTCACACATATACACTTCGACACAAATGTTTTTTAGTCGCATCTGAAACATCCCAACAGTCCTTCTCTTCGATATAACATGTGTAACCCCAAGGAAAAGGCTTTATTTTAGTCATGTGAAGTGTAATTGTATTAAAATAGGAATCGTCATCATTTTTGTTTTAATTTCAGGCGTTTGATGCACTCTTTTTTTTTCTGTTTTAGACTAAGCTGTAACCCGTATAAATGCTGTAAAAAATAATTAACAGTTGTTGACTGTTTATTTATACTGCTTTTTTTCTTTTGTTAATGTTAAAAAGGATACAGGTTAAGGCATACATATACATTATTGTCAACGTGTCGAGTTGGGGGGGGGGTGGAACCTTTTTTATTTCCTGGGGGGGGCTTGGCAAAATATAATTGAGAAGCACTGCCATAAAGCATGTTCATCTTCCCTACTGTTATCAACTGTTAGTCACTACTTGGGTTTTAGACCATGTTGTTCTTTCCAATACATTACCTTGCAACCACGAAGGCACAGATGCACATACTGTAAAGTACGCCCACATGACGAGCATGGATAATGTAAAAATAGATGTGAAACACGCAGACCGGAAGCATGGACGTTTTATGCACCTTATTTAGATTGAACCCTCCGCAACCAACTTGATATGTTGCTGATTCGCTCCACTTGACTGCTTGATGGAACTTAAAGAGCTAAACTTGTCATATATTCATACACACATAGCCTATAGTCCAAAAGCACAGTGTAACATTTTGTGTCCAAATCATCCACAAAACACACCTCAATGACTGGCAAAAGAATCTTTTTTCTTTTTAGCCCCTAGTCGTGCTCTAGGGTCCCTTAGGGAGAGTCCACCATGGTGTCTCCAAGTAAATAATTGACCATGCAGCCCTCAAGCTGTTGACTGTGCCCCACTGGTGATGCAGCATGGAGGAAGCATATGTCCACTTCCCCCCTTGAATCCTTTCCATCGCAAACAAAACAGCCTTCTGTGTCCCAATGTTCCAACTTATGCATTCAGGACACTAAGCAGATACTGGCCCTCGTGACATTTTTTTCATCATTTGCACCAGGAGTGTTTTTTTTTTTTTTTTAATGGGACACATTCCTCAGCGGTGAGGGCTGTGTAGCATCACGAGAGGCCAACGTGTTACATTCGGCAAAATAGAAAAAGCTAGAAGGATGCGGATATTTAAAGTGGAGACTTCCTGTACATTGGACGAGAAATATGGAGACAAATGACACTGTCTGTGCACCCTTATACCATTTACAACATCATTTTATATGGAAGATATTCTTCAAATGGTATTTTCTACTACATTTTTAATACATGTATACATTTTGTGCCATTTGCTCCCAAATTTTTGCGGGCAGCGTGTTAATTTTGTCGGTTTGAGATGACTGCCGCCGCCAGCATTCTGTCAGCGTTTTGCCGCCTTGAGTTAATGAGTGCGCCGCAAGAGTGCCGAGTAATTACTGTAGTTATGTACCTGCCACTTTCTACTGCCCGCTAGCTGTTTTAAGTGCCCACCATCACCCGCTTGATAGACAGCTTGGGCCAAATGGGCTTTGTCTAGCTCGAAAATTGATGCGGATGAGTCAGAGCGAGTGGGTGAGCGTGTGAGGAACGGAATACCAAGAGCACGCCAACAAGGAGGATTCGCTTTGAAGGATGGCTGCAGTGTATAGTGTCCTATCAGCACTTTTTTTTTTTTTTAATCTCACACCTGTTCGTTGTTTCTTTTACTACACTAAGACCTCTTCAGCGCCTGAGTAATGTGCTCCATAATTTGTAGGGCAGATAATAAGCTAGTCTGAGGCATTTTCTACGCATTTTATAGTCGAAGCGCTTTGATAGCTTCCAGTGCGGAAACTTTACTGTTTCTTTGATTGAGTGGATTTAGAGAGTTCGTCAAATCAAGTCAAAATCAAGTTTATTTGTGTAGCTCTGAATCACCGAAATCTCAAAGGTGCTGAAAGGAGTCATATTGAGACTTTTTTTTGCAAAAAAAGAAGTCGTACAGAGACATCTTTTCATCATAATTACGCAACAGCATCCTCGGATCAAAGCTTCCAGAAGGGTAAGGAAAAACTCCAAAACTCCAAATTTGGGAAAATCAGAAACCTTCAGAAGGGACCACAGGTGGGAGGAGCCTTGAAGTGGATGCTGTGGTTACCAAATACAAACAAATACAGATAAGCACATTACACTACATTACATTACATCACATTACATTACATTTCTTACTACTTTTCAAACCTTAAACAGAAACACTAGTCATTTGATATGGCACTTTTCAAATCTACCTCCAGCCTTCCTGTGGTGGGTTTGCATGTTCTCCCCGAGCCCATGTGGGTTCTCTCCAGCTTCCTCCAAAAACATGCACGGCAGGTGTATTGGACATTCTAAATTGCCCTAAGGCATGATTGGTGCGTGAATGGTTGTTTGTCTCTGCGTGCCCTGCAATTGGCTGGCAACTAATTTACTGCCTACTGCCCCAAGCCAGCTGGGATAGGCACCAGTAAGCCTGCGACCCTTGTTAGCATGACCGGCACTTGAAAATGGATTGATGGATGGATGTCACCATCTGGTGGGTCTAACATAAACCACTTCAGATGTGAAAATTCGAACTATTTTCACAGTCATTTCTAGGGTATGTTGTTTTCTGCCTGTGTGAAAACATTGTGCAATGGTTTTGTGCCTTTTTTTTTTTCTGTGCCTGGTTGTTCTTTCCCACTCTGCTTAGTGAAAGCACCGTCCTGCATACCAATCAATCAGCTTGTTAAGGCCACTTTTGTCGTTCAATGAGACGATTTTTAGGGAGAGATGTCAGGGGATTATTATTGGCAGATGATGCCTGAAACCTCCTCGTCTGTGGAGTGACAGATTTTATACTTTAACAAAAAGGACTTCTCTTCCACCTATTTCTAACCAGCATCTTGATTGATGGCGGTCCCGTTTCGATCTTTGCTGTTTACCATGGCACGGGTGCCTGCGCAGTCATATTTCCCTCTTAATCATGATCGTTTTCCAAACAGGAACAGGTGGCGTTCAAACACAATATCAAGTACAAGCAATACACACAGATGATAGAGCTTTGTGGCGTAGCTACAGTAATTACACAGCCGCAACGGAGAAACAAACAGACCAACGCCGCATAGGTTATAGGTAACGCAAAGAATATTATCCTAATTGTTCCCAATCACCTTTCAGCATCTGCTAACATGATGAAATCGCGCAGCCTTCAGATTTGGGAGCGCCGCATGTCATTACGCAACTGCTCCGCTCAAGCGCGGAAGACCGAGTCTCGCCGATTTGGTTTTGTGTGATCCCGTAATGAGGCCTGTGTGTGCATGTGTTGAGACTGATGGAGTTGACATGCAGGAAGTGTGCGCGGCAGGTAGAGCGCTTCCACCTCATCAAACGCAGCCCTCTTGCCCCCTTTCCGCCTCTACGACTTTGCCTGGAGGCCAAGCGCTCTCAGTGGAAATGATGTTTTTTTAATTCTTTTTTTTTTCGGGGGGGGGTTCTCTGTCACTTTGAAACTTTATTTGCAGTATAAACCATTTATCTTGTTTGCCCTTGATCTTAATGTAATTTTTGGATTAACAGGGCCTGGTTCAAGGGGCACAATTCTTTTTTTCTCTGTTATCACAATCGGGATTTGCGTCACGGCAGTGTAAATAGTAAACTCGCGGTGTTTACAGTTTGACAGAACAGCAGAGTAGTTTATTTACAAAATTTAAAATAGAGCTGGAGGATATATACACAAATGGCGTATTTACAAAAAACAAAAAGCTATTTACAAGAAGATAGAAATTTGGTCAAAAATAAATGGCAACAGCGAAAGGCTGGCCCAAAAACAGACAGCTGATCAGAATCGGGAGAAAAAGCTTGGGTATATAATTTTTTTATCTTTGAATTTTGTCTATTTAAAGGTATACATATATGTGTGTGTGTGTGTGTGTGTGTGTGTGTGTGTGTGTGTGTGTGTGTGCGTGTGTGTGTGTGTTTGAGGTTGGTGGGGTTGCATTTTTTTTGCATTACAGACATTGTTTTTGTCATATTTGCTGTATTTTTTGAAAGACAACATAAGATTAGCTCACCAAATGATATTAATTCCCGTTTTAAAAGTATAACTTGTTCAGTAGCTTCCAAAAATAAAGCTCTTGTGAAAAAATATAACAGTTGATAAAATAGCCCTACTGCAACTGGTCTAGGCCATAAATCTTACCCAAACAACATGCCTAGCAACATCTTTTTCTAATGACGGTTATTTAAAACAATATAATCAACCCTGGAGCACCTTGCATATTTTAATAGAATTTAAAAATATACAGTAGAAATGTTGAGACTGGACCCGCAACGTAATCCAGCAGAATGATCCACCCTGGTGTTACACAGATGGAACATGTTTGTGTCCATTGTTAGTTCTTGTAAAGTGAATTCAACTATGATGGAATTATATGTTGAAAAGGGCCTTGTAATGGGCCTCACGGTGCTGTATTATTGCACTTCCTTACATAACCGCACATAAAAAAGGGACATTTGCCATCTGTGTGTAAAATGTTCCAATTTCCTCCCTGTTTCCGCAGCTTTATTCCCCTCAAAGTCTCGCTGCCGTCACGTGTGTATGGTCAAAACACTCTGGGCCGCTTTGACCGCGGAATGCTGCGCCGCCAAGATAATAAAAATATTTTTGGATGAAATCTGGCTCAACAGAATTTCATGTGAAGCGCTTTATCGAAAAGAATGACAAGAGTACATGAAGAAGTCCTTTGTGACAGATTAGTGACAGCTAAAGGAGATGATTTACTTATGGGGATGGTGATGATTGGCAGGTAAACACCCACGGTCAATTAAGTCGCTTTTCTGCTTGATGTGCACCTGGGAAGAGGTGTCGTTTCATTTGTTCTCCCGTTTTAGCTTCTCTGCCGGCTCCTGGTGTGACACGCCGTGGACTAAATACTTCGCTTATAATCGACTAATTCAATCAAGGGTTGTTCTCAAAGGACAATGTACTTCTTTTTTTTATAGGAATTTTAGATGGATGGCTCAATTTTAGGGGGAAAAAAACAGGGAAGGTAATTTTCTATAAAATGTAACACTCAGCCTACACCTATAACTCTAAATCCCCGACCTCAATTTCAACACAAAACCATAACCTGAATTCATAAACTAATACTCTACCCAAACCCTAATTTTAACTTTAACCCTAACCCTTGAAGCCTGTCCCTAAATTTAACCTTTAATCCCAATCGTACCTCATCCTAACCCAAAGTCTCAACCAAAGTGCGACCCTAAAAACCTACTACTAACCTTAAACCCCAACAATAACCAAAAGTCTAGCATCTAAACCTAACTCTTGATCTCATACATTAATCCTAATCCTCAACCCTAACTTCCACCTAAACCTGAACCGTCACCCACTTTAACTTGTGGCCCACTATCCCCCCCCCCCCAAATTACCCGAGTGATGCCAGAAGATGGGTTTTTGTCGGTCATTGTATTTGTTACAGTTTTACAATCGGAAACTAGAAATTACAAAGTAATAGCATGGAAAATTGCCAATAATTTCCAAAAATTTCCAGGAAAACACTAGATGATATCAGATATCCTTATTTCTAACAAAACATTCCAACCTAACTGACCTTTCTTATAACCCTCAACCTAACCCTAAATTGTCAACCGTTAGACAAACCCTGATCCTTAGGCTTCCAGGACGACTGCGCCCCAATGCGCAAAGCCAAGTCCATAAAGACTCAAAAACTGTTGCGCAAGCAACATAAAGTGTTCACCTTTCACTTCGTATAGGTTGAACATTTCCTAATACTCAAGCCCACTGACGACCAATGTATCGCATGTGTGAAGTCCTGCTGCCCCGAAGGCATCCATGCGCCTTGGCGGCTGTCCGGCCGCGTGAGAAATGACTGTAATAAATTGGCGCCAGGCTGTCATTAGATTATTCATGACCAAAAAATGAGGAATACATTGCTTACATAACTGCTCTTTTGAGAAATATATTTTTCACATTTTCACGTCGTTCAGCTCTGGAGTGCGTCACTAGATGATTCCATCACAAGCAGAACCGACGTTCGGCCGATTCCCCGAGACGTGAAACGGACGGGCGGCTGTCGGCATACATTAACGAGGAAAGTGCTGACATTTAAGGAATGACATAAGTGACGTACCCGCAGGCCCCTGGTTCTTGAAACATCCATCCATTCATTTTTTATATACCAAATTCACCGTGAAGTCATGCGTTTATTCATATGGCGAAAGGAGCGTTGTCCGATGCAACCACTAGTAAAAAAAAAAAAAAAAAACCCTGGGTAGGAGTAGATTCTCAAGCCCTGGTGTCATATTGATGTTATTGTGTGGTTTTTGGTAGGAATATACGGTATATGATGTCACTGACGGTGTTGGAGAAGTGACTTCAAAACCCCATTGCATTATTTAATACTTATTACTGTCACTCCAAAGTAATTATCTACATTATAATATTACTGTATTTGAAATGTAAGGTGTTAAACTACTATTGCATTGCTTTTATATTACTCTCGCCAACATACCTGGATAAATGGATTATGCATTCTAAATGTAGATCATTATGCTCATTACACATTCAGTGGAAAGACCTCAAACTAAACTTAAGCAAACTTACATCCTCAAAATAAATATTATTGCTCTCTTGGACTTGTAAATGATGCTAAGATCACTGGAAACGTAAAATAAAAATGTACAAATAAAACGACCTGAACAAACGTCTGGTAGATGGGCTATTTCGCCATTATCTAACTGAAGATTCTATGATCACTACAGATTAGGGCCCTCAACTACATTTCCTGAATTGATTAATTGGGAAAATTGGCAATCGGTGTAGACGATAAAGTGAACAGATCACCATCCATCTGTGTAAGCCACGTATCTCTCGGCGGCCATGACCCATGAACTTTTCCCGCGGGTGGTGGTCACGCTGAGTTATGAGAACGATCAAACGTGCAGCCTTCAGGAGGTGGGGGCGTCGCCGTACACCCGAGGGGAACGGATGACCCGCGATAAAAGATTCCCATCTCGTTCGGCTTCCTCCCCATCCTTTTTCCGGAGATTTGTTCGCGTTGTCGACGAGCTCACTAGAGACGCTCGCCCCGTACGCAGTATGAAAGGTTTCCACGCAATTAAATAGGCCGTTTGATCAGCGGAGAAGCTTTAAAGCTCAGCTACACACCCACAGCAGGCGAAGGAGAAAAAAGGATCTGGAGCTCCCACAGCGCGGGTGTGAATCGCAAGGTTTTTAAGTTGTCTTAGCAGGGCGGGATTAGCATTCGCTCTGCCCGAGTACCGGGCAACGCAAGCGCAAAGGAAGTACTTCCTATTTTTCAATTGATCTTTTTATATTTACGGGACACAAGTGTTTTGTATTGAAATATTTACTAGGGAAGTTAGATAGCACTTTTTCTTAGGTCAAGGGTCAGCGACCTGCGGCTCCACATGTGGCTTTCATACTAAATAAAGCAAAATGACGAACAGAGAACGTAAACAGGAAATATTCCAAATAAAATAACACAGGTAAGTAAACAAACTGGAGCACTTGATGAATTCTTCACACTGAATAAAACTCATCTCAATGCCCCTTTGTCAACACGGACGTTGGTTCGCGCTGCTTGCTTCTTTAATGATTAACATCTTCACTTCAGATGGAATAAAGGACCGGGTCAAAAATGCTTTTTGACTGTTAAAGGTTGCCAGTTCATGGTCTAGACGATAAAAAAAATTGTTACATAATAATCATTAAAATACACATAATAATAATAATGATAAATAAACAAAAATAAATAATATAATAATTATAATAAAATAATCGTAATAAATAAAAATAAATAATATAATAATGATATTGTGATAATTATAATAATTCAAAATAAATACATGTATACATTTAGAAATCCATTTATTTTAATAAAATACTAATAATTTAAATGACAAAACAAGATTTTAGACAACCACAAATTTTGTCAAGCCATTGTTGCAACGTGCTTCCTGAAACAACTTCAAAATAAAAGCATATCAAAGCGTTTCGGTCCATAAATTATTTGATCTGGTAATGTTCATTATTTTGGAGTTAGGCTTCTCGCCACATTTGCTGGCATGTTTTACCGTCAAGCAGAGCAGTCACATGCTGTGCAGAGCATTATCAAGCAGCACCTTCTCATGTAAACTTCATTGCAAAAACACCGACCAAAAGAAAATCGATCTTACGCTGCGCAAGGACGAGAAATCCCGTGACATCTTTTCGTACGCGATCTCGTCCGAAACCTAATAAAAAATAGCACTCATAATCATCAGAGTCAATCGGCAGTTTGATGAGCTTGTTCCCCTAAAAATGGTTTTTGTAAGCAACTCTCAACGCCGTCAGCAAGTGCGCCCACGCAATGTCTCACTAAAGCGAACTAGCAATGAGCCTTCCGATTGATTAATTGATGAATCCGGCCATCCCGTTGCTTTTATTTCAGCTCAATGACCCATCCTATCCCGTCCTTTCACCCCGCCCACCGTTTGGCTCCCGCCACACACCGTAACTCACAATACCCCGGCGCAAATTACATTTCACTCCCACGGCTTTCAGCCATTCTTTGTCCGTGACTTTCCTCATGTTGCCACTTCCTTTGGTCAGTCCCTGCTATGAGCTAACACGTCACAAGGGACCATTAATGGCTTCTTCTTGGCGGCGGTGCGTTTTAGCAAATTGAAACCGCCCCCACCCCTACCCCCCACCTTTTTTTTATGGCTCGCTTGATGGTCGGCGAGACCGATGGTTCCCTGGCCGTAATCATCCGGCTTTTTGATTATCGGCCGGATGGCCAAAAGGGAAAAGTAGGCTGGAGGGGTTCTGGAAATGGCGCCAAGAGGGGGCAACGCTCCATATTGGCCATCCTGGCAGGACACAAAGCTCTTTGTTTGATCCGTTCGGTTAGCGCAGCTCGTTTGCTTTCCCCGCGAAGCTTTCACGAGACCTTTTGTTGTTGTTAATTAAGCGACTGTTTGGTATGCCGGTCCACAGAGAGAGAAGGCGTCTTATTCCTCCTCTTTTCCGCCTCAGAGGTATTTTGTATTTCTCTAATAGGCTGTGTTCCACGCAGATGAGCTGTTTAAATGTATATTTGTTTTACTGCCTTCTCCTCCTCCTCAGACAATTACATTTCTCCATGCGCATCCCAGAGTCAATCCTGGAGAGCTGGAACCTTGCCAGGGTGCTTTGTTTTTTTTGGGGGGGGGGTGTCTGAGTTTGTGTGTGTGCGGGGGGTGCAACACACTGAACTGCAAGCATTGAAATTGCTCAGTGTGTAAGAGCAAGTGAAGTTCAGTTAAATGCATCGATTGTTCTGATTGATTGGGGAGGGGTTAGCGCCAGCAACGAAATAATGGAGTTTTACGGAACTCTTCATTTAGATGGGATCAACTTACAAATGGTTTTGTTGGCAAAAGGTGCTGCGTTCCGTGGCGGAACCCACGGTTAGTTTTCAGCATTGATCAAGAGAAAACGCAACGAAGCAATCGCATTTTTAGATTTCAAAGATTTAAAATTGACTTACAGGTAATTGTTGTTTATTTTGTATTCTTATGAAAAAAAGATAGTTAGCTGAGGACACGAGCGGTAAATCTTGCACCACATTTCAGCTCAGGCTCGGTTGTTGTCATGCATCAAAGTTAGGTAGGGTACAAATGCTTGAAGTGAAGCACGCAACATTACACAACAATGATTTCTGCACGTGTACCTTTGTACTAGTTATGTGCATCCCGGGCTATAAGTACTTTTGGCAGCATGATGCAAATACATTACTGCTACAGTCGCCAACGCCTGTCTTTTTCTTCCAAGCTCGCTCTTGTGGTCTTCCAGGCCGTAAAAGTGAGCACTTCACATGCTGTCTGCTTTTAAATACCACAACAATTAAGCGCTTACACTCTTGCTTTTCACCTCTTGATGTCTATAAAGGGCAAAATGAAAAGAAGAACCTTTTACATGTGACAGGGTGGCAATGCAATATTGCTCTTTTCATGGCATTTAACCCCTTTTTAACATCTATTCTCTGCTTTTGTTTTTGACCCAAACGCGTCTTCTAGGAGGCAAAACTGCGGGAGCTGCTGGACGTCAGCACGCTGGTGGGAAAGATGGAGAACAGGATGCTAACGGTGGTGAGCGGCACCGACATGGTCAACGTCACGTACCTGAACTTCATGGCCTTCCAGGAGGAGACGGCAAAGGTGAGCAAGAGTGAGAGAAACGCTTCTCCAATTCATTGCTCACAGGTTCCCTTAGGGTTATAAACTTATTTTTTTATCGCCCTTCCCAAAAAAAATTTTGTTTTATTTATTTCGTATGTGGAGGCTAAAACATTGCATAACGTCACAAACCATGACAACTTTCATGCCATGCAGCCGTTCCTTTTAAATGCTTGCAAACGGGAGGTCAAGAGGTACCCCTTATGGGTGCCAAATTTAGCCGATGGTGGGTTGATTTACTGCCATTAAAAATTTGAAATATCATTTTTGGACACGAATCCTTTCAACTCGTAAACGGGGTGCGATAGAAATTTTATCCCAAAACACTGGGTGGCGCTAGCGGGCAACTTCTGCAAGCCTTTCAATTATTTCACTGATTGGCTTAGCCTGGACTGTCATCATGCAAAAGTCTTTTTACTTTTTACTTGCTTGTACAAACATGCTTGTGAAATTCTGTTGTTGTGATTTATTGACCTATTCACTACTCTAATTATGACTTAAAAATGTATAGATAGGGCTGTTAAAACTAAAAATATCTTAATATTTGTTGTCTTGACTGGCTATTATAGTTTATTCAAAGGCAGGTCGCCATGGCAACAACTCCCGCTATTCTTCAGCGTATCATCTCAATGCTTTGCCAATTGAAGGAGGAATTGTTTGATATCGTTGCTCCGTGTGTATGACAATTGCGGCAGACCTCATTTTACATCCCTTGTGTTTAACTGTGTACAAAACTTTCTTAGTTATTTTGGAGGTTTGTGTGTATGTTTTATTCCCCCCACAGGAATGGGCAGAGGAGCTTTTTAGTCTGGCTTCCAACCTGCTAGTGCAAAACATGTCCAGAGAGGCCTGCCTGGAAAAAGCGTAGGTCATCTCTTCACGCACACACACGCAGACACGCACATGCCTCCATTAAAGGCAGACCTCAGTTGACTCGCGTTTTGCGGCGTAGCGCGTGGCCGGTGACCCGGCCAATGACTTTTTAAACACATCGTTGTCAGGCATCAGCGCCACGCCCTCTCCGAGCACACCGTTCGATCCCTCTCGGCCGGAGTGACCTGAAATATGAATTGGCCAGCAACACGCAGCGTTTTTTTTTTTTTTTTTTTCCCTCCTGACAGCAGGCAAATTGACTTATGAGACAATAAAAGCGGCCATCGACCCAACGCGCGCTGGGCAGACTTCTGTCGGATTGTGTCCTCCAGCGTGATGCTAACGTGTAAGAGCAGGCCATGCTAACAATTTCAATGTTTTGCTATGGGATGCCACGCTCGCAAATGAGTTTTAATTGACTGTTAGCGCTTTTTGTTCCTGCTTTTATGGATTTGAAGGAAAAAGTATTGACATTAAATCATTTATGTAAGATAATATTCATCAAATAATCATGAAAATAAATATCAGAAGATATCATGGTTATCACTCTGTTTTTTTAGCACGTGTTTTATGTTGTTCAAGCAAAACAGAATACAATTGTATAGTAACTTCAAAGTTAATTTAGCTTTTTAAATAAAGTAACAACAAGAAATAAAATTTTATAGCCTGGCAATTTTTTTATTACAGAACGATTTAGACCTCATTGGTGTCTTTTTTTTTTTAAGCCAATTTCTGAGAGCGCAATTCTTTTTTTTTTTTTAACTTTTATTTATGCATGTCAGAGTGCATCGTGTTTTCAAAACTGGCAGAAATGGACTCAGTCCACATGACTTTTCTTATTGCAAAGGCAACTCTACTTGGAATAAAAGATCAGGACGTCAATTTTGAGTCCAAATAGTTATTTTTAAAATACATCAACTTTTCCAACTGTTACACACATCAACATTCTTGTCTCTTTACATCCACAAAAAAAACAGCATCATTATGGATAACGAGCATTACTCTGTCATTTTCATACATTATAATTCTTCCATTGCTGTGTTTTCAATAAAAACTCTGAACGGGGGCCAAAAGAGTGGCATTAATGCAGCGCGAGTGCCATACGATGTGAACTTTGTCGCAGATATGAATTATTAGCCAGCAGCCACTTAAGGGCCCAGATCCTGTTGCATCTATTTATAGCGCCGCCCGGTATTAGCTTGCATATGCTAAACTGTCATGTAACCGCCAGCGTTTATATACGTCAGTCATACGACACATTGTGTTGCTCAAGTATGATCGTAATGCTTTTTGTCGTGTGCAGATATACCCGACTGAAGCTGCAATTGAACCCTGAAGGTCGAATCCCCGTCAAGAAGTAAGACGTCTCATTCTCCTTCCTCCTCCTCCCGTGCCGGCTTTATGCCGGTGCTTACCCTGAATATATGGCCGCCATTAAAAGTGAGCGGGGAGCCAGGATTTAGACACTTTTTAGTGCAATGAGCCAATTAATTCAAACCTTTAATTAAAAGACTAAGACTACATAGCGGCCTAGCGCTAGGAAGGAAAGGGAGTCAGTTTCGCCACGCAAGCGCAAAAAGTGCGCTTACAATGATTAATAGAATAGAATAGAATAGAATAGAATAGAATAGAATAGAATAGAATAGAATAGAATAGAATAGAAATGCCTTTATTGTCATTACATAGCTAGCATACAACTAAATTGGGAGCACTGCTCCAGTTGGTGCATCTTAAATAAATATAAACATTAAATAGAAATTATTATTCCAGAATAAAAAGAAATGTTGTTTCACAGTGTGCAATTGTTATAATCGATAATTATTTTTGGTCCTAGAGACAATAAATTGTCCAATTGCTCAGAATTCCAGTCACTCGACTAAAATTACTTTTAGAAGTCTTTACTTTTATGTAAAAATGGGTGATGGGTGATCTTTTTTTTTGAACCAAAATCAAACATTTGCAAACATTTGGCTTTTAACTTGTAAATCAATGATCAACATGGTGGCGCGGTGGAAGAGTGGTTGCACATCTGCCTCACAGTTCAGACGTCCTGGGTTCGATTCAGGCTCTGACCTTTCTGTGTGGGGTTTGCATGTTCTCCCCATGCCCATGCATCTTTTCCAGGTCCTCCTTACCTCCCCAAAAACATGCATTTTTCAAAATTATGGTTATTCTTTTTTAATCGGCAAAACGATGATCATTTCTAGGTGGTTTGTGTCCTTGTTCAGGAATTCTCAAATTCCAGGCTGACGTCCATGCATTTGTGTCATCCCTGCAGCATCTTCAGAGTGTTCTCGTCGGATCGTAAGCGAGTGGAGACGGCCTTGGAAAACTGCAACCTTCCCTCCGGCAGAGTAAGCCGCCAAAACATTCCTCTGTTCTCCCTTCTTTGTTGTCCTCGTCTCTCCTCCTCCTTGTCCCCCTCCTTGGTTTTCATGCGGTTGTCAGTCCCGCCGTCTGAGTCATCCTCGCTTGTCATGACACAAAGGCACCCGAGGGAGCCGCATTGATGCAACTGCTTTATTTTTACCCTCCTCGCATGTCATTTCACCCCCTCGTTTGTGCACCAACCCTCGAGCTAGTACCGCCAGCGTCCCGTCAAAAGCATGGCTTTTCGACTTATGGATTTGTCTTAAACATTTAGCAAGTGTTTTCATGAGTCATTCTTTTGTTGTTGCTTTTCATGTCATTGATCTTTAAAAGTGTGACAATCATAGGATTCGGCAATTGTATTTACTTTTTGGATTATTTTGAGCATGTAAATGAACTTTAGTTGGGGGTCATGCGAAGAGCTTCCTGTGTGATGTCATTGCTAAAATGCTTGTAAAATGATCGTAAACATCGATGCAAATAACTATTGTCTTGTTTGTGGGCACGCAGGCACATAAATAAATGATTAAAATGCATCACAAACTGTAACAAATACGGTAGACATCACAGGCTGTGATAACGTATTAGATTGCGGTCATATTGGCGCGAGCGCTGGTGTCTCGTGTCTCATATTACGTATCTTGAATTTTCTCCCGTTACTAGAGACAATATTTTTGTGCCGAGGCGTTTCGTAAGCGGAATTGTTCGTAACAAGTGTTTATTATTCCTCTGCAAATTATTCTTAATTGATTTTCCTCAGGCAAAATAGTCATCATAATAATGTCTTTCATTGTTATTGTAATTTTTTTACAAATGGGTTGACTTCCCTTATGAATGTGCTATTAATATATTTTTTCTAGGTAGATACAAACAAATAACATCAATCATGGTGATACTTGCTTTTCGTTGCAGAGGAGAAATTCAAAGCGCCCCACTCCCATCCACCAAAAATGTGTCTAGGTTCTAAAAAGCAGTAAACGTGCCAGTTTGAATGTTTGCAAAGTGGTGACAACTGCTTACATGGCGGCGCTGATGCGTCGTAAAAAGAAGACTAATGAATGGCCTCTTAATACAAACACCATGAACACGAAGGAATACAAACTCGCTCACTCTCATAAACACACACACACACACACACGTGTATATATAGATATGTAGAGCGAGCAGTAGCTAATTAGCACAAGGAGCACAGGAACAAACGTGTTGCTTTGCGAAACTCTGCCGGGATTTGCTGCTGCTCCTTCGGGCTCGTAATTACAGCTAAATGCTCCGCCTGTTAATCCAGAAAGAAAAATCACACAAAAAAACACACGCGCGCACACAATGACTCATTGACCTGTGTGTAGGTGTGTTGATAAGCCGAGAACAGGAAATGGATCATACCGCCGACTGGGACACATCTTTAAAACAATCAGCTGTGGGCTGAAGTACTGGGACACAACCCCTGATTTAAAAAAATAAATAAAAATAAATAATAATAATATAATAATGCAACAGTTTTGCATAATTTAATACATTTTGTCTTTTTGCAAACTAGAATGACTCCATCCCCCAAGAAGATTTTACACCAGAAGTGTACAACCTGTTCCTCAGCAACATCTGCGCCCGGCCCGAGCTGGACCACATCTTCTCTGACGTGTAAAATGTTCAATTCTTTTATTTTTTTCTTCATCAATCAGTTGGTAGGGTTGCCATCGCCTTGGTAACCTAACAAAAAGTGAAATCAAGGCTGTGGCAGATAGTGCGGGATAAAGGGCAAGTCTATTTGGAGACGCAAAAGGGAATTGATTCATTGTCCCGCACGCACACTCGCTCACACACACACAAATATACACACAGAGGATTTCAGGTCATGTATTGTCCTAGTGATTGCATTATTTCAAGTAAAATTTAGCAGCTTGTTAATTTTAAGAACCATTTATTTGTAATTGCTGTCTATGGCAGTGTTTCTCAACCTTTTTTCTGTACCCCCTGTGAAATATTTTTAAAGTGCAAAGCGTTTTGGGTTAAAAACAAAAAAAACCCATCCCCAAAAATAACTTTCAGTAAACTTACATGCAGCCTCCAATCCCTTATTTTTCAATTTCAAGCCTTTCTTATTTTTGTTTTGATTCGCGTTCTTAAGAACATCAAAATGCTAAATGCTGAAGACTTCAGCATTTAGCATTTTGATGTTCTTAAGAACATTCTTGATGAAGACTCTATTAAAGAAACATCCCTGTTTATCAAATTCTTATCACGAGTGCATATTACGTTACCTACCTTTTGTTTCTTCTTCTTTGTGCTTCAGAGGTGCAAAGAGCCGTCCGTACCTGAGCGTGGAGCAGATGACGGAGTTCATCAACAACAAGCAGCGAGACCCGCGGCTCAACGAGATCCTGTACCCGCCCCTCAAGCCCGAGCAGGTCCAACAGCTGTTGGACAAGTACGAACCCAACGCCGCACTCGCGCAGAACGGTTAGTATCAATCCATCTTTGAGCGTCTCATGGTCAGTGGATGGTCAAAATAATTGGGATGCCATTTTTGACCAATTCATCAAACGTTGGTGGGCAAATTCACATACAAACTCATCCAATGTAATATCTGCAATGGTAAATCACTGCCATCTACAGGGAGTTTTGTGTAAGTATTTTGTTTTCGAGCTTTACAGTGACATCAGAGCCATTCAAGATTATATATAAGTAATACTATATATTTTGTGACTAATTTTTAACATGTATATACTGTAAAATTTGATGTTTTTACCTGCGGTTTGACACGCATTAGCTAATTAGCATAGCTTTCTAGTGCGACCCCAACTCCGAATTAATTTCATATGGCGGGGGTCCATTTTAAGCCTTGCAAATGGCATTATAATACTTGTTTCCCGTTCGAATTATGTTATTCAGAAACAGATATGTGGAAAAAATTGGTCTGTTTTGAGTTATACGGTTAGAAGTTGAGCCCCCTAAAATGGAGGTTGAAAATGATGAAAAAAAACCTCAACTTGTACTATGAGAAATACGTAAACAAGTAACCTATTGCAGTGAATGAGTTTGAATGCTTAGTGACAAAAGCGTGAGGACGTGCATTACGTCATTTGGTCATGATGGTAAAACTATTGAGATGAACCTCTTGAATGATGGACTAGTATTGTGGTGCAGCTCGGTATGAATAATTCTCACAGACACACTTCAAAACCTCCACAAAATTCTTTCTAGAAGAGTGAAAGCTGCCAGTGGGGGGGAGAAAAAAACCCTTTTTTTTCATAGCTTTGCACTGCCTGTGGATAAACACAGCATCCTCTCTTCAGGAGTGATTTTTTTTTTAAGAGTGCCAGCAGGAGACTGCCAAACACGGCAATGTTTGGAGCAATGTTTACAAGATTAGGACCACCAGACTTGGACCCCCCGCCTGTGAAAAAGAGTGAGCTAAAGCCGGAGCTGGCGTACGATAAAAAATCCGCCAGCCCGGCCCGCTTTTCAGAGTTTAAAAATTGAACATCAGAAGTGACGAGCGAGCGAATAATTCATGAATGAGCGGCGAGATGGACGAGCTGCAGTGAATCACCGAGAGCTCTCAACTCATCCCAGGTGTCGGCCCGCGCACGGGCAAGGACACGCTGCCGCCTTCAAGGTCAAGCTTTCACAAAATCTGCAGAGATCTTTTCGCCAATCGAGTGCCGTGAAGCTCTTTCATATCAGCTCTTTCATGCTGTTTGAATTCGCACATTTTTCACAAGAGTATTTATTGCCATTTTTAGGACCATATCCATGCTTGTTTTTTTTGTAGTTACTACTGTATAATATTCATATTTCAGTTTTATACACGGAAATGCATTTTTAATGCTCAGTCTAGTTTACAAAAACTCTTGAACTTGGATGGATGGAAGGGTGGATTTAATATTTCAAAATTCAAAATTCAAAATGCTCAGTTTTATTTTCAATATCAGACACAGTTCCCTCAAGAGAAAGTCTTGACAGTATTTTCTTGACAGTAACCATAGCATTCCGATGACCATATTTTCAGCACTATAAAGCACACTGGATCATAATCTGCTCATTTTAAAACCGTTTTCCTATACGGAGCGCACCGCATTGTAAGGAGCATAGAATAGAAGCTACAGTAGTGGCTGGGCTTGCAATATGCATCCACTCGATGGAGCTTTCCCTTTAAAACTCATTTGTGCATTCTTTCATAATAGATAAGTCCAACCAATTTTGTGCATAAGGTGTTTTATTTAAAATAAATGAATACATCACTCCCATATAGCTGGTCAGATTTGAAAAATAATGTAGCTTTCATCATTTCTAAAGCATATTGAAACACGCATATTAATCAACTGTCATCACTAGTGGGTGTTCACTCATGCTCCTTGGATGCTTGCCCTTCCCCGTCCCGGCGATGACATATTTTTCCCCCGTGCAAAGTATTTCATCCGCCAGAAGGGAAGAGGTGCCATCTGCTCAACAGAGGGGTCGGCGCACTCGTCTGCATGCCCCGTTTTCACCGCCATCAAGGACACTCCTTTGCGTTTTGGTATCGGAATGTGTGGCATTTCATATTGTTATTATTATGATGAAATAATTGTCAATGTAATCGTACTCAGAAAGAGTAATAATTATGAAAAAAGAAATGCATGGATCTTACTCGCAGATGATTTGGTCCATCTTTGCATTTTTATAAATGAAATGCTATCCCCAGAGACAATGAGATGTCTGCTTTACCTGCATTTTTTTGTCTGGGATAATTGTTGCAGAGATTTTACAGATCTTGTTTTCCCGGATAATACTTTTTGTTTATCTCTTATCGGAAAATTTGGATTTCCTGGCTAAGAGCCAATCAGGTTACTGGAATGGCATTACCTCTTTGCATCCTAGAATGCTTTGCTCAATTACATGAATTTGATTTATTCGTATTTAAATCGATAAAAGAATCAATGGAGAAAAAAACACTAGGGAGCTGAAATTTCCAGCAGATGTAAAATTACATGTTAAAGGATTAAAATGACAAATATACGGTTCTGCCGTGCTGTCTGTCAGTACCGATGGACTGCCCAGCTCTGGTTAGTAGCATCGATTTCATGTGGAAATAATCATCTCTTAGTAGCCCTTTAAATAGCGTTGATGTTAACATTGTTAAAAGCGAAACAAGACACCACTAGCGTATCGTCTTTATTGTCACTGAGAGGAAGCCTTTATGTAACTTAATAAAGCCTCATTAAAATCCCAATAAACATCCATACTGGACTTGTTCTATGATTATCCTTATTAGGGCCTGTGCACTAGTTGTAAAGGATCTCTGTCGTCCTTGGAATGTGTTTGTAAACTAAACCTCAAAGCCTGTTGCTAAGAGCAGCAAAAAAAATCTTCAGGCACCAAAAAAAAAAAAAAAAAACCTCAGAAAGTTTGCTTTTATCTGGAAGGCCACACTATATTTCCGTTTCCTGTTCCTACCTCCCCAAAACTGATTGGCTGTCTCGCGTCCCTTTTCGTCACGTCACCAAACACATCCTAAAGATGTTGCCCTATCAACCCATTACCTTCATCCGTCCACGTAGTCCATAAATCCGCATAGACTCCCCTTCGTCGTTGTTGTTTATTTAAAAAAGTCGCGTCTATATGAAACCGCCAAGTGCGGTTTCAAATTCATGTACTGTACAAGCATGCCAAGCCCCCAGGCGGCAGTAGTGTTGCAAATTCTGGCCAATCAGAAAGAACGTTGGACACTGATGTGTCCAATTAGAAAGAACTTCCACCTCTGAAGTATTTGCTTTTTTTGGTGGGGAAAAAAAAGTAGCGCGATGACGCAAATTCCCATTGAAGCTGACCACACACATCCACAAAACTTGGGCAAATCTCCAGAGGTTTTGAAACATTCGATTTTGATGAAAAAAAAAAAGTCTGGCCACATACAGCAAATCGGGCAAAACGAAGACATTTACTGCCCGTTTACATGTAGACAAGGCATGAATCAAGCATTGTTTCTTTACCCAAAGCACAGTGAGCCACAACATAAGGAAGACAGAGCCACTAGTGTCTCTGGAGCCGCAGGTTTCTGAGCAACAAAAAATGTCTTTTGGGATCGTTTTGTCCATTTCCTGTGTTCTTTGAAACATAAAGGCTTCCTGGAGATTGCAAGCATTAGGCGCTTTGGCCCATTCATCATCGCTCGCAGCTTTATTTAATGATTATATTTCTTAACTGATAAAGTTGCTTCCTTGGAAGTGAGCACCTCAGGTCATGGACCATGTTAACACCATTGTTTAGTCTCTCGCGATTGCGGAGGTGAGGGTTGGATTGGTTAGACCTCCCGGTGGCAAGGGGAGCCCCCCCGCCGTCTTCAGGGAGAGCCGGGACGGCGAGAGCTCCGATTTCACAGACGAAAGCCCGGCGTTAATTAGAGAAGTCACTCTGCAGAGGGTGGCGCCGCATTAATTAGCATAAAGTGGCCGGGGGGACTTGCCGCTCCCGCCGAGCACACGCATCACTTTGCATATTTAGCATAACATCAGAATATGTGTGCGTGCCCAGCAGACCGTTTGTGGGGTTTTTTGTTTTTTTTTTTGCTCTGAGCACTTGTGCAATATGCTAAAGCTAGACGAGGCAGCGTGTGTGTTGTATGCTAATTTGTTGAAGCTCATTTGTTCTTTTATGGCCAAGGCGAGACGATAAGCGACCTTGACAAGGCAAAGAATGTGAAAGGTAATTTACAAAGGCTCATACTCGATGCTCACTAGTCACAACATGACAGTAAATATAAGAGAAGCAAAGGTGAAATAAAAACAAGTAACATGAGATCTTTTTGTCCAAATTTCATGTCCAATGTGAGATTAAGCTCAGAAGCTGATTTCATCTCCCAAAATGTCTGTTTCAATAGCAAAATGGTCAATTTTTCTCTTCGGTTCTTCGCATAAGTTCCTGAGACTTTTTCACACAGGTGGGCAGTCCATTGCCACCAACATACCGTCTGTTGATCCGTCACTAACGGACCTTTTTTAGAAGGATGGGCAACCTTACGACGACTGGCCAAGAAGAACGGAAAGTGCATTTTCATCCGTAGTTGTAATCTGTTGGTTCCTCACTCCTGACATCCGTTGCCAGCCAATCGCAGGGCACACAGAGACGAACAACCGTTCACACACCCAATCGCACCCAAGGACAAGTTAGTGTGTCCAATACACCCATCATGCATGTTTTTGGAGTGCGGGAGGAAGCCGGAGAGAACCCACGCAGGCTCGGGGAGAACATGCAAACTCCACACAGGAAGGCTGGAGCGATGGAGATTTGAACTCGGTTCCCTGAACTGTGAGGTGAATGTGCTAACTCCAGTAGAAGCATTCTTGTAAAAAAGCTAGTCCACACTACGTCGTACGGCCATAAACCCATATTATTCGCGTGCTAGCTTCAGTTAGCATGCACCCATTAGCCGGCTTGTATAATAAAATGACGAAGAAGTAAAAGAAGACGACAACTATGAAGACAAAGAGGAGAACTATGATAGAGCAAAGATGATATTTAGTAGACAGTTCTGATTAAATTGTTGCCAGCGATCAAATTATTTGCTATATATAAAATCCATCCATCTGGGGCTATTATATAATATCAAGGCCTTATTTACTTGGCAACTGTTGACGGAGTGAAGTATCAATGCTTATTTTTCCCCTGATATGGAAGCCAGAACAAAAAATACAACCACAGAGGAATGAAACGATTACAGATTGGTTCGGCCTGAAAAATGGCAGACCAACGCTGACGGAAGGGGGCGGGGCCGCTGACTGACAACTGATGGCCCAGCAAAAATCATGAAAAATACCCAGCTCTGCTTTTGCGTGCGTATTGTTGTCTTGCGCCCACCAAATTTTGTCTCAATAGGGGAAACTGGTGCACTATTAGCATCTTGAAATGCATGAGAAAATATCAAACATTCGCCAGTTGATTGTGTTTTTTTTTTTTTTTTTTGACAGGTCAGATCTCGGTGGAGGGATTTGCCAGGTACTTGAACTGCGAGGAGAACAGCATCATTCCCCCAGAAAAGCTGGATCAGAGCGAAGACATGACCTTTCCCCTCTCACACTATTTCATCAACTCCTCGCACAACACTTACCTCACAGGTACACACACACGCAGACTCATTTTTATTCATGAATTTTTCTGCTGTGCCTTGTAAGCGCAAGAAAAAGATGCTCAAATCATTTTTGTCACCTCCCTTCAATGGATGTTAAGACGTCTCCGCTTACTGATTCAATTTCATTGTCGGCCGGATTCTTTTGAAGTGGATCCGACTGTGGCTACTCTGATGGGAATTCGCTGAATTTCCTTAATGGACGGAACGGTGCGGAAATGAGAAAGCTGATGAATCTCGCACTGTGTGATTGTGACATTACATTTGGGGCATTTGTGGATGAAAACAGCCACATAAGAGATTGTTCAGCGTTTGTGAAAACGATATTTACGCTCAAAAAGCACAAGCTATTCCAGTCCGCCTTTAGCTTGTACAAGTTTAGCTTTTTTTTCTATTGCTGTAGACTTCTCAATGGTAGCTAGATTGCAAACGTGCTAGCGTTGCATGCTAACGTAGCAATATAACAACCTGAATACAGAGTACGCAGGTCAAGTGTGCCTTCTGGTTGGGTATTATTTCATTTGACATATAATGACATGCTCACACTCAGTATGCTAACATCGAGGACTTTGTTCAGGTAGTGTTTCAAATGAGAGGTGCTAGAATGCTAGCAATTAGCCTGAGTACACAGGATGCTAAACATTTAGTAAACTAAAAATGTGCCAAAATATGGCAAGGGAGCAACTTTCGTTTAAAAAGGACGAACGATAGATAAATACAAGGCATGGGACGAGATTTCAAAGAATGAGCTCTCACGGGATTAAAAGCCCACAACATTTTTCATCCCGCACACAATCAGTTGTTTTTCTTAATGGTTTGCAATAGAATAGCGCGCAAAATGAGCAGTAAAACACACATAATGAACATGGTGGAAAGGCCAACCAATACTTCAAAGTAAACATTAGCATACCAAAAAATATATGGAAACAAAATGCCTTTATTTTTAAGTTCAGCATGTCGCAATGACGGTTACAACTCTTACCACTGCACAAATTGTCTTCTCCAGGATGGAGTCGCGACTTCTGATAACACAACAGGGTGGCTAAAAAATGACTTGTTTCTTGTCCCACCTTTACTGAATACGCAGCTAGCAAGCTAACCTTAAATTGCTAAAATACTAACATGCTAACTGGTGTAAATCGGTTGTCATTTTGTGTTTTTCTCGTGTAGCGGGACAGCTGGCCGGCAACTCGTCGGTGGAGATGTACAAGCAGGTTCTTCTGTCCGGCTGCCGCTGCATCGAGCTGGACTGCTGGAAGGGACGCACCACTGAAGAGGAACCTGTGATCACCCATGGCTTCACTATGACCACCGAGGTCTCCTTTAAGGTACGAGTCAGGTCAACAAAGTACCTCAACAAGACGGCCACTGAAATAATCCAGCCGCTTGTCGTTGTATTCAGGAGGTGATCGAGGCCATCGCAGAATGCGCTTTTAAGACCTCGCCCTTCCCCGTCATCTTGTCTTTCGAGAATCACGTGGACTCGTAAGTCTGGCTAGGACAACTTAAGCAACATAAGTAAGAATTGGACCTGAATGTACTGAGGTGCAAGTGCTGCATTTGCCATTGCCTAGCTAGAATAAACATGGCCGCCTCCGGAGAGGTGCCACCCCCCTCGTAATGCAATTTAACGATAAGTAGACCTACGGTTATATTTAAAACATAGTTGGTCTTTAAGAACACATTCATTTGCAAGTTTTTGAAATTTACAATCATTGAATTTATTTCTTTTGAATGAAAAACACTCAATCTTACACACTGCGCCTTTAAGAACGTTATCGCTAAGTCGAAGGTTGGCTCAAGTGATTGCAATTGTTTCTGTCTGTGATTCTTCAAGGTCCCCTTTAACAATCGCTAACAAAATCCCGCGCTTTTGTCTTTCAGACCCAAGCAGCAGGCCAAAATGGCAGAGTACTGCCGTTCAATATTTGGCGACGCTTTGCTGACGGAACCTCTGGAAAAGTATCCTGTGAGTGTGACTCGCGCACACACTTTCTGAGACACATGACAGGCAATTCGCGATCTCACATAACGGCCTGGTACGGACAGTTTGTGTCTCATTTGGCAAGGCACGCGTCTCCGCCGTCTGTCGCGCTTCAAAATGGCCTCCCGCAGATGTGATGAATTCATGAGCGTCTTTCTGTTTACATGCTTGTGAATTTTTCACCTTTTATTCGCCAGCATCACACAAGAGTTTGCAGCTGCGTGTGATTAAATGGTCAGACAACAACTTGCACCCGCTGTAATCTCGGCGCCGCTTTTTCTTGGCGGCCTTTTATCAGACTCGCTTCTGTTGCCATGGCTACTGGGTCCAAGCTTGCTTTATGCCTTTGTAGCCAAACTCTGCCATAACACGTACCCCCGTCCAATCCAAAAGTGACATTGTGTGGATTGACACGGGCCGAAATGTGGGCTTGAGATGAACATTTTCCAAGTCTAAAAATGCAAAACTGGACCTTACTGCACCTTATTATAACTGCATCACCCATCACAACTCGTCATAAATGTTGGAATATATTGTTGCTGTGTAATGTAAGGCTGTAGCTATCGAGGTTTTGGGGTTTGGATGTCCTACGTAAAATTAGAATCGAATACCGAGTATTTGGATTTTTTTTTTAGCTTCATTGTACAAAGAAAACGGTTCTTGGAAACTACCAACATCCTGGCAAACAGGAAACTTTTTACAAAGTGCCTAAGGATTTACATTCTGAATGAATAGGCTTAGGCACAAAAAAGTAGTGTTTGCCTTTGTTTTTGCTCTTATTGCTCTAAAAAAGCTAGAAAAACAAAAATACGATTGGACGCCATTTTTCCTGATGACCCATTCACAACATATTTTTCCTTCCAAGCTCCACAGGTACAATTTACAAGTAAATAGTTATTATACTTTGTAAGACGGGCAGAGTTAATGGAGTGAGGTTCCCAAGACAACAAAAGTTAGCATATCAATCCCTGCAACCCATCACAAAAGCTGCCATGGTTTCCTCGCAGATTAAGAACGAACAGCACGTCCGGAGGCGCGCAAGGTAAACGCCATCATAACTCCGTGCCGCCAATCGTTAACAAAGTGCGTAAATCCGTGAGCTAAACATGCCTGGGCGCCCCTTTATCAAGAGCTCCCCTGTTGCCATGGTTACCAGTCCAAAGCTTGCTTTGTCCTCTTGTCAAGCGTTTGCCCCTCTTTCCTCCAAAGACGTCATTGTGTGGACTGGCACAGGGTCATCGCGTGAGGATTTTCGTTTCACATACATACAGCGCTACCTGCTTCCCCGTGATCCGGCAGGGACGTCTTGTCAGAAGCGAGCAGGAGCATTATCTCTCCTCAGCAGACTCAGTCAGCCCTGCAACTGGGGATAAAGCGGGGGAATGTAGCGGGGGGAGTGGGGGGGGGATAGCGTGAGCCGGGAAGTGCTCGCAGAATGTGATGTCACAGAGTACAATTTCCACCAGTGGCCGTGTAATTGTGAGGAAAAGGTGAAGGCAATGACGGCACTTGTTACCCCCCCATCCACACACACAAACACACACACACACACCTCTTGCCTCCACAGCTTAGCCAATGAAATACCTGCTCTGGACATCCTGTGTAATGGTCGTTGGGGAGCTGGATGTCGGCAGATTGGCTAATGCGGCCCGATCGGTTCCGGCTGAGCCTGCGGTGACAATAAAGATGATTGCTGGTTCCACCATAAAATTCAATCCACAAAAGTGTCATTGAGTCGCCTTTCAGGCCTTTTGAAAGCTAAGGAAGGAAGGTTGGAGTCGCCGTGTTTCTATGGTGTGTGTAGGAGCAGTGTGCTTTCGTCCCGGCCTTGGAACGGTGGAGCAGCTCCACACCCTCGGCGGGGATCCTCCAGGGTGCATGGGAGTCAACCAGTCTACATGTACTTTGTGGACTTTGACCGTGTCCCTCGGGGAACTCTGTGGGGGGTACGGGGTACTGGACGCCCTGATACGGGCGGTTTTGTCCTTGGATGACCGATGTCAGAGTTTGGTCTGTATTTCCGACAGTAAATCGAATTTGTTTCCGCCAAGGCCGATTTTTGTCACCATTCATTACTTTTATGGACAGAATTTCGAGGATTGGCCGAAGCTTTGGGGGGGTCACGTTTAGGGGCTCTCAGCATTTCATCTCCTGGGTTTTGTTCACGAGTGAGGGTAGGATGGAACGGGAGATCGACAGGCGGGTCGGTGCAGAGTCTGCCGTGTTGCGGACTAACGTGGTAAAGAAAGTGCGTTACAGCAGGGACGTCATAAACCAGGGGGCCACTGTACTGCCACAATAACAATGGGGCTGGCTTTTATTTTTCTCTAATTGGCTTTTCAATGTCAAGACAGGTTTAGCTCTGATCTACCGTCTCTGCTGCCTTTCCGTGTTTCTTCTGTTTAAAGGTAGATAAATCCCGCCCAAACATTTGTGCTTATGTCAAGCTGTTGTCCAGCTCTGCCGCTAAAAATGTCTTCTGATGTCATCGCTCTCATTCCCAGCCGACCTGCTGCTTGAATTTATCACCGTGTGCGACGCAAACACATAAATATAAAAAGTGACAGGAAAAGTCAGCCTCCCGTCCCCCCCCGTTATAAACGCTGTCAAGGACACTTGCAAATCTGTCCGACTTTGAGAATTCAACAGATGCTTACCATGTTTGACCTCTTCTTTCCTTTTTTGGTGGCATGAGAGATCTCCCATTTTTATTACAAGAGAAAAAGTGCTTGTGGCATGCGGAGCGCCCGAGTTAAATTGAACTCGCCCAAGTAATTTGGGGTTTAAATCAATACGCTCGGTGCCGCGAAGGCCAATCGGGAAGGCATCAACTCTCATATGCGAATGGTGGCGCCGAGTATTGGCCGGGAAAATTAACACCTGCTTGCTTGTTTTATTGTTGTTTTCAGATCACTTTCCATTCACAACGTAAAGAAAGATCGCGGGTTGTGCAGCTTAGAAATGCTTACTGCTGATAAGCTGGGTCTGATGTTGATATTTTGAATAAGCGCGGACTGTATTTCTGCTGTAGGGCAGTACTGAAATGAAAGCAAATTAAAAACTAAATGTAGTGACAACCACTGTTGGGCAAGTTACTTCAGAAAACTGACAACAGTACACACCATAGAACTAACAAACATAAAACTGACATTAGCTACGAATAACATTGTACAGATTCACTTAAAAACAAATCGCACCTCCCGCGGAACACCTCCTCTTGAATTGCTAGTTAACTAGCGTGTTATCGCATCGGATGTTAGTGTCGTTAGCACGTTAGCATAATGCACAGGAAGAACTTCGCATGACCTTAAACTAAAGTAAACTTACATGCTCAAAATGATTCCAAATTTAATATTCTTGCTTCTGTGGGCTTATAAACGATTACCAGATCACTGGTAGTGTAAAATAAAAATGTACAAACAAAATCTTCCTCAATATCCTGACGATCATTTTCATCATGCTCTCCCCCGTCTGTCCTAGTTGGAGTCTGGTGTGCCTCTACCCAGCCCGATGGAACTGATGGGCAAAATCCTGGTCAAGAACAAGAAGAAGCACCACAAGGCATCTTCAGATGGCAGCGCCAAGAAAAAGCTGTCGGAGCAGGTGTCCAACACCTACAGCGACTCGTCCAGCGTTTGCGAGCCATCTTCTCCTGGAGCCGGTAGCATATACACGCTTACGCGCGCATTGGCTCTGTTCTGTTGTGCTGCGGTCAGCGGAGCAACGCCGCTCCCGTTGTTTAGCGTTCATCATTTTCATGCCCCTCTACATCAACTGAGTGGATTGCATATACTCCCCGGCTGCGTGCCCGCCCGGGTGCCTTCAACACAGGCCACACATGCATATTTGCTCCAATTAAAAGAAAAATGCATACCGCTATGCATCGGATAAGGCGAAGATCTCATACTCAGCTATTTCACGGCAATTAAAAATCTCTATTTTCGTCGTAGGCTCCACAAAGGAGGACGTGACTGAGTCCTCCCAGCCAACAGAGGGCGCTGAACTCAGTTTGAGGCCGCAAGGAAGGAAATCCATCGGTGAGTCATTGTGGATTATTTCGAGTTGTTGTGTTCATTGTATTATACAATTCAATGCCAAGAAACAGCTCAGGTTTCTTTTTGAATTAAGAGCAAATCAATTGGAATATGAAACAATTTATTGCTAAATTGTGTTCCAGTCTCAATAAGCTGAATGTAGTATTAAGTTTAATTAAATTAGACACATGTGCAGCAGCATTTTAAGTTGTTTGTTTTGTTTTGGGTGTTTTTTTTCATCCAAAATAAATTTACACTGATTAGAGGGTACTTGACTGAAAAAGAAAAGATCACAGGGGGTAAACGATTTAAAAAGTAAAAGGAGGCTTACTCTGTGGACTTTTTTGTGATTTTCTTTATTGTGCGTACTGGTGACTTTCCTAAATAAGTGGCAAAAGATACTCTTTTAAATAACGGCATACAAAACATTGTGTGCTGAGCCCTTTTCTTTCCGTCTCTCTCTCTTTTTTTAAACTAATTTGGTAATTATTTTTAGTCGCTCTGTTTATTTTCATTCTGCATTAATAATTGTCAAGAGGCACTACTGCAGTATTGTAATCACGTCACCCAGACACATTTCCGAGCATGGCTGCCACTTCTTTTCCAACATTTTTTTTTTTAACTGTGGAACGTTTTAATGATGTATTTTGAACTGATTTGATCTTTTCTCTTTCAAGGTGAGGTGGAACCCGAAAGCGAGGACGAAGACGACGACGACGATGACTGCAAAAAGGGATCCATGGACGAGGTGGGCGGCGTGCCGACGCTGCCCTCTAGCGTACATTTTACATAGTGCACGCGGCAGCACACAAGCATTTTGGATTGTTTTTTTTCAGGGCACGGCGGGAAGCGAGGCATTTGCCACCGAGGAAATGTCCAACCTGGTCATCTACATTCAACCTGTCAAGTTTAACAGCTTTGAGGCATCCAAAAGTGCGTTCACAATCAAGTACGTTCTTTTTTTCCTGGCTTTGTGCATATTGATTTTTTTTTTTTTTATTCTGCAGAGGCGAGCCGCAGCTACCAGATGTCTTCTTTTGTGGAGACCAAAGCTTTGGAGCAGCTCACCAAGTCTCCCGTCGAGTTTGTGGAGTATCCTTATCGATCTTTAGGGTGTTCGCGCATAAAGGAAACTTAGTTCAATTATTAATAAATATTTTTCCACCAAAAAAAAAATCAATATAAAGTGTCAGACATGTTCGAGAAAAAAAATAATTATAAAGGAATATTTGTCCACAGAAAAATATTCAACATAAAGCGTCTTGTTTTGGGATTACAGTAGAGATCTCTTCACTAAATAATCAACTTAATTATTAATAAATATTTGTCCCCCCCAAAAATAACCAACATAAAGTGTGACATGTTCTCCAAAAGAAACAATAATGAATAAATAGTTCTCCACAGAAAAATATTCAACTTAAAGTGTTCTAAAATAAATAATTAATTTGACGAGTAACAGTTGGGTCGAACCATTCGAGTTTAGGGGAGAATCTGGCTTTTAACAATGTGTTTGGGTGTTAAATGGAAGTTAGGGTTCCAAGATAGGATTTCATGCGAATTTCAGGCTTTCAAGACAGCCATAGAGTTTCAGATTTAGTTTTCAAGCAAAAATTAGCGTTTTAAAACTGTTCAATGCCAGGCCAGTGTCCATCATATATAACAAAAGTAAAGGTTTCAAGTGATGGTGGGATTAGGGTTTCAAATTAAGGTTTCAAGCAAAAGTTTGGGTTTTAAAGTAGCTATAGAGCAAACTTAGCTTCTCCGTTAAGTGTAGTTCACCATATTTTTCAAAACTAAGGTTTTGAACCCGTTACGGTTTCAAGTTGATATTCACTTCCAAGGTGAAGTTTAAAGATGAATTTCAAATTCGAATTTCAATGCAGTGTTTGGGTTTCAAGCCACAATAAAAGTATTGTCCTTAGCCTTGCTTGCTCCGCTCAGATACAACAAACTCCAACTGAGCCGGATTTACCCAAAAGGCACCCGAGTGGACTCCTCCAACTACAACCCTCAACTCTTTTGGAACGCCGGCTGCCAGCTGGTGGCGCTCAACTTCCAGACCATCGGTGGGAACTTGACGACTCGTTTGTTTTCTTGATCGCGATTCTCATCCCGTCCCCGCATGCAGATCTGTCCATGCAGCTCAACCTGGGCATGTACGAGTACAACGGCAAATCGGGCTTCCGGCTCAAACCGGAATTCATGAGACGGCCCGACAAGCACTTTGATCCGTTTACCGAGAGCACTGTGGACGGGATAGTTGCCAATACGCTTTCTGTCAAGGTGAATTCATGTACACCTCTATTTTACTTTGAAAGTGTGTGCTTTTAATCTGGAAGGCCACAATTTATTTCCGTTTCCTTTCCTACGTCACCTTTCGTGTCTTGTCATACCAAACATGCCCGATAAGTGTCGCCCTATCACGCAAACTTCAATGACTGCATTTCTAATGCAGGTACCATTTTTTTGGCAGACGGATACCACAACATTCGTTTTTTGAGTATTTACCAATTCAGAATCGTTTTGAAAGCTGTAATCTTAATTAAGCACTTTTTAATATAAAATATACACGGCCAACAATAACTAAAAGGCCTATTAAAAACATATAAAATCAAAAAAATGTACATTGTAATTTTATACACACATAATTTACTTTTAACACAAATGACAAAAAAACCTAAATAAGAACATGTCTGTCTGATGCTAATGATGCGTCAAACTGCCGCAGTATAGCAGCAATGCTTCCTCTCCTCCCACGTCCTAGATTATCTCGGGCCAGTTCCTGTCCGACAAGAAGGTGGGCACCTACGTGGAAATTGACATGTTCGGCCTTCCGGTGGACACCAAGCGCAAAGCCTTCAAGACCAAAACGTCCCAAGGTAACGCCATCAACCCCGTGTGGGACGAGGAGCCCATCGTCTTCAAGAAGGTGGTCCTCCCCACGCTGGCCTCGCTCAGGATGGCCGTCTTCGAAGAGGGCGGGAAGTTCATAGGGCACCGCATCATACCCGTGTCGGCCATACGGCCAGGTGGGTCAAAGTCAGGCCTGCCAGTCGATGAGTGAAGGTCGCAAGCCCTCCGAGACGGGATTATGATTTTGCGTCGTCGCGTCTTTTCTGGCCGCAGGTTATCATTACATCAACCTGAGGAACGAGAAGAACCAAACCTTGACGCTTCCCGCTCTCTTCGTCTACGTGGAGGTCAAAGATTATGTTCCCGACACCTTTGCAGGTGAGCGCCCGCCCTGGCACCTTTTGTCAGTAGCCCGTCCTCATCCTGCCCGTCCTCAGACGTCATCGAGGCTCTGTCCAATCCGATCCGCTACGTCAACCTGATGGAGCAGAGAGCCAATCAGCTCGCTGCTCTCACCCTGGAGGAGGGCGGGGACGATGAGACCGACAAGGAGGTGTGACACTTTTCAAAGTTCAAATACTTCGCACTGTATTTGCATTTGGCCATTAGAGAGTGTGGACAAATAATACGGGCCATTAGAGAGTAGAGCATCTTTTTTCAATTAAAAGCACTGCGTGTGTGTGTGTGTGTGTGTGTGTGTGTATATATATATATATATATATATATATATATATATATATATATATATATATATATATATATATATATATATATATATATATATATATATATATATATATATATATATATATATATGGCAGGCAATAAAACAGAAAGAAAAACAGTTAATAAGGGCAGTAATAATTAAGAATATAATAATGAATAATGTATCCATTTATGTAGTAAAAGGAGTGAAAGAAACTGTACATATGAAGATGACAGTGCAAAATATCATGCACTGTGCAGGATTTGTAAGGTGTATGTATATAATCTTGCAGAGAATTTGTAGCGTGTGCGCAAGATTAAAACAAAACAAAACATGGCATGCAAAATATTAGCTATTTATTCCTCTTCCAATTCCAAAGCATTATCATCTTGACAGTGATCTTTTTTTATAAAAAGATCATATTAATCAGATTAATGGCACTGTAAGAGCAGGTTGCAAAAAGTGCACAGAAATGTCCTTCGTTGCACAATAGGGACTTTGCGTAAAAGTGGCAGGTGTCTTTTGATGGGCAGGTGGAGGCGGGCAGCGATCCCCCTTCAGAATCCAAGGCAGACCCCAGGGCCGCCGTGCCGGCCGAGAACGGACTGAGCCACACCCCGATCGCCCCCAAACCGCCCTCGCTGGTTGGACATCAGCCTCAATCTGCAGGTCGGTCTAACAAACATTAGCTACGGTTAACGTCGTACATATTCACATAAAAACACATATGTAACACAGCACTTTGGGCTGTCGCGTCTGACGTCAGTGTTGTTAGCACGTCGTTAGCACTTTAGCAATGACATCACACAGGAAGCACTTGGCATTCCTATTGTCCTTTGCTACAATTAATATGATTCATTTAGAGGGTTTAGGAGCTTTTTTTAAAATTCTTGATATATTTTGATTATTATGCAGTAATTTAATCCTAATATGTATTTGTTAGCATTTTTGATGCATTTTTCTAATTGATAATATTCATTTAAAGGGTTTAGGAGCATTTTGGGGGTCTTGGACTAGATTAGGCTCAATTTATGTTACGAAATTTCTTCCGGAACGAATTCTTTTCATAAGTAGCGGTACCACTGTATGTGCATATACCTTTAGGTCGGTCCTTCTCAAATAAGTGCGAGTCAAGTCAATACTCAATAAGACTCAAAATCTGTCAATGTCCCTTTTTAGGTTCTTTGAAACCACCTGTGAAGACTGAGGACATCATCCAGAGTGTGCTCACTGGTAAAAACGTCTTCTTTTTTTTAAAATCTTGATTTGTTTTTACCCTACTTGACCTCCACTCCATCAATGTCCTCCGCTCAGAAGTGGAAGCTCTGACTCTGGAGGAACTAAAGCAGCTGAAGGGCTTCGTTCGGGAACAACGGAAGCAGTACAAGGAAATGAAGGAGCTGGTGCGCAAACACCACCGCAAGACGGCCGAGCTCATCAAAGAGCACACGGCCCGAGCGGGCGAGCTGCAGAGCCAGCAGCAACGAAGACGCAGCGCCCTGCACAAGAGCCACAAACGAGATGGTAAGAAAAGGTAGGTGGCGCTCTTCTTCTTTCTTATGGAAATGTTTTACCCTCTCTCCAGCTACTTTGTTTTTGAGGCGGATTCAACAAACAGAATAAGGATTCTTGTTGCTGAGGTTCTTTTCACGTGCAGCATCCCCAGAACCAATTTGTGGTTTGCGCGCAGCCGCTCGGAGCAGTCGCTGTCCACGCTGGACCGGGAGCTGTCCGAGCTGGACCAGGAGTGCGGCCGACGTCTCTCCGAGCTGAAGGAGCAGCAACAGCAGCAGCTCCTCACGCTGCGCCAGGAACAGTACTACAGCGAGAAGTACCAGAAGCGAGAGCACATCAAGCAGGTGGACCCTTACAATCTGCTCGCTACGTTTTTATCAATTCTTTATTAGGCCTCAAAATGAAGGTTTGGAGATTCGTCAAACAAGTGAGGCACTTTTATGACGCATTTGTTACACATACATCAATACATTTGGAACATTATGTTATACATTTTTGACTGGTAAGCCGGTTTGAACAAATACGTTCAAATACGTTCAAACGCGTTAACAAATGTGTTCGGATGTATTTAAATATGTTTAACGCATTTCCGAAAATTGTTCCGATGTTTTATTAGTACATTTGAATGTATTTGGAATACAGCTGGTGGAGAAGCTGACCGCCCTGGCTGAAGAATGTCAGAGTGCGCAGTTGAAAAAGCTGAGGGACATCTGTGAAAAGTAAGACCGTCATTTAGACGCCATGCTGTTCAAAACAACGCCAAACATCTCATCCCCATTTCTTTTCCTACAGGGAGAAGAAAGACCTGAAGAAGAAAATGGACAAAAAGAGGCAGGAGAAGATAAGCGAAGCCAAGGCGAAAGACAAGAACGTCACGGAGGAGTAAGTGTTGTAATGTATCGCTTTGTCCACAAGATGTCAGTATAGATAAAGAAACCGCTGATATGGCGTTGTCATTCTTTCATGCAGAGAGAAGCTGGAGATAAACAGGTCGTTTGTCAATGAGGTGGTGCAGTACATAAAACGGGTAAGAAAGAGCATCGATTCGACTGCAATGCCTTCCGCCCAAAAAGTCACACTTACAATAATTTATAAAAATCGAAACTCTTTAAAGCTTATGACATTGATTTTCACTACAGTATGACACTGAGAGCTCTTGTTTACTAAATTCAGAAGACTTGATGTTATGTTGAAAAAATGTTATGAAAAAAAAGGTCGTGAAAGCTAAACCGTGGCTAATGCTAATGCTTGACAGTCCTCAATTTTTATTATCGATATATTTTTGTGTGTGTTAGCTGGAAGATGCGCAGAGTAAACGACAGGAGCGACTGCAGGAAAAACACAAGGACATAAGACAGCAGATTTTGGACGAAAGGCCGAAGGTAAAGACAAAAAAGAAATACAACCGTATATAATGGGTAGTGCACGTTGCATCACCTGCTTGCCCATGCGGGAAAAAAACGCACAGAAACACATTCCATTTCTCAAAGAGAAATAATTTACTTTGATATAAGTCATAAATTCGTAAATGAGCAAATTTGGCATACAAGTGTTAAAATGAGATCATCGTTGCTATAAAATCACTCATTTGCAGCTTTTTTGTTGTTCTATTAGAGCTTCATTCCATCTTTATTTTTAAATGTTTGTAATATTCCGACCTTCATAAAGAACTTTATGTGTGAAATGTTCTTTATTCTATACATTTATTTTAATATTTTTTTCTCAAAGTATTCCAACATTATTTGTGTAAAATCAGTACAGTGCTTTTTTCGATTCCACCTTTACAGTAATCTCATAAAAAACAACTTTATAATTCAAAAAAATCCTCTTTTCTATGCAATAAGATCAATTGTAGGTGTAGTAATGTGCATAAATCTCCATCTTCATTAACTTGAATGATATGTGATTGCACAATGTTGTTTTCTGGCCGGGGTGGGGTGGGGGGGGGGGGGCTGTTAAGTATGACTGTGACTGTGTTGCCCTCATCAATGTATGTTCTTGAGAGTACGTATCCTCCCTCTCCGTGCCAGCCTCGAATCAAAAACACACACACACCTACACGTGCTGTCACCATGGCAACCCTCCCCCCCTCCTTCCCCAGTGCTCCTCCTGCATCCTCCATGACACTCTGCAATCAGCTAATTCGGAAGTGGCTCCTCCATCTGCGGCAAGGAGGGAGGGAGCCCGAGATGTGTGTGCGCACATGTGTGTGCGCAGGCCTTTTCGCTCCGCACGTTTGCGCGTGTCAAACGGGTCGGAAGGATTTAAGGTGCTGGCTGCTGTGTTCTCTCATCGTAGACTTTGATCTGCATCATCTCCGCCTGCCGAGCGCATGTCATTGTGTGTGCGTGCGTGAGTGCATGCGTGCGTGGTCACACCAGGGAACCTCCAAAGTGGAACACCCTGCTTTGTTGCTTCCTCTCCATGCTTGTTTCAGATCAGTAAGCTTCCAAATTTTATAGTGACACACACACACACATATAGATAGATAGATAGATAGATAGATAGATAGATAGATAGATAGATAGATAGATAGATAGATAGATAGATAGATAGATAGATAGATAGATAGATAGATAGATAGATAGATAGATAGATAGATAGATAGATAGATAGATAGATAGATAGATAGATGGATGGATGGATGGATGGATCTAACAGCCTGTTATTGCTCGATCTTGATGGATGGATGGATGGATGGATGGATGGATGGATGGATAGAGAGATAGATAGATAGATAGATAGATAGATAGATAGATAGATAGATAGATAGATAGATAGATAGATAGATAGATAGATAGATAGATAGATAGATAGATAGATAGATAGATAGATAGATGGATAGATGGATGGATCTAACAGCCTGTTATTGCTCGATCTTGATATATGGATGGATGGATGGATGGATGGATGGATGGATGGATGGATGGATGGATGGATGGATGGATGGATGGATGGATGGATGGATGGATAGATAGATAGATAGATAGATAGATAGATAGATAGATAGATAGATAGATAGATAGATAGATAGATAGATAGATAGATAGATAGATAGATCGATCTTGTATTTTGTTTCCCTATGCGCTTCCAGTATGGCGTTCCAGTCCATCCCCTTTGGAACTCCTCCTTTTATGGCGGAAATGACTTTTTTCTGCATTGCTGCTGTTGCCGAGGAAATTTAGAGAAAGGAAAAGTGAAGTCAAGCTACACACACACACACAAATACACACATTGCGAGAAGTGCTTCTGTTTCAATAAGCATTGGTCTCTTTGGCTGGCTGTTGACTTTCATAGTTAGGAACGGCAAAACGTCAAGAATATCAATGAAACGAAAGTTGTTTCATCTCTTCTTTATCCGACATAGCATCACACACTCGCACGCAGCGGGGAAGACAATCCTTCTCCTGCAAAGCTGACGGGGTGGTGACCTTCCCGTTTCATCTTCTGTAGGAGTAAGTCTGCGCTTTTCGGGCCTAATTGGGACGTGTTTGGAATCGGAACCTTTTCTTGTACGGCCTCTCTTTTGTGTGCTGGATTTTTTTTTTGGAATAAACTCCTGGACTGGTCACCAGCCAAACACGAGACACATATCATCCTGAGACCCATCTTATACACTTGTGTCCACTGTAGTGGACATTAGTTTTTGTCTATATCTTTTGATGTCTACAACATTCATCTTGAGGCATCCAGTCAGTTCATTTTTCTTGTCAGTTTTTTTGTGTAAGACATTAAAAAAATGAAGTAAAAAGACCTCCTAAAAGCACAGGGTTTTTTTTTTTGGGTGTCCTCAGAATCTCTCAAGGTCACCTCGCTCGTCTCCCTCACCTCCCTTCTCTTACCCCTCCTCTTCTTCACCTCCCCTCCGCCCTTCCTCGCGTCTCACTCGCAGCGCGGCTCTCACAGAGCGGACATCCAAGCTCATGGCAAGCAGATGGCTAAAAATGTGCCACCTTCCGTACTGCGCATGACCTACTTAAGGGGTGGGACTCGCCGGGCGCGTGTGCGTTGTGTGCACGCGTGGGTGCGTGTACACGTGCCTGGCGCGCGGCCCCTGATTAAAAATGTCATCTTTCACCCCTGTCATGACACCCTGGCATATGCCAAGTTGACGGGACGGCGACATGTGCAAAAGTCTGTCCGTGTGTGGAACAGGCGCTGTTACTGTGTGTGTGATATGTTAGCGTCTTAGCTAGTTATTTGCTAATTGCTTTTGGTTACAAAGTCTGCTCACTGAGAAGCTGCTAGTTTAGGGCCGGTCCCTAATTAGAGCCCCAAAGGATTTCGCCCACCGCCGTTGTTTTGTCCCGATTTTGCATTGGAGGCATTTTTTTTTTTTTTTTAATAATCCATTAGGCAAGTCATTTGGGTCAATTACATCACTTTTGAATTATACAAGGAAATTTGTTTACTTTCACAACCATGTCATACCGGAACGAGAATGACTTCCTGCTTCCGTATCGACGAATCATCAGAGCTAGACCATAGCAAGTTGTGCTATAAAATGTGAAAAATGTAAATTGCCCACCTCCGCTTATTACCTCTGCACGGTAGTTAGCCGCAGTAGCAAACTAAAGTGATATTAAACCTGACAAACCGGTTGATTCCACCTTGGCGAGTTTGGTGTTTGCCCGTTTAGCTATCAAAATGGTCGGGGACTTTGAAAAAGGTTGTTTTTTGTGGAATAAACTCAAAATTTGTCACTTGGCTCGGCCTCCATGCATGAAACAAGGTCAAAAAGTAAAGTTGTGATCCCGCTCTGATCTATATTCAGACTGGACGACGTCCACCAATTTGGCCCTCTTCAATATTGGTCAACAAACGCACGTGCGCCCGGGGCGCGCGTTTCCTAAAATACAACCAGCAGCGAGACCTTCTTCGGCGACTGACCTCCTTTCGTGGAGCTGTCGAGGGGAAGGAGAAGCTTGGCAATTTAGCATCACCCATCTGTCGAGGATACCTGATTGTGACTGGGGCTCATTTGGGCCAATGTAAATCAAAACATTTCTTTAAAAAGTTCATAAAATTAATAAGGTAAAAGTAATGGAAAATCAATCAAAAATAGTAAATGAGATAGTAGAGCATATAAAATAAAAGAATCAATTGCATATCGCGTCAGAGTTTTTCTGTATCCTCCTCGACCTAGCCCAGGGGTCGGCGACCTTTAACATTACAAGAGCCATGTTGACCCGGTTTCCACGGATATGACATCACTGGGACCCGCAAACACTTTATTACAATCGAAATGGAGATGCTTGTGTTAACCAGCTCGTACCACGTTATTTTTATTAAAAGAAGCAAGTAGACCGAACCAATGTCTGAATCCATCCGTGTTCACAAATAGGAGCATTAGATTAGATTTGTTCTGTGTTCCGAATTCTTCAAGTGCTCCAGTTTGTATAGTTTGCTTATCTGTGTTATCTTATTTTGAAATATCTGCTTCAATCTGAAAGGCTGCACTGTATTTCCTGTTTACATTCTCTGTTCATCATTTAGCTTAGCCAGGGTTGTTTCCTTCTTGGTTTGAAGAAAAAGACTAGCGGCCTGACCCAACGTTTGAGAACCAACCTCGTTCGCACTCATCGGCAATAAGATGACATTTATTTTGTGTTAAGAATTGTTTTTATTGTTCAGTTATACCTTACTTTGAAAATGTGCATAAAATATTTATTTCCTGTTTTTCCCTTCCCGAAACCGATTGGTTGTCCCGCGTCACATTTCATGTCCCGTCGCACCAAACGCGTCCTACACGTTGTTTTATTTTCCTAAATCACAAAGCGCCTCAACGCAAGGATGAAAGGGCCGCATGTGTCCCCGTAGCCACAGGTTGCAGACCCCTGGTCTGGCCAAAGTGATTAGGGCGGGCATCGGACCTTCCCCGCTTGAGCTACTGCCCGTATGACCCGAACTCTTTTAAGTGGAAGGAAATGAATGAACGGATAAAATGCCAAAGATACATTTTGGTTATTCTCCAACGTGTCACATAAAACTTTTATCCCCGAGCCAGCGCGCTTCCGCTCATACTGGACTTCATTTTGCTATTACTTGGCCACAGATGTGTCTATAAATCTGTTGAATTTGAAAACGCGTCTGCAAAGCACGATGTGTTTTGGATCAGATCAGCTCCAATGTCAGCATCTTGCCAGGAGACCGCGACGGCGTTGCTCTTTTAATTACGCTGCTCCCCGGGGAGCCACTCGGGTAGTTAAATAGAAAAATCAGCATTAAAGCAATTATTGGCACGCGATGAAATGAAAGCCGTCATGTGTAATCATCGAATGGGGCGTTTTGAGCGCCTCGGAGAAAAACAGTTCCACATTCATCACCTCCTGGCCATATTACCGTCCATATTCCCTTGCGAGGGTAACTGCGCAGGTGCCTTCTTCGTATTTCTGGATTATCTCCATAGTAATCATCTTCTTACTACTCCCTTTAACAGCACTAGCAATCTTGGGACCCATGGCCAACCAATTCAAGTTGGAATTGAGCACAAAAATGCACAATAAATATCATATTGTAAGCACATCATTAGCATAGTCTTAGTGATGCCACGACACCGATCAATAGCAAACCAGCATCTTAGGGATGCAGTAACGCTGACCAATAGCAGAGCAGCATGTTAGTGACACCGTGACGCCGACCAATAGCAGTCCAGCATCTTAGTGACGTACGCAGTGACGCGTGTAGTGACGTATGAGTCCAGTGCAACTCGCAGTCATACGCACGCACATGACTGCTAAGTTTAAATTGTTGATGCTGTAAAGCGGGGAAAATGCTGTAATGAGGGGACGAAAAACCGTATTCCACTCGGTAACGTGAAAAAAACACAAGCCGGGGACGCCGTAACGCGGGGGTCCACTGCACGGGCATGCGAGCTCCGGAGCTGAAGTTGGTGGGTTATTATTTTATGGTCGATAGAGTTAGATGTTCAAACGTAGGCCTCACCAGAATCCGCCTGCTCTCGCTCCACAGCTGCAGAGTGACCTGGACCAGGAGTATCAAGACAAGTTCCGCCGGCTCCCCGTAGAAATCCAAGAGTTCGTCCAGGACAGCGGCAAGGCCAAGCCCGCCGACGCTCACCACGCCGCTTTCTCCTCCTCTTCCTCCACGGCCGAGCGTCTCAACCACAAGACGTCCCAGTCGGAGGACGACAACGAGGAAGCTTCGTTGGAGCGGGTCTATGACACGCCCCTTTAGAGGCCGTTGTGTTTGTGAACTGAGGACTCATTGTGGTGAGTAGTGGTGGTTCTGACCCTTGTGTAAATAGTACCTTTGTTGTATTTGTACGTCTCCTGTGTGTTGTTGTCGCTGTTTGGGTGCGGCCGCAGTTTGTGTCACTAACTATTGAGGAATAACTTACTTGAACTATTGCACATTTTGATGATTAATCATGTTGACATCTGGTCTTACTTTTTTTCTTTCTTTCTTTTTGCACTCAACGCTCACCTTCCAACATTATGGCGGAAAACGTTAACTCGGAATGACCCCGTTTTGTTTTCATCGAATGACGCTGCTATTTGTTTTTAATCGTTCTTCCCCAATCGATGTTGTTTGTGCAATGTTTTATTTGACAAGGATGTGCACTGTAGATTTCTGCATGGACTCTTAACTGTAGATGATACGGTAGCTCTGTAGCAGTCTTTTTTTTGGTTGATCAAAAAATGTACAATTATTCACACACTTGGGATAGGGCAGTTATATTTTGCCCGCCCCAGGAAAGAGAAAACTTTTCGCGCCCCCCCACTTGTCGTGCTGACTAAATAAGATTATTATCGATAAAAATTGTATCACTATACCTAAACCTGTATACTTTTTTACGTTAACAAAAGAAACAAGCTATATAAATCCACTTTCGGCAACTTTTGATTAATTTTTACAGTGTTTGTACGGGTTACAGCTTAGTCTAAAACTGAAAAAAATAACCAAGTGCATCATAGTGCCTGAAACTAAAAAATAAATGTTTTTAAGTGTTGAAAAAGAATAAGGATTATGAGAATTCACTTGTTTGTAATAAATATAACGGGCCTTTTTGATTAGCTCCTTCAAAAACACTTTGCGAGCAAGCCATGCTTTAAAAGTGAAATTTTGACCCTTGCTCGTTTTCAAATGGAAAGCAAGGCCTTCATTGCATTTTTTTGTTTGAAAATCCATCTCAATCCAAACTCACCAGAATTAATTGTTCATATGTTCTTCTTACTAATTACCCAGTCATCTGACCGAGGTCATCTGATATTTCCTGAAAAAAATGTCAATACAAATATAAGTAAGCTGTGTGTAAGCAGAAAACAAAAGGACTCTTTGAATGCCCCCCCCCCCCCCCCCCACTGCATCAGTTTTACTTGTTGTTAATGTTGAATGTGTGGAATGCGTCCCACTGTTATGATGATGATGAAGAAGAAGCTGTGTGATATACAATACTTTGATACCACTACTGACAGAGTAACACTTGCCAAAAAGCAAATGTTGACGACAAAAGAGGAGTTTTTATTCATAACAGTTACTAATTTATGCATCGTCTTGATTGATTACTTTCGTCTAATGCGTCACTCCTGCACTCTTGCATTTGAACATGTATGCACTCTGGAACTGTAAATGTTATGTATATGTACATAAATATACATGGCGTGAAGGCTAAAATATGACGTAGATCAAATAACAGTATCGTGTAAAGGGATTTTGTCTGTAATTAAATAATAAATGTGGCTGTTATTATTGTACATTCCAAGGATGCATTTGCCATTTCTTTCATTCATTTGTATATATAAAAAATCATTATATTTATATAAATAAATATATTTTTTTATAAACATATATATATATATATATATATATATATATATATATATATATAATTTTTTTTTAACTATAGTTTTAACATTCAACTATTTCTTAAAAAATGTATTTTTAAATTTTATTTTATTCATTTTAGCTTGGCTTTAAAGTAACATAAACCAGCAGTGAAATGCGTTTCTGCTATTTGATATTTGTTTACCTATAAGGACCTGCTCAGCAATGTAGCTGAAAGGTCCTGCATGAGCACCACCTGTCAAGCTCACATAGTCCTAATTTTCGCCATGGCGACTGCCGCAAAAGTTGCATAAGGACACTTGTGACGGCGAGTACATTAGGTATGGCGCAACGACGGCGGCGGTTGGCGGGGATGGCCCTTGTCTGTGTGGGGAGAAAGGGAAGCCCTTAACAACCCACTTCCTGTCATCTCCTTGGCAACAACAATTCTCAAAGAAGTCCCGAGAGGAATGTGAATGGGGGCCGAGCGAATGGCGCTCTGCTGCGAAGGCTGGACCGCTTTATGCATCCAACTGCTGCAGTGGATGCCGGATTTCAGATCAGGGAGCGCTGAAGGATTATTTCCCCAACTGTGCTTTTTCTTTGGATTTTTTTTCTGCACGATAATAATTATAGAAGAATGGAATTTTCACGGAAAAGTCAAGTGTCATCAGCCAACATAAAGGGACTCTCTTCCCAGGCAGGGTGAGTGTGACATTTATTGCTACTTTTTATTTATTTTTTTTGTCATTTAGGAATGTGACTTGATAACTTTTACTCAATCAATGCCAGGGACGTATTTTCACGTTTTTTAAGAGTCCGGACTTTCAATCCCAGACACTTTAGTACATTAAAGACATTATTTTCCAGATACTTAAGTATTAAATCGATACTTAAATATCTCGGATTGAATGTTCAGACTCTTAAAAAAACATGAAACTACGTCCCTGGCATTGAATGAGTTAATGAAACTTGTTTTTTTTTTCTTTTTTTACAGTGTTAGGAGTTTTGACCCAAGAACAGAAAATCCCCTAGTTATAGTGTACTTTTGTTTTTGACATTATAATGCTCAAGCTCACGTCGGGCTAAAAGAAGTACGGTAATATGTTAGGAAATAAAGGATGGAAGGACAGAAGGAAGGATGCAATTGTGAAGACACCTGGGGCAATAGAAGGGGCAGTAGGAAGCAGGGAAACCAGGGATGGAATTGAGGAAAACAAAATTGAAGGAAACAGGGATGATGAAAAATAGGAAGATTACAAAATAATGAAGGAAGAAAGAAAGGATGGAAAAGGAAGGACAGAAGGTATTCTGGGTAGTAGGAAGAAAGGAAGGAAACAAGGATGTATCAAATGTAGCATGGACTCAAAGATGGAAGGATGGTTGACAAAGATGGCTGGAAGTGTGTAGGAAGGAAGACAACAAGGATAATAACAAAAGGAGGATAAAATGTGGCGGATGATCAAAGATGAGAAGAAGGAAGCAATGATGTATCAAAGGATATAAGAATGGAAAGGGGGAACTGGAAATGTAAGCAGAAGCAAAGAACATAAAGAAGGAAGGCAGAAGATCTGCTGGATGTTAGGAAGTAAGGAAGGAAACAAGTGTGTCAAAAAAAAGGATCAAAAACGGGAAGATGGAAGATAAAGCAACAAGGATGCGATCTAAGGCGGGAAGCTTGAAGAGTATCGGAGGGAAGGAAGGCAACAGAAACAAAAAAAAGAGAATGAAAGGGGAAGGAGGAAGTGATTAAGGATGGAAATAAGCAAAGTAGGAAGTAAGGATGGAAAGGAGGAAGGACAGGAAGTAGGATGTATCAAAGTAAAGGAGGAAAGTGGGAAGTAAAACAGAAACCTTCGCACTTGCCCTGCAGCCCCGATTTAGGCATTAGCATTAGCATTAGCATAACATTTTGAGTTCCTTCGGTAAACTGGTAAAGAACAAACTGTTCAGTAAATTCAGTTGTGTCAACTTTTGACTGTTTTGCAAGGTAACCAAGTGGTTCATCTGCGGCGTCCACATCCATGAGACAAGCCACAAGTTTCATTCAGCACCTTATGTATCTGAGGACGAAAATGGCAACCAAATGTCCTTCAAATGGATGTTAATGACACACTCCAACCCGCTCGCTGCTCTTAAGGTAGGAAAAACATCTCATACTATATATATATATATATATATATATATATATATATATATATATATATATATATATATATATATATATATAACATGATGGCATGACTTGAGTGATGAGTTTATTTCAGTTTTCAACAAAATATGAAATTATAACATTGAGAATATGACAAGCGAGCAGTTTGTGACTTTTCCTAAACGCTGTTGCGTGACTGCTGTGTTATTTGTTCAGTCTAATAAGTTGCAGTCATTGTCCTGGCTTATTTGCTGTGCTAATAGTCTGCCATGTTTTATTCAGGGGCGGCTTTTTGCATGACCCGCGGCGTCTCCGCCAAAGCGCTCGCGCAACCTAACCCTCGTTTTTAGCTAGCATTCTGCAAAATGTGTGCGTTTGTGTGATATTAGCAGCTTTTCCATGATGGTTTTGTTGTATTGTCCGTCTACATGTGTTGCTGCACTGTTTGTGTTTCAACATCTATTATAACACTCAGTGTGAGGGTTTTTTTGTTTCGTTTTGTTTTTTTGTGTTATCAAAGCTAGTGTGGCTGCAGGAGTGACTCGTCTTTTTTTCCGCATGGAAAACATCAGTGCCTGGGAAGGTTACAATAATTACATATTGATGTTTCTCCATGTTTCCACGATCCTTGACCAATTTGTTGTTTCAACACAATTTTTTATCTCAAGATCAAAGCAGCTTCAAAATGCATTTTCTTGCTTTTTTATTGGCGTGTGACCCAGCTGTAGTAATAAGAGTCCAATATGTAGCATTATGCCGGATGCGGGAAAGCATTACCTTAACATAACCTTAACTTGTGCCGGATGCAGCGAAAGCAGCTCTGGAATATGACCCAAACCAATTTTTCTGACACCGGCTCAGCACGTTTCTCTCCAGAATGTGTTCTTGTATTGCAATTTGATTTTCCCTCGCCCAGAATCAAAGCAACTCTCAAAGAATCTCTTGGGGGCCTCCATTGTATCTTGTGCCGTATGCAGCAAAAGACAGATTCCAGAACATATCCAAGGCCAAGCCTCCTGATACTGGCCCTGATTTTATTCTCTCCAAAATGCCTTGATAGAATTCTGAGTTGACCCTGCACAGACCCAAAGCACCTTGTGCCGGATGCGGCAAAACATCCCCAGGCCATCGCCAGTCCCCGGTTTTCTGACAGTATACAGCACATTTTACTTCAAAAGTAACGTGTGCCAGCTTTCTGACACTAAGCATCACATTTTTTTCAGAATCCTTTGATATTCTTTAGATTTGATTTCTATGCTACACTGACTCAAAGCACCTTGTGCAGGATGCGGCAAAACATCCTAAACTTTCTAAAACTGGCCCTGATTTTTTTCTCTCCAAAATGTCCTGATAGTATTGCAGTTTGATTTGCCCCTACACGGACTCAGAGCAGCTTGTGCCGGATGCGGCAAAACATCCCCAGAAGATTGCCAGTAGCCTACCCGTTTTTCTGACACAGAAGTATCACATTTTTTTCAGAATCCTTTGATATTCTTTAGATTTGATTTTTATGCTGCAAAGCACAGGATGCGGCAAAACATCCCCGGAAGATTTCTGACACTATACAGCCTATTTTGTTTCAGCATCCAGGTAGCACTTTTATTCACAATCCATCCTGCACTGACTCAGTGCAACTCGTAGCGAATGCAGCAAAGTAGCCCAAGAACATACTGCAAGCAAGCTTTCCGGTGCTGCATTTTCTACTAAACGGCATTTGTTTGGACTTTTTCCCCACGCTTGAATGATTCGTGTGCCACCATTTTCTCATATCGTTACTAATTGGTTATTCCTTTGTTGACATGTGCAGCCTGCTGCGTGTGGAAGTGGGGGGTGGGGGGCGCTTTAGCGTTTGCCCCCATCAAGGCTCAGGAGCTCCACTAGTCAGCTGTTAAGCGGGGAGGAGCTGGATGTGCTCGGGCTGGATGACTCACTCTCAGTGCACTCATTCACTCGCTCTCTCCTCCTCTGCCTCTTTCTCTCTCACACACACACACTGACTCGCTCTCTCTCACGCACAAACATAAGAAAAAGAAGAGCAGCTTGTTGGTCGGACGGCCGCCTCTCAGTCTGCACCGGGACCACCAGCAGCAGTAGCGGGGAGACCAAGAGGTGCAGCCGGGAAGGGAGCGAGCCGCGCCGGACTGCTGGACTCTTCACGGTACTCAGCATCCTTCCTCTTCTTCGCGGATTAAAAAAAAAAAAAATGCAAATCTCGTGAAAGAAGCCAGCTACACTCGTACCGCGTTTAAACGCTCCTTTTATGCTTGTTTGTTTTCATCGCTTTGAAAAGGCTGAAAAATAAAACTGCCATTAGGGTATCTCGCGTCACATTTATTGCACAGCTGGAGACAGTTGTTAGCTCGTGGCTAACTTGCTAGCGTGCCATGAGCTTGAAACGTTAGCAGGTAAAAAAAAACAAAAAAAAAAACATGACAAATGTGTTTTTATGTGTGCACGCGTGTGTGCGCGGCGGGCTTGAAATGCTGAAGAGATGCGAGTATTGACGTTTCCATGGTGGGTGCATGGGTGGTAGGGCAGGAACGGCTAGCGGTGTAGCGGGACAGAAGCAGACTGCAGCCGGGCAATGACAAAAACAGTGCCGCCGTGCAAAAGCGACTGGAGTCTGAGTGTTTGCAGCGGGTTGTTTACTGGTGGTGTGTGTGTGCGCGTGTCCCAAATAATAGTGCTGCATGCAAGGTGTCATTGCTCAAGGTCTCTCCTCCGGCATCATGGAGGCAAGAGGTATACTGGATGCTGTGAATATTTTTGCACATTATTAAAGTATTGTGTACTTTGAAGGCTTGCAACTTGGAGTTGTTTTCAGAAACTGCAGAGGTATAGAAAATAAAAATAAGAGCTCATAAAATTCCTAGGGGAGAACAAGGATGTAATGGTACCTTATAGAAAAAAACGCAATGAAGTAAAAATAAATGAATGTAAAAGCAATAAAAAAATGTATGAAAAAAAAGAATAAGAATGAAGTTATCACATATTTTAATAATAAATTTGTTGAAAAGAAATGATGAGAACAACATTGTCTACACAAAGTTCAATGGGTCAGTGCAGTAGAACACACACATCTTAGAGATGTACTTGGCGGAAGTGACAATTTGGTGGCAGAAAGTGGAGCTAAAACTTCTCAGACCCCGTCCAGCAGCAAGGGTAGACAGCGGATATAATGAGATGTAATTTATTCATAAGACATCATAATGTCAGGGAATATGTTTCGTTTTTGATGGCCATCATTGAACTAGTTGGTAAATAAAATCACCATTTTGTCAGAAAATAAATTGCAATATTATGAGAATGAAAAAAAAATCAAGTAAGTTTACATGAGTTATACATGAGTAACATTCCTAGGGAGGAATAATGTAATGGTGCCCGTCAGGAAAAAAAAAAAAAAAGTAGAATGAAGTAAAATGTAATTTCACATGAATAAACAATAAAATCAATAGTCATAATAGGAAGAAAAATGGGTTTCATCACATGATAAAATATGAAATTAAATTGTGGTTGAAACTAAATTAAAATATTCCAAGTTAATTTATGTCAACACGATCATAATATTCTCTCTTTTTTTTTTTTCTATTCCTTGTCCCTAGCAGTAAATTAGCGGTAGCAAACGTCAGCAGCAACATGTCTGTTGCTCAGTGTGACAAGTGTTTGATCACATGCACCCAGCAGATTAAGTGCTCCTTATTTGTTCAGTGTAATAACTGGCAGGCAAGCCGCTGGCTTTATTTGCTCTATAAACAGCTCCGACTCTACATGTAGCATTTTCCAGAAACTTTCACCTTTTTTTCTTGTCGAAACGTCTTATGGAAGATGGCGCCAGCTTGTTGTCGTCTCCTGTCCATTTACCGTAATCCCCCCAAATATAAAATGCGTCCACAAAAAAATAGAGGCCAAAAGTATGGGTGCATCCTATAAATAGTAATTTAATTTAATTTTTTTTTTTTTTTTTAATTTGACACCATTAAAGGAAGCTTACTTACTTACAATAATGGGACGAGCTCGAGGACGGACATCAGTTGTATGTCAGCAAGTGTCTTTTGCAACTAAAAGTAGCTATTGGCAGCGGATCTTGTCCTGGCATTATTTTCAATAAAAGAAGCGAGCAGACTGTACCAACGTCCGAGTCCATCCTTGTTCAAACGCAGGAATATTACTAAAACCAAGTGAAACTTATGATGTCTCTGGAAAGGTGTTCTATTTGACTCGTTTATTAATGACAGTCTTTTGGCAAATTCTCTAAATAATAAAATTGGCGGAACACGGATGCTGCTCAACTTCAAGGATTCACAGTAAAATGAGCTCGAACTTCGCCGCGAGAAAAAGGAAAAACAACAGCTTCGAGCACATTCAACCTTACACTGACGCGACGTTCACTGACTGCTCACAGTGTGGGAAATTTGAAACAAGCTTAACTTAAAGTGCAACAAATATGTAACTTATGGATATGAACACAAGAAAATATGAAGAGTTAACAAAATATGAGATTTATTCTGGTTTGCTATCGTTTTGACATTGTCGCCAAAGTGTTGGTGTATTAAACGCAACGTCAGCTTTACAGATGCCCCATTGTGAGACATGGTGGAATCAGTTTTGGTAGGTATGCCATCATTAACCCCTTCAATGCCAGGGAAGTATTTTCACGTTTTTTTTTTTTTTTTTACTTTTTTTTTTTTTTTTAAGAGTCTGGACATTCAATCCCAGATACTTATTCTAATGCTTTAAGTGATCAGTTATTGATCGCTGACGGGAATGGATAAAGATCACACCTCAAATGTTAACTCATTCAATGCCAGGGACGTATTTTCACGTTTTTTTTGAAGAGTCTGGACATTCAATCCCAGATACTTATTATACTTATCCCAGATAAGTATTCCAGATACTTATTATACTTATCCCAGATAAGTATCTGGGATTGAATGTCCAGACTCTTCAAAAAAAACATGAAAATACGTCCCTGGCATTGAATGAGTTAACATTTGAGGTGTGATCTTTATCCGTTCCCGTCAGCGATCAATAACTGATCACTTAAGGCAGTAGATGGGAGTTCTTTTCCCTCCCCGCTGCTTTGCGCGTCTCCCGTTTGTCCTTCACATAAGCGGCCCCCGGTCGCATCCAGTCACTATCTCCTCACGTCGGCATCCGTGACAAGGTTTCATTGTAGCCGATTTTCTCTGACAAGGCGCGTGTGTGACTTTACTGCTCGACGTTGTGATTTGTGCGGTGTTTTCCCGGCCGCCTCCTTCCCCGCCCGCTCAGCTTCCGACTGTAAAGCGGCCAAATAAGTCCCGACGGCGTGATTGATGAAATTCTCTCTACTTCTTACCGTATGTCCTTTTTTGTCTCTGCAGGCTGGCCGAGACATGAGCGTTTCCCGCTGAACGCAATTGATGCGGAACTGGTGAGTTGATGTCTTTTTCTCTGCCCAGTTTTCTTCTCGCTTTATTGGGCTTTGCCTCTTTAAAAGTGCTTGGTCATTGTTATTCCGAGGCCAAAAAGATCACAATTTTCCGGGGGGGTTTCTGCACAGTGGGATCTTGTCATACGAGTGGTGACTTTGGAGTTTTTGGAGAGTTTTTCTTCGACTTGCTTAATGGTGACGATGATACGATTATTTATCCTCTGCAAAGAACTCGTATTAGTGCCGTACTGATGAGTACTGACAGAAATATAGTCTATAAAATTCTGATATTTTTACCTGGGGTTTCAGACTCAAGTCATCTAAAAAGCGATGGCCAAGAAGATGAGTAACCAATGGGAGACTCAGAAATCAATTTTTTTTTTGCTACTATAAAGCCTGTGTCCCAAAAGCCATGAAAAGCATTTTTTTTTCTCTGCTGGCATCCTGTTCAATGCATGCATGCACACACACACGTGTACACACGCCATCTTAGCTGCGTCCACGGTGGGGATACACGTGAACAAAATTTGCTCTTCCAATTAAACTGACGACCTTCGCTCCAGAACGCCGCAATACTCAACGGCGTCCCATCCTCTGCTGGATTGCTATTATTACACGCAGCCTGCCCGCTAAAGGCTCTACGATAGAAGTCAGCAAAAAAAAATAATACAATAGTAAGTATGCAGATTATTTTGACAATTTTATCAAGTTATTAAAATAGTATATCAAATGCAATTTTGAAATGTAATGTCCTAATGTAGCATTTCACCCCTCTATAATTACTGTATGTTTTTTTTTTTTAATACTCAATTTTTGTCAATATTTCAACCCCTATCGTCAACAACAATTACAACTTGCAATTACAATTACAACTTGGCGGTCACCATATGCGTCACTGCATACGTCACTAAGAGGCTGGTCTGCTATTGGTCGGCGTCACTAAGATGCTGTTCTGCTATTGGTCGGTTGACTTGATCTCGTATATGTACTTACGATATTGTAGTTGTGCATTTTCGTGCTTAAAGGGATAGCGTGTTTTTTATTACGGACAGCAGGGGGTGCTGCAGGTTCTGCGTTTACCTTTGTCCATTGCTATAACAAACATGGCCGCCTCCAGAGAAGTGCCACCCTCCATGTAATATAATTTCATGATAACGAGACCTATGAGTATTTTTCAAACATACTTTTGGTCTTTCAGAACACATTCATTTGCAAGTTTTTGAAATTTACAATCATTTAATGTATTCCTTTTTCATGAAAATCTTACACACTGTCCCTTTAAGTCAAAATGTAATTGGTTAGCCATGAGTTCCAAAATTGCTAGTGATGTTAAAGGGAGAAGATGATTATTATGGAGATAATCAAGAAATACTAGCTCAAGTTTCTTCACTCCAAAGGTGCATAAAATTGCATTTTACCCTTATATATTTTAATTTATGATGTTATTTAATGATATACACGTATGTTATTTATAAGAAGTACTTACTATGCTATTTTGTTGCTAATTTTGAATATGTATATAACATGTTGATGTTTTTACCAGGGGTTTTGCACGCATTAGCATCCCAACTCCGGAAGGGATTAATTTGGTATGGCGGGGGTCAACTGTATCCGTTTTCCCTCGGCAGAGGCCGTCTTGAATCGTTGCCGATCGAGCATTTGTTATTGTTGCCGAGTGTCTTGACAGCAAACGTCAAATTGAGCTGAATACATTGGCAAGTTAGCCGCTCGGACACATGACTCGCAGATGACTTCACAAGCAGCAGGAATGTGGCTCCCTCATCTTTTCAGCGCCCTGCTATGCGTGCGCAGGGAGCCAGCGTTGCAACATAATAAGTCAAAGCAATTATGTAACATTTAGCCGCCGATATGTAGAGCATGGCACTTTCGCGCCTGTTTACTTGCATCATCCGTTTTTTCTTTTTTAGCCAGTGCGAACGATCGAGCCTAATTTACGGCCTACAATTTCAACCCCGTCCTTTGAACTTTATTGCTCGTAAAACAAAAACCCAAGGACCGCATTTGAGGATTATAAACGGGGACCGATGGATTTCCGAAGCCGGCGCCAGATATTCGTCAGCGGACACTTCTCGTCGCTGTCATTAAAACAAACATCTGGGCCCGGCGTATAAATCCATTATTAGGAAACTGTCATAACAAAACGTGAATATCTGGGAAAGGGTTCCCGATCAAAAGCGCGTCGTTCGCGCTGGCTGCAGTTTGGCCGATGCCACTATGAGAAATCACTCTTCTTTTGCAGGAGAGAAAAAGACCTTTGATGTGAAGAATGAAGCGCTTTTATTTCATTCTGTATGTTTTTTTTACAGCAATGAAAGTAAATAGCGAGTCTAAGAGTAAGAAAGCAGTGTTTATTTAACGATATATACAGCGGAACAGCATCTTTTCCAAGACTACCATTTGTTTGGATTTGAACAAAAATTCCCGTATCAGAAATAGAAATATCCGTTCCGGGACATTCGGCATTTTTTTTTTTCTTCCATTTTAGTGCCGTATGAGCAACTTTTTAACACTGTAATGTTGAACTGACTAATGTTATTATTTTAAGACTTTACACGCGGTTGATTTGGATTGGCAGATGTTTTGCATTTGATGCATGATCGGTAATCGGCTGCAATGTCATCATTTGCAGATCGATTAAGACGATTAAGTCGATTATTTCATCACTGATATGCAGCAATCGTAGCAACGCTCCAAATTTCGTATTATACCAACTATACATTGAAGTTAAGGCCATTTTCGATTTTATTCGACAGCTCTAGAATTTTTTTCTACTCTAAGCGATATCACTGCGCCATTTCTATTCATGGCTGACTCATCTATCCACTCAATCATTAATGGCCAAAACGTTAGCCCACATGTCTGCTTTAATGACTAATTAAGCGCTAAGAACGTGTTCGGTGGAACTCAGACTTCATTTTTAACAAGGAAACTTTCTTTTCAAAGTGCATGAAGTCATGTTCTTGGTGTTCTTTTGCTGATTCACTAAGTGCAAAGGACCCAAAAAAATGATCTTTGGCCTCTAAACCTTGGAATTGAAACTTTGTCTCTGGACAGCTTTTCAATTGTCGGCCCGATACAATTATTCATTTCTTGTAGTTAAAATCATCCTTTGGTGGAGATTCATCTGCTTCTTCTAGGACATATTAGACCTCAAAATCAGTTTTTATTTATAATTTTAGCATATTTCTGTCAAGCGATTGAGTCTCGTTTACACTGTTTGATAACAATACGATCTCTCTTCTTTAGCTAGCTGATATACTTCAAAATTCCTTAGATTTGTCTTGACCGTTTTAAAGTGAGATTAAAGAATATTTTATTGTTGTTTACATATTTTTATGACAAATTTACCTATGTTTACCCTTCCTTGTCGGTTAGGAACGTCGAAATGTTTGTAAAACCGTTCCCCGTGCAGTTAAATAAGGTTTTACGAGTGAGACGGTTTTGACTCAAACTAATCATCGTAAATCTAACCGATCTGAGAGGGGAACGCTCCTATTTAAACCCCGAAGAGCTTTTGTCCATTAAACCGCTCCAGCTCAAAGTTTCTCATTCTCATTTCAAGAGGTCAGAGTGCTCTTCTGTTTAATTGATTTATCACCAGGATAAACCGCCGCCCGCCCGCCCCTTCTGAATCCTTCAGTCGTCTCTTTTCAATCGGGCAAAAACCCTCCCGGCAGGCCCCAATGGGGATTCAGCTGCGTGACAAAAACCTGGAGATTTGCTCTTGAGAGTCCCGCCGTGGTTTTACGTCTCGGAGGAGCCATCAAAAACAGGAAGATGGCTATGAAATATCCCCTTGAGGTGTTTGGGACAGCTAAGAGACCAGGCCTGGGTCTAGGTCCTCTGACAAGAGGACATAACATAGCTTTATGCTGTTTTCAAAAAATTTCCCCGAAGGACAAATGTGGTTTAACTGAGTGGAAACCACAATTTCCGTTGGTTAGATATTATGCTTGTTAGCTTGCTAGCTTTTTTTTTTGGGGGGGGGGGGAAACCTGTTCCTTACGGTACAATGGAAGTGGATCATACTATCCAAAAGGTCGGCATAAAAATCAGTTTGACAAATCAAAATGAAATTTGCTTGTTTCTTATGTGTAACAGGATGTACCAAAAATTCTTAAGGACGCATGACTGAATTTGAGTCGTTATTTCGAAAGGAATGGGACTAGAAGTCCCACAAGATTAAGTCCACAAGTACGAGACGTGATTTTTGCGAAATGTGTAATATACTGGCCAATATAAATTTCAAGTTTTCAAAATATATATGTATTTTTTTTTATACCAGACAAACTGCTGTGAAATTAGAGTGTGCAAATTTAAACTTTTCGCGTGTCTCATTTTTCAGCTGCAGCTGACAGTTCAACAAAATGCATGCAGCTCGTGTTAGCTATGGTGGTTCTTGTATTTTTTTTTCCCCCCACTGCTTATAAACCGCCAGTATTTGATCATCCTTTCCTTCAAATGGAACGGGTGCAAAACACGGGTGAATTGAAAGTAATCCTGTATTTCTCCTGTAGGGCTTCAGATATTGAGATTGGGTATTACAATTTTATTTTTGCATTTTTGGTCATTTCAAACCAAATCTTCTACTGTACTACTGCGCGTATTAGGAATCATGTGAGAAACTCAATGCCATTTCACACCGGTAAATAATTTATTAGGGCAAGAAAAGCAGAGGTTTTTGTCATGCAAATTTGTGGAAAACATTGCCCCCCGCTGGTAGGATGACAAAGTGCTTGATTTGACATGTGGTGTAGCCTGCTTTTTAAATGTTAATATCGCAGAGGATCAGCTTAATTAATCGTGGCAGCTAATATCGATGAATTTTGAAGCCCGTCTTGAAGCAGATATGTCCTACAGATGTCAGGATTCATACTTTAAGCAGACATAAAACACACTCAATTTAGTTGATTGAATCCCCACCAGAGTACTGCACGTTAACATTATCGACTGGACATGGGGGATTTTCATTAAAACTAGTCGGATGGAGATTTATCCGCCTTGGCGGAGATCTGCGCTCGGTGGTGTTATTTGATTGCACACAAATATCACAGTTAGTGTGCGAGGCTGCGTTATATTTAGAAGCGCCTATTCCAGGTAACACGAAGAGAATGTCACTTCCCTTGCTGTGTCCCATCTCATGATTCCTGTGGGATACGGCGTGCGCGCTCGAATGCGTGTGAGTGTGTGTGTACGCGCCTGTTGTTTTAATCTCCAGCCGCGTCGTCATTGGTTAAGTGACGCTGCCGGCTCTGCCTCTGTTTACACCTCTTAAATCCTCCGCTAGTCTGCTGCTGTAATGATAATTACACATGTGGCGTACTCGCCAAATAAAGTCAACGTACAGCAAATACGGTACAGTATGTCCTTACGCAATATGGATCTGTATGATCTAGCTGGAGAACTCTCGACGGGATCGCCATTCCACGTGTTTGACGCTATATTTGAGGCGCCGTTGTCCTTGTGGCGGATTCCGAGCCGAGAGTGTTGTGACTTGTGTAATGAATGGAAATTGACATTGCGGCGCGGTAGAATGCATTTTCCGAACACGAATATGTTTGAAAGTATTTGCGGATTCAATTGAGCATACTTGAATGTATGTCTGAACATATTTGTTGACTTAACGCTAAAAACATAGCGTTTGCCACGGAATGTAGACACACATACATAGTAGCATCATGGGAAAAAAAATGCAGTTTTTTGCTTTGACTCACAAGTACGTTTGAAAATAATTGCGATTAAGTTTGAATGCATTTATCATTATGTTTGAGTGTATTTATCTCTGGTAAACCATTTACAATAGGTTCATTCGTATTTGCATTTACAGTTTGAACAATTCCATGTTTGTCCGCACATGTATACCAATAAGTGCTAACATATTTGCAAATGTGGGGGAAATACTGTTTTTAGCAGTTCGTTTATAAATATTATAAAAAGTACTTCCGTTTTTGAATCAGTTTGCCTGTCTGTTCAAACAATTTGCAATAAAACATTTGAACATACATTCCATACGTTTTTCTACATAAATTATATAAGCAAAAAAAAAACTGATTTTGAAGTTCACCTGTTGGACATTTGTGAGAAACTACACACAAAGGAGAGAAGGCATATTTGCTTTCTCGTGCATGAGGAGAACGGAGAAGAACTGCACAAGGTCAATTCTACTACGCTTTGAAGCAGCCTCTTCAAATCCTTTTATTTGATTTTAGAAGTCCCTAATTCATGTAAAGGTTCCCACCCTAAAAACAACATGGCTGGAACCCCCTACACGTGTCTTTCTATGTGTGTGGATTGACTGTGTCCAACCTTGATCAGGCTGGCGAAGCTCGAGACAGCAACCTTCTCTTAGCACACATTGTTTCGTTTCAAGCAGTGCATCTATTTATTATATAGCAAAGAATTTCTTCATTATAAAGAGTTATATTTATCAAAGCAAAACTTTTCTTTATACATTTGCTATAACAAATAAATATAACTGCTTGCAATAATCACAATTTTTACAATTATTCTGACAATAAGGTATGCCGCTTCGTAGATATTGCCGGACCGTTGAGATGTGGGAAAGACAGCGCATTCCATAAATAACATCATTTATTCCCGAAACAAGCCTTTTACTTCTGCTGATGTGCCCTGCGCTGCCTGCGCTTATCCGTTTATCTTTGTACCAAGCAACCGCACAACCACAAGCACTTCCGCTCCCGCTTGAGAAAAGCAGTGGAATTATGCAGCGCTTTATGTCAAAGGCCATTAAAGAGGTCTTCTTCTTCAAATGCATTGACACGTTAAGGCATTTGTACTTCTTTTTGGAAAGTCACAGCAGAAACTAATGCGGAGTAGTACAGAAACAGTAATATGTAGTAAACAGTAATCCCCATTGTACCTCAGTGTGTGTGCGCGTCCATGCAACCCCCTCAAGGCACCCGTAATATTACTGTAAGTGTACACCGTGAGACTGAATAATAAGGTCAGCAGCGTGATTACACTCAAGTAATATTTAATTTTCTCCTCTTTGTCTCATTGACCCCCTTTTTTTTTTTTTTTTGCTCTTTTCTGATTTCAGAGTGGCCTTGTGCTGTGCTTTGCTACTTCCCCTCCTACCCCTCCCCTCATTTTGCTGCCCCACCCTATTTGGTAAGTACAAAAAAAGTGTTTGGTCCATTTTGAAATGAGATAAGAATTTCATTGCGTGGTATTATGTTTGTATACAGTACATATGACGATGAATAACTCCGATGCTAGTACCAGTGCCAGTTCTACACAGTGATAAGCCGATATGTAATTCGACAAAGTATTTTCATTTGTGATTGTTTGATCTCTCTTGTGAACCGATTCAGCAGCACCAGATACATTTAATGCTCGTTAGAAGGAGCTCGAAAATGAACAGACGGCTTTTCAATAATGTATTACAGCATTGTCACAGGAAGAGTTTTAGAAGTTCCGACTGTCTGGGGGGCCCTGAAGGTGTCTGTGATTTGTTAGAGGATGAGTGAGATGCGGCATGGAGCCAGCGGACAGCAAAAGAGGATTGCGGAAATGTCTTGTGTTTGTGGAATGAAAGATGACTGTGGAGAGAAATCCTAGTTGCTGTTTTTGTTGGCAATAGTCTTTTTTTTTTTCCCAAGAGGTTATTGATCGATCACTGCAGTACGCTGTCTGTCTTTTCACTGCTACAGGATGCGTTTGGTTTTGTTAACAGCTGACGGCAGGATTTAAAGCTGCCTATCAGCCAGCACTTGTGCTTTTGTTAAATTACACTAGTGGATCGAAACCTTTTTTTTTTTTTTTTTTCGGCAAAGCGGACGAGCGCAGAGCATTTTTTTCATGGCAAAAATGAAGATAAATAAACAGATCTCTGCGCCATCAGGATCCGATTTATTAAATTTTTGAAATATATATTTTTATCCATATACTTGTTTTTTCCTCAACAACAGATGATAGATCGTGTAACATCCTCGAGTTCAGTAGTGTCAAAGTCGTTTTAGCTTGCGCTCCACATTCGGACCAATAAAATCATGGGGTTTATTTATATAACTTTAGAACAACAACTCCAACAACTGACCAAATTAGAACAAACATAACATCAATATTCATCATAAACATGAACATTACTATTCATCATAAAACATCCATCCATCCATTTTCTAGAGCTGCTTATTTTCACAAGGGTCGCAGGCTTGCTGGTGCCTATCCCAGCTGGCTTCAGGCAGAAGGAGGGGGACATCCTCAACTGGTTGCCAGCAGACAGGGGTGAACAACAATTCACGCACTCCACAAGCACTTGTCCACAGAAAAATATTAAACAGTAGAGATCTGTTCACAAAAAAAAAAACAAAAAAAAAACACCATAAAGTGTCAGACCTGCTCTCAAAAATAAATAATTATAAATATTTGTCCACAGATAGATATTCAACATAAAGTGTCCTGTTTTGGGATCATAGGAGAGCTCTCTTCACAAAAATAAATCATTAACCCCAAAAAATAATCAACATATTTGTCAGACCTGTTCTCAAAAAGAAATCATTCCAAATAAATATTTGTCCGCACAAAATATTCAACTTTTGGGATCATAGTAGAGACGTGTTCACAAAAACAAATCATTAACTCGACAGGTGACGAGAGGAGGCACACGACCAATCGGGTCAAACCGTTCCACTATGGGGAGTAATCTGTCTTTTTTACAATAACAAAATTGAGCATTTTACTGAACATAAAATTTGATGAGCTTGTATTTTGCTAAAAAAATTAATCAATTCAATCATTATTTTTCAAGGACGTTTGTTTTTTTGTATTTAAAATCTCCAGTACCCCCTGAAGTTCCTTCTAGTACCCCCATATATGAACCACTGTATTAGTGAGCAGACTTGCATGGCATACTTTAGGGAATGACTCAAATCGACTACTTTCACTAAACAGCACAGACACGAGAAGTGTTTACTCCACGGGCGGGGAGGGAAGCATAACTAAGTGTGTGTCTAATGACGGGTCGAGCAATTTGTGTCAAGGCCCAAGGGAGCGTTGGGGCCGGGTGGCCTTGTGAGTTCCTCCCGTCCCCGTCAGAATAAATACACGCTGGGGTGCAGATCACAAGCTGGAATGTTTGTCTGCGTACTTGTTATTGAGCCCAGTGTGCGTACGCTTCTGCATGATGTCGTCGCAGCGAGCAGGCCGACCCGAGGCCGCGGCTGGCCCGCTGGGTTTCTATGGCGACCGCTTGTCGGCGATGAGCAACATCTGTGGAGTGTTTGTTTGCCGGGCAGGTTTTCCTCTTGGCGTCAGCCTGGGAAAGACCGTTTCTATGATATATATTCCCTTTCATGCTCAAGGGCCTCCTTTATTTATATCCCCGGAGGGGGAAGGGACGATTGAATTTACGCTGCGGGTAGTTACCTCAACCGAGGAGTGATGTTTTCCTTGCCGCCGTTTCGATGCGGAAGCGAGCGGGGACTTCGTAATAAAAAAAGCAATCATAATTTTTGCTGATCGGCGAGTTCAAAAATAACTGATGTCTGATCACAAGATGGAGCAATATGTCTATTTAAATGGCTTGATTACACTTGAATACTATTTATAGATATCTGTCAACAAAACTATATCATAATTAGATATTAGATGTTCGGGACTCTTCGGGCCCGTCGCGATTTAAAGATAAACGATCGCCGATCATCTAATCACGGGATGGGGCAAGACTGTATGTTTCTTTAAATGAGTGGTTATCAAAGTGGGGTCCGTGGAATATTTTGGGTTTTTAATATAAAAAAATATATATACATATATATATACATATATATTTCATTTCAGCTCATTTCATTTTATGTTATATCAAATTGTGAATGTATTCACAACACTTCAATATAGCAATCAATTCAACCAGTAGAGTATATTTTTAAAATGTGTCAAAATACGTTTTGTGTCTACAATTGCTCGCTAACGAGGCGATGAAGCCAGTAAAGCGGTATTTTATTTTATAATGCTGTTTCGGACTAAATAATTGGCAGCAACCCGTTTGGGGGAAATTCACCCGGTTGGTTAGAAGGAGGCCCGCCACTGTATTAGGACAAAAATCTATAAAATGAGTGGTCACACAAGTGCAAATAAAAGCCATAATGTGGCAAAACATTATCAAAACATTCATACAATGTATAATTTGCAGACGCGATTGATGACATCACTGATTGCTCGGCAAATTATAACGTTATTGCCGATCACCGATTTTGCATATGATAATAAACTGGCCAATCACGATCAAGCTAATCGGATCAGGAGGCTTTTCGTCAGGCCGCTTTTTTTTTCTGTTGGGGGACGCGTTAAACACGCAGAATCGGCAGTTCTTGTCGCAGTGAGTCTGCCAACAACACGACGGAGGAATCGGTACACTATTTGACAAATGTACTTTGGCTCGGTGTTGAAGCTAGCATGAACCTTGTTACACTAATGTGGGAAGTGGCCTGTGATTGGCTGGCACCCTCTTCGCGGCGTCAACCTGTTGACAAGCACTATAGAAAATGGAGGGATGCTTTGCTAATGCATTAATCGTAATCAGGTCTATTTGCCGTAGAGGTCTTGAGAGACAGCTAGGATAGATTGTCGCTGGGAAAGGAGAGGTTACAAATATGGGGGTGTTGGAGTTTTTTTATTGCCTCGCATTTATTTTCCCACATCCTTTTTGTCCTATCAGCTGTTCGGTCCATCGGGAATCGGTCCCTTGCGGGTCACTCAACCGTCCCGTCCCCCGAGTCGTATTCTTCTAGATCGGGGGTCAACCCATGTGCTGAAATGGCTCCAAGTTTTCGAAAATAAAAATGATGAATGAACTTGGCACACTGACGGAGTTAAACATGAACAATTCATAAAATCAAAAGTGTAAAAACTAACTACAGGAAAACAAAAAAAATCCCCCAGATTACAACCCTGGCAGTGGGCCAAATAACATGGTGCGGACGGCAAATGGCCCCCACGCCGCGGGTTCGGTACCACCGTTTTAGATGGAGCGGGTCTCTCTCGTCCTTCCAGTTGGCCTCAGGACCTCTCGCAGTAGGTTGCGTCCAGAGGAAAGCTCGCATTCTGGGGAAGCATGTAACCCCCGGACCTTGGCGCCGCTCCTCCTCCAGTTCCTCTCTATTTGGGCATGTTCTATTTTCCACAGCTACTCAGCTCCTGGCTGCCTCACCAGTAGCTCACCAGGGGTGCACACATTCTCTCTTAATGCATACTTATTTGGGCAATAAGAGAAATCCCTTATTTTTGTCCGGCTCATCTTCCCCCCTCCTGTTCTCCTCTTCGACTCTCAAGCATCCATTTTCCCCTGGCGACGTTCGCTCTGCTTTCTTCTGCAACTTATTGTGCTTAGCGGGTGCATCATTGGCACGTGTTTTAGAAAATGGCAGTTTCCCAGACCAGGTGGGAAGCATTGCAGTTTGTAGTTCTTTTCTAGGAGTTAGGGATATTGTGGGAAATGTATAGCCTTCCGTCGTCAGGGCTTCACCCCTGGTCGTCATGGTAACCAGAGTAAGTCTTGCCATTAAGGTCACTCACTTGCATTAGAAAGGGTCAGATACCAAAAACAAGGCCTACTTAGTATTTTTGGTGGTTTTTCAAACACTGTGGAATATCAAGTATTCATTTTTTTTCTTGAAAAACAATTCTAAACACAGAAAACCAAACAACACGCTTCCGCTTCATTATGAATGACCAACTTTTACACATTTTTGGAGGCCAAACTTTTTTTTTTCACTTCAGTTTAAACTCTACTCAGCAGCACGCTATTTTTCTCCCGTGCAACATTGTATTTGACACATAAATTTTTGTGTGAGGGATACATTTGTTAACTTGAAACAGCAGATTTGAGTTAGAGTGGTTTGTTTACATGTGATCAGTAGGAACGGCAACTTTCAGGCTGTGCAGTCATTTACGTCCATCACGCCAGCCTATATGAAGCGTTTGAGTGCTGCTAGCTAATGGAAAATGTATGCTAACTTATGTTCTTAAGGAGCCACCTGTAAACATTGCTGTATTTCGATGTCAGCAAATGAAGCTATTTTTAGCACCCTGAATTGGGGATGGATCTGATTTCAGAACAGTGTTGTGTTGTTTGTATCAGGAGCCAGGAGCAACAGTTGACAAATAAATTTGTTACGCCACAACAACTTCAAAATTAAATATTGTTTTAACATTTTTCTCAGAAGATTATATTGGTAACCCCGTTAGCTAACGCTAATTTCTGCTAAAACGGCAGCTCTTTGTCTTTGCTATACTGCCATCTCATTGGCTGAGAATTTTTTTCGTGGGAGTGGTTATTATGTTAATTAGTGTTCTGGTTAATAATAGTGGGGCTTGAATAAGGGCCCATTTACTGACACTTTTTCAAAGCAGATTTTTACTCGGTTGTTAAATTTCGTCTAGGTGGGTGGACACTCCAGAGACACTTTTATGGGTATATAAGACATTAAAAAGTATGTTTTTCCTATTATGTCCCTCTTAAGACGGCGTAGGAGGAAAAAGCAGAGCTTGTGCTGCTTCCAAGAAAAAGACCGGGGCATAGAATTTATTGGGATGTATGTTAAGTCATAAGGGCTTGAAAGCCGACCTTGTGGAAAGTTGAAATCTTTTGAAATGAAAATCTGAGGCGTCTCTCTCACTACTAGACTTTGGTTAATGCGTGTTTGTGTGTATGTTGAATATTTCTGACCATGTTTGGGCAAATGTCCTCCAGGAGATCCCTCCTCAAGTTATGTGTAGTCGGGCAAACTGAACCTTTGACCTCCTAATCACCGATGACCATCAGGAACACACACATGCGCGCACACACAGAAGCTCACAGCAGTGGCGAGCGTATGATGTAACACAGTAATTTGGACATAATGCCATGTTTTCACTCTGCAGGCAAAGGCCAGTTACCTAACGTATTTTGTCGAAAGAATTCCAACGCTGGCAAATCGTCCTCCCCTGCGCCACCTTTGTCACCTCCGAGTCGCTCACAAATGCATCTACGCTCAGATTAGATTTAAGCTCGTTGATTTAGACTGTAGTGTCCTCACATGCCAGCAGGAAAGATTATTTTATGAATATTAGGCCATCTGTGTATGCTCACCGGGCGCCAGCGCAGCGTTTGGAGCCAAATGCAGTATGCGCCCTCGGTGAGGGCTTTATTCGACGTTTTCCGATTTCCTTGCGTTCCCCTGCGTGTCCTCTTCTCAGCGCGAAGCCAATCAACCAGTAAAACATGGCGTGTAGCGCTTTGTTCATGACTGACCTTGACTAGAGGTGAATTAGTACGTCAAAAATCACGACTCGGTTTAAATCGTGATTTTTCTAGGTGGTGTGGTACATCAATGAAAAAATTTGAGACCAATAGGTTTCATGTAGGAAATGCATTAGAACTTGATTTTAATTTTTGTTAACCAAGTGAATAATGTGTCATACTATTACTCAAACCGCATGTAGATTGTTCATACTCGGAGTAAAAAAGTAATTGAATAATCGACAATTGATTACCAGATTAATAACGCGGTACCGAATATTCTGCAAACACTCAGAATTTTATTTTCTCCTAAGGAAATATTCATAAATATTTTCGTCCTCTGTGACAGTGGTTCTCAACTGTTTTTCTGTGAAGTACCCCCTGTGAATTATGTTTTCAGCCAAGTACCCTTTAACCAGTGCGAATAATTGTCATGTTAATATCGCCGAGGATGATCTTAAATCATGGCGGCAGCTAATATCGCCATCACGATATTAATGTACAGTATTTGCTAAGCTGTTGCGAAATGCATGTCATTGAACTCCCACGCTTGGTTGCATTCAAGAAGCTCCCAAATAACCTTAGGACAGACCTTATTTAACCCCTTTTCAATCTGTTCACCCCCTCCACCTTCTCAGAAGCCTTCTTTCACGGTGCTTATTGCCTTCAGCTCAGCAGATATACACACACACAGCGGCACATTTGGTCTAATATCCTCTGTTCTGTAAAAGCTTCAGGCCATGGTTTATTAGGGGGATGCTCCGTCCATTAAGCCATGTGTTAAATTCTTTGTATAACTCAATTTGGCAGCATGCAGATAGTAATGACTATATATAGCGCTCTTTTGGCTGTGTCTATCCTGGCGTGTGCGTGTGTGTGTGGTGTGTGTGTTTTACCAAGGAATTTACATCTTCCAGCGGGAATTAATACTTGCTATTGACCCCCACGGCTGTATTTGAATTTGGCTAAACCAGCAAATTATTCATATTTGAGGCGACCTTGGAGCTCGTCAGCGCACACATCGCTAATGCACATTGCTAACCTAATGAATGATGTAACCCGGCGGCCGGTGAGTGATGGTGAACTATAAAAGGCAAAAAGAAACGGGGGAGGCCGCCCTCGGGTCACGGCATTCTTCCTTTAAACCACTTCAAAGGTTTGATTTAGTTTACACAAATGCGGATTAAGGGTTTTTACAAAAACAATACGATCTTATTGACGGAGATTTTCTACTTAGAAGTCCGAGAAAAGAGAAGCTGTCGACCTCTTGTGATGTGGTGACCTAATTTTAAAAACTATGTTGGAGCGTGAATACAAATCTGAGCTCACAACAGCTTAAACGTTTAAATTCAAGTTGGAGAAATGCACAATAAATACGATATTGTGAGCACTCACACGAGATCAAGTCTTTAACATGTCGGCATCTTAGTGACGCCGACCAATTGCGGACCGGCATTTTAGTGACGCCAGAATGCGCAGATTGATGTCGCCACGAAATAAACTCTGCGTGCAGGCAGTTTGATGCGACCGGAAAACAAGAGCAATGACCTAAAAACACCTGAAGAGGGAGGCAAACCATATCAACACAGGCAACCCCACAGGTCATGACTGTTGTTGATGCTGTAAAGCGGGAAAAATGCTGTAAAGAGGGGACGGAAACATTTAGTAATCCACTTCCTGGTCCACTGTACTGTGATAAAGTGAAGATATTTTTGCTTATGGTTATCACATTGTCAGAATCTAGTATCGGCCAATGCCTAATCCCCATACGTTATATTACAGTCTCACTTTTTATACTTGATTTGACATTAATGCTTAAACAACTTCAGTTATTTATTTTTTCTCCTTAAAGTGGACTCATTTTCAACAGCGTTCTAAACATGTAAAATGAGATCTTAACTTTCAAGTCTTGCGTGTTCTGTACACATTGTCGGTCACTCCTTTAGCAAAGAGAGCCAATAAGTGGGCTGAAGGAAAACACACTTAAGCACACATTGACACAAGCCACTTTAAACACGATCTTATACGTAGACAAATAGTCACACGGAACCATGCATATACATGCAAATGCACGCATGATACAAGAAAGAGGCAGTGAAAAAGCTGAAGGGCAAGTCATCGGCTTTCGATGATGCTTGAACGTTTGTCAGAAAATGAAATGCATCACTTTTGATACCAAGTGTGGTGTCATTGGTCCAGTGAAGCATCGTGTTTACTTTGCTTTGCCGTCAGTCTGCTGTCGTCTGATTCAACTTGACGCACACACACGCACGCTCACATAAAAAAAAAAAAGAAAAAAGAAAAACTGGAGTGGCATTGATTCTGCTGTCGTATTTGCTGTTTGCTTAGAGAACATTGGTCATATCGCTGTCATAAAATCTCTTATTGGATTAAAGATATTTTATCCTGCGTAAATATAGGACCTGGGTGGGTGATATGCACTGCAACGTTCAAACATCAACTCTGAAAGAAGACCATTTTATATGAATTAAAGTTTAACGGATTATGATTTATAATGAATCTCTTTTTTAATATTACCTATAAAAAAGACCCTGAATATTGTTGGAGATGAAAAGATTGATGTTCAACAACAAATAAGTTGCATCACTCGTTTATTTTCTTTGACCTGTGCTGCATCATGCAATGCCAGCATAATTGCTGAGTACTTTTTAGGATTTTTGTTTTGTTTTAATTTTATGATTGCACAAATCAAGCCAATCGCAACATAACCACTGCAACGTCACAAAAGTTTAAATTATATCGCGATGCATAGAAAATATTTTTGGATCATAGATGAAATCTGTTATAAAAAATAATATAATTATTACTAAATATTTTTCCACGAAAATAATCAATATATATGTTCTTAAAAAAAATATGAATAAGTATTTGTCCACAGAAAAATATTAAAACATTAAGCCTTCTGTTTTGGGATTACAGTGGAGACCTCTTCACAAAATTAAATCATTAACTTAATTATTAAGAAATATTTACCACTCCCCAAAAAAAAATCAACATAAAGTGTTAGACCTGTTCTCAAAAACTATAAACATTTGTCCACAGAAAAAGATTCAACTTTTGGGGTCATAGTAGAGATGTGTCCAGAAAAATAGATCATTAACTCGACAGGTGACGAGAGGTGGCACATGACAAATTGGGTCCAGCCATTCTAGTATGGGGGCGAATCTGGGTTTTTAAAATAAAGAAATTGAATTACGTACTGCAAATTTGTTTTATGAACTTGTTTTATGAAGACAGTCTGATGAGCTACGGTGTTACTCCCTTATTAGAGGGGAAATTAAAGCACTTCCTCCGTCCAGGTTGGCCACAAGTCCAGCGAGTCCGCCAAAGGCAGCTGGCCTGCGACCCTAATGGGGATAAGCGATATGGAAATAGACAGACGGATGTCCAAATCACCACTTATCGCGAGGTCGATTTTATGTTCGGTTCACCTTCGAGATCGCTTGGGCAGCAGCGACTCAATTAAAAAAAATCAGAAGACAAATGTGACGCGTACAGTACGACCAACAGTGTTAATGCCTCGATCACCTTCATGTGAATTGAAGGCGTCCTCAGTCAACCTTTACGCCGCCTGACGAATGTAGCCTCATTTTAGTTTATGAGGTGTGGGACCGCTGGGCGTTCTCGAGCTGTTGTAATTATCTTCTTGTCAGGGGTTGGACAGGGGGTGCTCGGACTTGACTCGCTCCCACCTATGCGTCTCACGTGCACGCCAACCGGAACCCGGGAGCAGTTATTGGACACACGGCATCCCTCTGAGAAAATATTACCTAATGCGTTCTGTGGAGAGCTAGCCCAGCGTCCGACAGGGCGGCACAACCCAATTAGGCTAAATTAGGATCCGTCTACAATCTGATTTGGGATTATTCGCCAGATTTAATCAGATGTTATTCAATTGAATTCTGGATGGGGAAAGACCATCTGTTCCTTTGTGGACTACTGACTCAGGATGTCCAAAACGTAACTGGATTTACTGTTGTCTCCCTCCCTAATAAATTGATTTTTTTTTTAGGGTTTTTCCAGACTCATAAATTTACAGAATTTTGCAGGCACTTATGTAGGCACTATGTATATATATATATATATATATATATATATATATATATATATATATATATATATATATGCAGGCACTATGTATATATATATATATATATATATATATATATATATATATATATATATATATATATATATATATATATATATATAGTGGTGGGCGGTCAGGTTCAGCAAGGCCTTCTCTGCTGGCCTATAAACAATAATAATTATAATAACTACAATAAAAGTTCATTTCATTTTAAAATTAGTTTTACTAAATATCGATATTTTATATATAAAATTATTCTCCATATCATGTTCTTTTCGGGTCATATTATATCCATATGGTTACACTCGTACAAATCCTGATGTATTAGTGTAGTTTTTTTAGCCAATCAGAATTCACCTAACGTGTGTCGCCAGGCAGACTTCCAGGCAGCGTTCATGTCTGCCTGAGCCCGGAAGCGCTCAACCCAACAAGATTGATGTAAACCCTTGATGTTTACCATATTTGTTACAGTTTATCATTTATTAACATGCCAGCTTGCCCATAAATGAGACATTTTTTTTTTTTTTGCACCAATGTGTCATCTCTACTCATTTCATCCACACTTCCCACCAATAATTTACATAGTAGAACGAACATAAAATTGATATTAGCTACGGCTAATGTACATATTCTCAAAAAAACACATGTGATTTACCACTTTGGGCTGTCGCGTCTGACGTTAGTGTTGTTGGCACGCCGTTAGCATTTTAGCAAGTGGACTGAATAACATCACACAGGAAGCACTGAACTTAAATAAACATGCTAAAAATACTCCAAAAATAAATACTATTGCTCCTGTGGACTTGGAAACGATTCCTTGATAACTGGAAATGTAAAATTAAAACGTTGAAATGAAAACAATCTAAAATGGTCCCTCTCGCTCCGGACTCACCACCATCACACCAGCACCATCTCAAGGCAAACAAGTGAAGTGCAAAGTGCCAATAATGTACTTTCCGAACACTTTGTGAACATTTTGTGCTCATCCATCCCGTTGGCCAAGTTCACTGACATTAACCGGTTTTCTGGTTTGCTGTACTGGCATCCCGCCCGGTCTTGGACATTAATCATCAGAGGAAGTGAGCATCCATGTTTTCACTCCCCCCGACACGCCGCGTTGCATCTGTGATCTCGGTCTCCTGGTAGGACACCACAGATGGTAGAACGGCGGGTCAAATAAACTTGGCCCGTTTTTGTGCTCTTTTCCGACGAATTGTGATACACAACAAACAAGGAAGAAAATAGAATGAAAAACCATTGAAGTTGTAGGTAGCTGACATTACCTTGTTCAATCTACGTAGTTGTTTATAGTGGAGTGCCTTCAAGTACCCCCAGGGGAACCCGTACCCCCACTTGAGAACCTCGGAGTTAGATGTCCACGGCAGTGAATGAGTTAGCTGTCACTGTATCTTGATGTAAAAAAAAAAACACGCTTCATCTGCTCTTGGCATGTCAGTGACTTGGCCAGAGTTTATTGTAGCTTCTGTGGATGTTGGCACTGATGCGTATTGCCCACATCAAGAGCAGACATCCACCCTTTGGCCTCTCGCCACTCTCTGTCACATACAGCTGTTTGCCTCATCCCTCTCTCTCACAAGCAACCGACGGACACTCTTTTGCAGCACTTCACCTCTTATCGCTCGCTTGTCTGTGTTCATACAGATACTCGGTAGAAAAGGTCTGGTAAAAGTCGTCGTTGTGAGTTACTGGAAGTAAAGTAAGAAAAGTTCAACTTCAAACGACAATAAGAAATCAATGATATGGTTTTACTTCCCACCGCTGGTTCTCTCAGGCATCAGCGTCCATTCACAGGTTGCTTTTCGTCATTTACCACACTGGCGTTTTTTCACGTAATGAAGTGGAATACTACGTTTTTTCATCCCCTCTTTACGGCATTTTTTTCCGCTTTATAGCATCAACAACTGTCATTACCTCTTGGGTTGGCTGTGTTTATGGTGTTTTGCCTCCCTCTTCAGGCGTTTTTAGGTAATTGCTCTTATTTTCTGGTTGCGTCAAACTGCCTGCGCCGTGTCACTAAGATGGCGTCACTAAGATGCCGACAAGACTTGATCTCGTGTTAGTGCTTACGATATCGTATTTATTGTGCATTTTCGTGCTTAATTCAAACTTTAATTGGCTAGCCAAGCTTCCTAGTGATGTTAAAGGGAGAAGTAAGAAGATGATTACTATGGAGATCATCAAGAAATACAAAGAAGGTTAGGCTAGGCTACCCTCACTAGGGAATATGGCCATAATAAGCTCGTTACGTCACTAAAAGGTAAATGTTTTTTTAAATATTTTTTATTTTTTATTTAATTGCATACATGTATATTATATATAAGTATCACTTACTATACTATTTTGTTACCAATTTTTAATGCATATACAATGTTGATGTTTTTACCTGGGGTTTTATACGCATTAGCTAATTACCGTAGGTTTCTATTGTCCGCCATACAACGATTTCGCCTTATGATCCCGACCCCGGAACGGATCAATACCGCATAGAGCGGGTCCACTGTATTTGGAATTGCGTAGTGACTTTTCATGGTTGACCTCGGGGCCTGCAAGAGTGTGTCCATTTTGAAATAAAAACCAAGATATACGCAGCTCAAGTCGAGTCAATAAATGTTCCAGGCTGTTAATCGTGCAGCATTTCACTGCAAGATGTACTATATTGCATCAGGCTGGCAAGGGAAAAGGGCATTAACAAGGTTAGGCAGACAGATCGTTAGAACTCTTCAAAGTGTGGAAGTGGTGCAGAAAGCCAATGTGTCACAGACAACTTTTTTTTGTCTTAAAAGCGGAGGAATGAAGACCAACGAGACTATCACCTTTGCTTTCCACATTTTCTCTAGCTCTTCCTTCAGCTCTTAGTATTTTTCATGTTCCTTTTTGCGCATGATTTAGGATTGCTCCATCGATCACAACTGCTTTCTTCAGGCTGCGTATGTCAGGCTGGTTGATTACCACCAGTTAGTCAGTCAGGATCTTGTCCTGGTTGTCCTCAACCCCATTTAGCGGTGTCTCCCATCTTAATTCTGGGATCATTAATCCATATTTGGTACAATGTCCTGATACTCTAAAACTGTTCCATTTATACCTCACCTGCCAGCATCTTAGACCCTACTGTCCCTGGAGCTCGGCACAGGCTACGCCTCGAATCCTTTCTGTTGTGGTAGACCTCTGCCTCTTGCAATCTTGTCTTTAGGACCTGCCATGATTTGCATAAGCCGCTCCTTCAATTTGATGGCAGTACATGCCATGCAGTGGCTTGTCTTTCCATGACAGTCCATCTGGCTCCTTCTCGTTACTGGGCTTCTGTTGTCTCAGGCATTTATATATATATATATATATATATATATATATATATATATATATATATATATATATATATATATATATATATATATATATATATATATATATATATTTTTTTTTTTTTTTTTTTGTCAGTACGATTCCCAAGGTGTCATCACAGGCCTATAGATAGCATCGCGTGCACTTGTCTGGCATATTTGACAGTGACGTAAAGAGAAGACTATTTTTGCGGTGGTGTCATCGACAAGAGATAACGCTCTCCTGGCGGGAGCACCCCCTCCCCACTTGCCGAGGCGGCGCGTGGCCGCACACGTGCAGCATGCGTGTGTGTGTGTGTGTGTGCGTGTGTTCGAGTACGTATGAGACAGCCCCCGAATCAATCCTCGTCTTCTTCTTAGGGAGTGATAAAAGGCTTCTTTTGTTCTTGTCGTTTCTCAATGCCGCTCTAGATCATTAGCATTTTATAGTCTGGGACCTCCCCCCACACCTTGAGGCCCGCTACAGTCAACCAAAATAAAGCGGGCTGATGTTTCCGTGTCCTTCGCCAACTTTTCGTGTATTTATGACTAATCGCTACACTGGTGTGTCACAGGTCTGTGAGCAGTCATGACGAAGTCATACGAATTCAACTGGCAGAAGCATGTGCCCGAGTTCATGCAGGAGGGCGCCTTCTTCGACAGGTTTGATGAGGTAATCCAATTTATATTGTTATTATTCGAATAAATGTCGCATCTAACATCAAAACCGCCCGTGATTGAGGTCGATTGTGACCACTTGACAATTTGGCATGTCAGTAAGGAAGCCAGACAACAACTAAGACTGAAACTTTGTATTTATGACTTTCGAATTAAAACATAAATGCCCAATAAAATAAAGCAAACACATAGCCTTTGTTGCCAGCTATCGCAATTGTCAATACGCCTGACATCGTTTGCTGCCGCTCGTAATCATCCTTCACTTCTAACTGCCTTCCCCCAGTCACTCATTATACACACACACACACACATACACTGTAGCAGAGAGGAGGGAGCGCTACTGCCTCCGCACTTTGTTTGCACTCATTAAGCAGCCATAGAATGGTGACGGCTTGTTTTTAGCTTTTTTTTTTCTTTTTTAGCAAATGTCTCACAGCATAAAAATATAAGCCTGATTATACAGCAGTCCGTAGCGTGGTACAGTGGACCCCCGCTATACGACATCAATCCGCTCCGTTGGGGTCATAAGGCGAAATAATTGTATGGTGGGCAATAGAAACCTATGCTAATTAGCTAATGTGTGGAAACCCCATACATATTGTATAGTTGTTAAAAATTAGTAACAAAATAGTGTGTTAAGTACTACTTTGGGTTAATAATTAAAATAACATCACAAATAAAAAATACATAAAAGAAAAATGAAAGTTTATTTCCCTTTGGAGTGACGTGACTGAAGCTAGTTACGGCCATATTGCCTAGTGAGGGGAACAATGCACGTGTCTTCTTGCTATTTCTTGATTATCTCCGCCTTCATTTCCATAGTAATCATCTTACTTCTCCCTTAAACATCACTAACAATCTTGAGACCTATGGCTAATGAATTCAATTTTGAATTAAGCACTAAAATTCACAAATTATACAATATCGTAAGCACTTACAAGGTCATCTCTTTAGCATCTTGGCGACTCTGTGACGCACACCAATAGCAGACCAGCTCCTTCATAATCGAGCAAATAATAAAGGAAGCAATTCAGAAAAAAAAAAAAAAACAGTAATTGAACAAAAAGGCCAGTAATAATGAATCACTAATAAAGGCACTATAAGTATTGACCAAATATAGAAAAGATGTCCTCTAATTATTCTAGTTCTCAATTATATTCAATAAAATTTGAGGGCTAATGCAATGATTTGCATTGGAATGTTCCCGAACTGAAAGTTTGCCGCAGGACGTCTGGATAGAAACAGCACAATTGAAGCCATTACTTCATACAGAGTCAGAAAAATGCACATTCATTCATTGTTTGTATTTTTATGCGTAAAGCCTGCAGGCGAGATTCCCGCATTGAATTTTAAATGGTGTCCGCCTACACACACACACTCACTCACACACTCAAGCAAAATATGCAAAACAGCGCGGGTTTTTCTTTTCCCTCACTAAAAACTGCAAGTGGAAACCCCGCAGAGTGGCTGATGGTCTAGACGTTAATGTTTGTTATTATGCGTAAGCTTGTCAGCAACATGATGTGTTTATATAATCTTTGATAGTGGACTTGTTTTCCACACCCACAAGAGGTAAAAAATGTACAGGTATAAAAAAAAAAGTCGTCTTTGATAAGCATTTCAGCAATTAATACATTTTGAACCTTTCATTTTGCATAAAAGTGTATTCACTCTTTCAGCGCCAGGGACGGATTTTCACGTTTTCCAGACATTCAATCCCAGATACTTAAGTATCTGCTAAACACAGATTGACAAACTAATTGTCGAACTTCCCTGTACCGCCTTTTTTGCCTTCTAGGACCCGTACATCTTTGAGCCCAATTGTCAGGTGAAGGTGGATGAGTATGGCTTCTTCATCACCTGGAAAAGTGAAGGCAAGGTACGAAGTCAAGTGTAAAACGCACAAATTAAGTTCTTCACAGCCTTGAAAGAGCGTTAAGCTCTTGGAGGTGTCTACCGTATTCAGGTTAATGTGACCCTCAGTCACGTCGCTCCCGTCTGATGAATATTTAAGACCATCGCGCATCTGGTTCCTGCCTCTCTAATTGTCATTCCCCTTCGTCTCCACTTCCTCGTCCCCGCTCCAGGAGGGCCAGGTGCTGGAGTGCTCCCTGATCAACAGCATCCGCGTCGGCGCTGTTCCCAAGGTGAGAAAAAGCAACACGCCACCAAAGCACTTCAAGCGTGATGAAAAAAGCCGATGTCATTTTTTTCATGTCTGGAGCTGCTCTTTTGCTTTTGATGCACTGGGTTAAGGAGTTTGCGAGATCGGGTCAAAATCTGATACCGGGACACGCAGTCCCACTCACCGAAATCATTACGCCATCATTTGACTGTTTCGCCATAATTAGATGTTCACTTGAAATATTATGTCGATTTGTGTCGGGAACCGGCTGTTTTTCTTTGGTTCCATACTAGCTAACAAACATAAAATCAACTTTGGCTACAGCTAACATTCTACATTTTCTCATAAAAGCACATGTAACATACCACTTTGGGCTGTCGCGTCTGCCTAGCGTTCGTAGCACATCAGTCGCACCTTAGCAATGACATCACACAGGAAGGATGACCCCAAACTAAACTAAGTACACTTACATGCTCAAAATAATCCAACAAATAAATATTATTGCTCCTGTGGAGTTGTAAATGATTCCTGGATCACTGGAAATGTAAAATAAAAAGTTACAAATTAAACGTCCTAAAAAGGTGTCCTCCCTCTGGACTCATCACCAACACACCAGCACCATCTTACATTCGGAATTAATTTCATAAGTAGAAGTACCACGGTACTGTACTTGTTCAAACCGATTCCTGTCTCAAAGCACCACTCTATTGTACATTTTTAAATGAAATGTACATACTGTATAGTCCTCCTTTTTTAGGCACATTTAACAACATATTTAGTAGTCTTAGCTTTTTGTAATACGGTGCTTCTTGTGTGCGTGCAAATGTGATGGACAGCCTCTATAACGAAGAATCAGGACGCAAGCCGTCAAAACACCCGCTAGCAGCCTGCTGGGTAACACAGATGCGAGGTGGCTTACGTGGCCATTAGCATCTCGCGCCGCACCGTTGACAGTGAGCAGACGTGCGCCTGTTTGATCCCCCCCAGTGTGTGATTGTGCGTGTGTAAGGGCACGTTTCAAGATGCTGCGGCCAGATAGTGGCTCCTCTTGTCTGTTGCCGCTGCTGCAGCTAGAGCGGCGATGAGAGGGCTTCTCCTAACGTCGTTACTTACACAAGCACACGTAATGCAATGAGCCACACGGGAGACCAACGGCACTTAGTGTGCGCATCTGCTTTCAGCCTTGCAAACACTACACAATTTCACATATAGTTTGTAATACAGCGGAGCCCCGACATAGGAAATTAATCCCTGCCAGAGTTGGGATCATAAGGTGCTAATGCGTGCAAAACCCCTGGTAAAAACATCAAAAATTTTTGAATTAGTAACAAAATAGTATTGTAGGCGCTACTTATATATAATATACATGTATATAATGAAATAACATCATAAATTAAAATATGTAAGAGAGAAATGAAATGTTATTTACCTTTGGAGTGACTTCAGCTAATTACGGCCATATTAGCGAGGGTAACCATGCGTCATATTTTTTGATTATCTCCATAGTAATCATCTTACTTCCCCGATTAACATCACCAGCAATCTTGGGACCCATGGCTAACCAATTCAATCTTGAATGAAGAATTAAATTGCACAATAAAAACGATATCGTAAGCACTTACACGAGCACACTTAGCACATCAGCATAAAGGGGTTTTTTTTTGGGGGGGGGGGTTTGGTTTTTTTTTCTTCATGCAAACACATTGCTATCCATGAAGGCATTGAAAAAAGGAAAAAAAAAACTCCTTGCGAAAGGAAAAGAAAATCCTTGAGATTACAATCTCCAAAAATGACGGGGAAAAAAAAAACAATGTGGTGGTTGTTACATACTAAATGTTTTGACGGCAGGACCCGAAGATCCTGTCGTCGTTCGAGGCCTTGGGCAAGTCGGAAGCGGACCTGGAGGGTTGCATCATCTGCATCTGTAGCGGCGCCGACCTGGTCAACCTCAACTTCATGTTCATCGTGGCGGAGAACCCGGACACGGCCAGGGTACGGACAAATATTGCTTATCCGCTTCCTAAAATAATGTGTTTACTATTATCGCACGCTGGCAGTGAATGTCCACACAGTCAGACCCTGATTCACTCTAGAAGTCCATTAATTTTTTTCTTCTCAGTCAGGCCACAAAAAAAGGTACCGATTTTCAAAATTTTAGACTAATTTTTCAAATTCGAGGGACCCACACTTTGATGGCACTGCTTGGATCTGGTCCCTTCCGCCTTGCCAGGAGTGCTCGGTCCAAATTTTGTCTGGTGCCTCCGTGGATGAATCCCCGCGACCTTCATGACCCTCTCGCTAGTCTTGCCTGTAAAACAACAGCGGGATAGCGTTTGTGTTCGTGACTGACTTAAAATAGCCGCATTACCGTATGTTTGTGGTGATGACAGATTTTGTCTTTCAATGTTGCTCATTCACGGCGGCTTTTATTAGCTGTTCGGCAAAGCTCATAGGCACTCGCTTAGCGGATGCTATTCATACCCCTGTAGTCATGCAGAGCGACAAATCCACTGGACTGAGGATGTTTTTATTAGCGGTGTGCCAAAAAATCGATTCATATAGGAATCAAGAGGTAAACTTCAAAATACACTTGCCAAATGTATTTTTTGTTTTTGAAGAAAAGATATGTCAAATATACTAGCAGATGTGCCTTTGTCATATCTGCCCATATTTTACGATCCTTTTCTTCAACTGCAAAATGACTGCAGCTGTCCGCATCAGTGCATAATAATTTTAGCGTCTTAAACTGCATTTGAAAGGTCATAGGAATGCTCTCCCCAGCCAATATAGAGCACTTGGGCACTGCTAGCTAGCTGCTAAATTATGATAGAGGCTGTGTGTAGCAGCTTGTTTTTTTAGCTCCTCGAATCGACAATTGAATGTGATGTCAGGACAACGTTGTGCTGAGTCGCCGATGGTGACTCGCCCGCAACAACAAAATAAAAAATTCCGTGTCAAAATAGGAGCATAAGGAATTGATCACATTTTGTTCTAGCTGATTTTACATCATGAAAATAAGTCATTTAAGAACGTGCACGATATGTTGCCTGCTTCAGAAATACTTCTATTGATATTGGAATTGATTTAGAAATTGATGATTATGACCAAAGGGTACGTAGGATGGTGATAGGCTAAAAGTCAAGTTTACAGTATTTGTATAGCCCTGAATAACTGCAGTCCCAAAGGGCTTCACGGATAAAAGCAGTACATCTTAAATGCACAACAGCTTGAACAAAGTTCCCAGAAGGGGAAGGACAAACTCAAAAACCCTATGTGGGGAAAATTAGAAACCTTCAAAAGGGAGCGCAGGTGGAAGGAGCCCCTTTCCAAGCTCAACAGGCGCGACTGTTTTTTTTTAATTGCCTACTTTATTATTGTGTGGAATCTAAGTCTCTCAGGAAGTGAACAGAATAAGACTTTCGTTGTGTAGTATTACTATGCCCACGATATAAGGTGTGACAATGAGTCACACTGAGGAAGTAGAACCAGCCTTTGTTTTTATAACAGCCAATTAGTAAAACACAGTGCCATTTCAATTGGGGGAAAAATAAATTTGGGACGGTCACAAAAGTTGAACTAATTGCCCGCGGTTGAAACGGTGAATTTTTGTGGTTGTTTTTAGAAAGCCTTAAAAGAAGCAGTTTGTGGTTTTAACAAGGATGTTTATGCTCTGCGGTGTTTGCCACCATGGGGTGACCCATGATATTTATTCAGCAAGACACACACACACACACACACGCTATGCTTGCCCCACAGGTTTGCTCACACACACATGCACTCTCACCAAGACACCATCAGCACCTTCCAGGGTGCACATGGCCTTGAGAAACAGACCTCAGGATGTGATAGTTATTTACATCAACACACACACACAAACACACACACTTTGCACATACACACTGCCGCCACAAACAGCCTCAACGTGCGTTATCTTGCTTAATAGCTTTATCTTGATGTCAGTCATGCGGTATAGAGCCGCAGGCGCAGATATCGATGAAAGTCTCCCCCAACGAGCTTCTGCACATCTCCAATTCATAAGCTCGGACATTTTATTGTACGTTATGGGGTTTTGTCGGAAAGTCGAAACTTGCCTGCCCTGTTCCTAGAGAGCCGCATACCTGCATGTTTTTGCTGTCCCTCTCCTACATCGCACATGATTCATATCATTAATAAATAATAACTTCTCACTGTAGCGTCATTTCATTTATAAATCGATTAGATTTTGCTCAAAATGTGCAAAATGCCGGCGTAAAAACAGTCTGCTTCTTTGCTAAAGTATGAAACAGGAAAAGAACACTCAATAGTCCTAATTTGATCAAGCTATATTTGAAATGATCATATTAATTCAGGATAGTACATCATATGCGCCATGCTGTTGATCATCATATAAGAAGGAAGAAGAAATGTGCGCTTAGTCAGACTTGTTCTCAAAAAGAAACAATTATAAATGAATATTTGTCCACAGAAAAATATTCAACTTTTGGGATGATAGTAGACATGCGTTGACAAAAATAAATCATTAACTTGACAGGTAACGAGAGGAGGCACCTGACAAGTTGGTTGAACCATTGGGGAGAATCTGGCTTTTTACAAAAATGAAAAAAATGAATAACCTACCAAACATAACATTTGTTCTATGGACTTATATTTTCCTGAACCGATTTGTTGATTCAATAATTGTCGTTTGTTGTCTTGAAAATTTCGAGTACCCCCTGCAGTTCCTTCAAGTACCGCCATTTTAGAACCATCGATCTTAGGATAATCCATATTCAAAATATTCAATAGTGAGAGCCCTAATATGCTGTTGTTTGATATTTACAGAAATGGACAGACGGTCTGAGGTCGGTGATTCACAACTTCAAGGCCAACAACGTGTGCCCGATGACTTGCCTAAAGAAGCAGTGAGTGCAAGTGGTAACCGAGCGCCATGCTCCACTGCTGTGTCTAACCGTTGTGTGTCTTCGTCTCAGCTGGATGAAAATGTGTGTCCTGACCAACGTTAATGGCAAGATTCCCGTCAGAGGGTAAGAGTCGATTGCGGCTGACAACGGAACGAGTTTTTATTCTTTTATTCCACCGTCTGTCCCCCTCCCCCCATTTTGAAAGGATTACACGGACATTCGCATCAGGCAAGACGGAGAAGGGCATCTTCCAAGCCTTGAAGGATTTGGGTCTTCCAAGCGGAAAGGTGATAATCATGATAATTGATGAATACGGGAGAAATTTATAAGAATTTTCATATTGCCCGCAGAATGACGAGATTGAGCCCTCTGTCTTCACGTTCGACATTTTTTACGCGCTCACGCAGAAGATCTGCCCTCGCACCGACATAGAGGACCTATTCAAGAAGATGTGAGAATCCGTTTTCATTCTTTTTAAGACTTCCGCCACTTCGGAAAAGTTGTATGTAAACCTTGTTGCAATGCAGTGGAACCTCTAAAACGATGCATCCGCCAGTCAAAAAAACTGTGGTTCTCAAATGGGGCTACTCGAAAGAACATCAGCTGGTAGTTGAGATTTTAAATAAAATAAACAAAAAACTTAAAAAATAATTATTGAATGTATTGTTTCAAGAAAATGTAAGTTCATAAAACAAATTTTATGTTCAGTAGATTCAATTTCATTATTGTAAAAACACAGAATGTCCCCCATACTAGAATGATTGGACCCAACTTGTTATGTGCCTCCTCTCGTTACCTGTCAAGTTCATGATTTATTTTTGTGAACGCATCTCTGCTATCATCTCAAAAGAGGACACTTTAAGTTGAATATTTTTCTGTGGACGTATTATTTATTTATAATTATTTCTTTTCGTGAACAAGTATGACACTTTATTTTGACTATTTTTTGTGGGGAAACATTTTTTAATAATTAAGTTAATGATTTATTTTTGTCAACAGATCTCTACTGTAACTCCAAAACAGGACGCTATATTTTTAATTTTCTTTGTGAAAAAAAAAAAATTATATATATATATATATATATATATATATATATATATATATATATATATATATATATATATATATATATATATTCAGATTGATTTTTGGGGCTTCCACTGTGTTTAATTTTTTAAACCTTCAAAAAAAAAGAAGTGTCTTTGCATTGAACTGCTTTCACAATAGCTTAGCCTAACAATCTTTACATGATGACGTGACTGTTGCATTGTATTGTAAATAATGTTGAGAAACGTTGTTTCTGCGCCTTCTGCACTAACTGAAGAGCCTCTAACCCGCTTCTCCAATCCTCCAGCTTTAATGAACTTCTACCTAATGACATTTTCATCGGGGGCCATTAGCCCCCCGCAAAAGAGAACAAAAAAGAGCTTGTTGTTTCTAATAACATGAACCGACTGCCTGCTGCGTGAACGACTGACTGACTGACTATTTCTGGAGGCCTAACATTTTTTTTGTTTGTTTTCTCTTGTTTGAATCGATTCCTTTGCAGCAATGGGAGCAAAAGTGATTATTTAACAGTAGACCAGTTAGTCAGCTTTCTCAATGAAGTAAGCTCTTTATTATTCGTTAACTTTTCCTCTGTGTGCGTGCGTGTTTGCCTTGCCTTCGCCGCCCTCTTGATCTCCAATAGGACTCCATTAAGGAGACTATTTCACATCTGAGGGCAACTTCCTCCAGCGCCACCTCTGCATGCCATCCCTCATTCTGTCCCCCCCCCCCCCCTTCCCAGCCCCACTCTCCCACCTCTCTCCCTCATCAGCCTAGCCGGTGTCTGATGGGTGTTGCCACGGCAACGCCAGGGTAGAAGTTTCCGTCTTGTTGCTTCCCGCTGGCCGTGTTGTGTTTGTGGTCACCGCACCGCACATGATGCAAAGGAGCACCCGTTTGTGATTTGGTGTAACATTTCAATCATCTTCCCCTTGTGCTGTGTGTCAGACCCACTTTTTTTTTTTCATATATAATCTGCATTTTGGTCATCTTTTGATTTTTATCATGTTGACGCTCGCCCCCCCCCCCCAGAACCAGAGAGACCCTCGGCTCAACGAGATCCTCTTCCCGTTCTACGATCCCAAGAGAGCCATGCAGATTATCGAGAAATATGAACGGGATGAAGAATTGAAGAAGAAAGGTGAGAGAGGAGGGATGAAACCGGATGTAAGAGTTAGTATTTGGGCCTCTGCTGCCATCTTTCGTTACGCAAGTGGAACTACAACCAGACATGTTATATCTGGGGTGTCAAACTCATTTTTATGGTGGTCACATTGAAGTTATAGTTTCTGTCAGAGGGCCGGAATGACTGCGAATCAAATAACTTTTAAGTCATTTAGCAAGTTTGAAGTCATAATTAGCATTTTGCGGGCCACATAAAATGATGTGGCAGACCGGATTTGGCCCCTGGGCTTTGAGTGTGATACCTGTGATGTATGCCATTTTTGTTGTTGTTGTTTTCATGACCATGTTGTATAGTAAGGCATTTTTTTTAACCATTTGGTCTTTTTTTTAATTGGTAACAAAGAATGCTTGTTGTTTCCCCTCCAAATTTGTAAAAGTTGAAGACATGCAAATTTGTTATCTTAGAGAGACATTTGAAGTGATAATTAGCATTAGCACATGTATTTTCCTAATTAGGGTCCTTGAAACGATGAAAAATCCATGACATAATACCATTTATGAAATCCCACACGTGACGATCCTGTAAACTCCAGGCCACATGTCCAGCGACGGTTTCTGCCGCTACCTGATGTCGGACGAGAACGCGCCGGTGTTCCTGGACCGCCTTGAGCTGTACCAGGACATGGACCAGCCGCTGGCCCACTACTTCATCAGCTCGTCCCACAACTCCTACTTAACGGGCCGGCAATTCGGCGGCAAGTCGTCAGTGGAGATGTATCGCCAGGCCTTGCTCTCGGGATGCAGGTAGTCGTTGAATCCATGGATCCGTATCATAGGCTCGGTTTGCAGATGTTTATTTTGCGTGTCAGGTGTGTCGAGCTGGACTGCTGGGACGGTAAAGGTGAAGACCAGGAGCCCATAATTACTCACGGCAAGGCCATGTGCACTGACATCCTCTTTAAGGTAAGCAAGCTGCTTCGCCGTCACATTTGTGTGGTGTGTGGACTCCCTCTAGTGTAAAAAGTGTGTAATTACAACTGCCTCGACTCCATCCAGGATGTCATCCAGGCCATCAAGGAAACGGCTTTCGTCACCTCAGAGTTTCCTGTTATTTTATCCTTTGAGAACCACTGCAGGTACGTGCGCCTTTGTGATGATAATAGTGCACTGCGTCCAAAAAGAGTATTGACAATTTTTTTTATAAAGTAGACCAGGTTTTATTAAACCCATTTCATACACTTCGTTTCACTTATTAAACCCATTTTGTTTATTTTTAACACTTCAAACATGTCGTCAAAAACAAAACAAAGAAAATAATTAATCCAAAGTGTCCTCTTTTGGATCATAGAAGACATCTGTTATCAAACAAGAATAACTTAACAATAAATACATATAATAAATAAAAAATATATAAATTTACATTTGTCCACAGATGTCATGTTTTGGGGCTGCAGTAGAGATTAAGTCACATAAATAAATCATTACCTTCATTATTGATAAACATTTATCTGCCCCCAATAATAATCAACATAAAATGTCAGACCTGAGAAAGAAATAATTATGAATAAATATTTGTCCACAGAAAAATACTCAACTTAAAGTTCATTGGGATCATAGTAGGGATATGTTCACCAAAGTAAATCATTAACTTGACAGGTAACGAGAGGTGGCACGAAACAAGTTGGGTCGAACCATTCTAGCATAAGGGAGAATGTGGCTTTTTACAATAATGAAATTGAATAGCCTACTGAACATAAAGTTTAAAATGTGTTTTACAAAAAAAGTCAAGATTCAAAGGAGAGTTGAAGTTAATGCTTTAATTGGTTTTAATGAGTTTTGGGGACTTCCAGGTCTTTCAACTGAGCTTACAAGTCAAGTTAAAGAAATAGCTTAAGCATGATGAATGGACACAGGAAAGGACCTGAGCTAAAATTTGGAGCCATTTTTTTTTAATGTCATGTCTAAAAAAAAAAAAAAAAAAGAAACTGTCTGTTTTTGTGTGTCCAGTAAACCACAACAGTACAAAATGGCCAAGTACTGCGAGGAGATCTTCGGCGACTTTCTCCTCAAGCAGCCGTTGGAAAGCTTTCCAGTAATTTGTCCTTCCTCCAGAACCTCTTTGGCTGCCCCTCACTGCAACTCAACGTGTTCCCGTTGCATTTTGCAGATCGAAGCCGGCCGACCTTTACCGTCGCCGAATGACCTCAAACGAAAAATCCTCATCAAGAACAAGCGCTTGAAACCGGAAGTGGAGCAGAGTAAGTACGCCGCTTGAGGAACGCGGCTTCATTCCGGAATCATCTTGTGTTGGAATGTGGATGGGGTTTTTACAAATCATACAGAGCAACTGGAAGCCTTCAAGAAGCACATGGAGGCGGGAGAGACCAACACCACGGCCATCATCATGGGAGAGGAGAACGAAGACGAGGCCGAGAACGGTTAGTCCTCCATCCCAGCACAAACCATAATGACAACATTCAAAATCTATTTTTCTTTTAACCCTCGTGCACATACTTTGCAAATAACAAACGAAAAACGCTTGTTGCCTTTGTTGCCGTTCTCCTCGCAGGAGAGAAGGAGTCCGAAGATAAGGACGGGACCTCGGAAGCGCCCGCCAGCCTGTCGGAGGCCACCGGCGACAAAGAAGCCGCTAATGACACTCAAGCTAACGCCGTCGGCGCCAAGAAAGTGGAAGAGCGCAGCAACAGTATCAAAAAGGTACATCACCCAAAAAAGGTTGAGGACCGCTGTGCTAGACCACGCCCACCTTTTTTAACCCTTTCCAGGTGCCCGAAGACGAGACCACGGAGATATCCGAAGCAACGGAGGCGGGCGACGCCACAGATATCTCCGAGGCGTCCGACCCAGACAACAACAAGAAGGTTAGCGGATGACGTCGGCCACGGCATCTGGACCGGCGCCGCTTGGCTCCGATCCGGCGGCACATGGAGCGGATCCGGCCGCGCATGGATCCGATCCGGCTCTTGTGTTCAATCAGGGAGGCGAAGGCTCGGAGGATTTGGAGGAGGCTCTGATTGCGCAGTACACGTACGTGGGCGCCACCACCAACATCCACCCCTACCTCTCCGCCATGGTCAATTACGCACAGCCCGTCAAGTTCCAGAGTTTTGATGTGGCCGAGGGTGAGCTCGCATACTTCTCTTCAATGTCATCATGTTTACTATCTGGATAGAATATGGATTTAACGCCAACCTTATTTTACTCGCTTACGTTACTCGCCTATGTATTTACTTACCTATTTACTTCCTATTTGCTTCCTTACCTTCTCACTTACTTACTTTCTTACTCACTTACTTGATTACTCACGTACTTGCTTACTTACTCACTTATTTACCTACTTATTTCCTTACTAATTTATTGATTGCCTTCCTGACTTCCTTCCTGCTTTCCTTTTTACTTACTTAGTACTTGTACTTTTTTTACTTACTTACTTACAGTACTTACTTGTTTACTGACTTACTTAATTCTTACTTACATTTTACTCACATTACTTACTTTTTTACTTACAATTTTGCTTGCTTGCTTACAGTACTTACATTTTTACTTACTTACATGCCTAACTTGCTTGCTTACCTCATTACTTACTTACAGGTATTTACTTAGCTGCTTCCTTACTTACTTACGTACTTCCATTATTATTACTAACATACTTACTTTCTAACTTACACAGTTACTTACTTGCATTACCTTTTATTTATTTACTTACAGTACTTCCTTTTTTACTTATTTACTAACTTGCTTACTTACCAGTACAGTCCTTGTTTACTTGCTTCCTTTATCGTACTTACTAACTTACATTTTTACTTACAGTACTTCCTTTTTTACGTACTTACTTGTATGTGTGTGTATAGTAGCATTTTAAAAAATGATGTGTCATAAAGTGAACTCATATGTTGCGCCTCTTATAAATGATGTTTTCCTTGTTATCTCCTCCATTAGAGAAAAACATCCACCACAACATGTCATCTTTTAACGAGTCCGTGGGTCTCGGCTACTTGAAGACCAACGCCATCGAATTTGTCAAGTATCCTTTGAATTCTGGGTTCTCGGGTGATACATTTTGAATAGAAATACAAATTTACGGACAAATGAAAGGAAATTGGATGATCACGCACTAATGACGGAGGACTACTAAAAATATGTCATGGAAAAATCCTTCCATTTTTTTCAGTGCTTTTTTGCCATCGGCAAAATTGTGAACCGTGTTGCTCGGCCTCACACGCTACAACACACACTCTCATCCTCCGATGGGACTGCTTGACCCAAGCTGTTCACACTAAAAATAGTTCTGCGGTGCATGTGATACACACACATACATGCATGCACACACACACACACACACACACATCTTTGTCGGAACGTTCCTTAGCCCGAGCGCAGCTACAACAAGCGTCAGATGAGCCGTATCTACCCCAAAGGGGGCCGAGTGGACTCCAGTAATTACATGCCTCAGATCTTCTGGAACGCCGGCTGCCAGATGGTCTCGCTCAACTTCCAGACCCCAGGTACCGCATCGCGCCACGCTGGGCCCCGTCCACCTCGCACGCACATATGCCGATTCTGTATGCTCGCTCGATGATTAATTCAAGACATTGGATGGACAAAATATTTCGAAGGCTGATCCAGGGACACACTAAGTTCAACGTTTTCTTTTCAAAGTGTTTTTTGGAGGAATTTATCCCTTATAAAATAGACAAATTGGAAAAATGTCATATGCCACCAGCACAGTGGAATAGTGGTGAGCACATCTGCAGCACAGTTCTCAGATCCCAGGTTCAAATCCGGTTTACATGTTGTTTTGCGTCAAAACATGCGCGTCAGGTCATACGCCGCAATTATTCGCATTTAAATCAATAGAAAAGCAGAGCAAAAAAATGTTCTTTTCCAAATACGCGCGAAAAAAAAAAAATAATTCGATGATTTTTCCAAATCATTCATCTCCGGTGTCACTTTTGCCCTCAGGTGTAAATGTAAACACTTGTATGTCTTTACCTGGCGACCCTAAAGCGCTCGGATGAAAAATTTCCCACAATGCACACTTCCACACTCCTCAGCGTGCCTCCGTCTGGGGCGCAAGCAGCTGTTGCCCCGCCCCCCGAGGCTAAAGGGCCATCCAACATATGGCGCCTCCCGCAGCCGGCCATGTGCGGGACCGGAGGCGGCGGCACGAGAGGCTGAACTAAGTCCTGACTGGCTTTTTGATTTTTTTTCTGTGTGTTTTCCCCTCCTCCTCCTTCTGGCAAGATCTGGCCATGCAGTTGAACCAGGGAAAGTTTGAGTACAACGGATCCTGCGGGTGAGAGCATCTCCCTCCTCTCTCTCTCTGTCATCACTTAAAGCTTGTCACATCTCATTAGCGGTCGCCATTGGCGACCGTAGCCGCCGCCTCGCACTCCCCGGGGCCTGTAAGTGCTTTTGGAAAAGTCATCTGTCTCTTCCTCCTCGCCGCTGCGCCCCCTCCCTACCCCGAGGACTCAGACTTCACAGCTAATGCTGGAAATGAAATATGTGTCATATACAAAGAGGTCGTGGAGCTTTTGCCAAACAGCCATTAAGTCTAATGGGACACGCGTGCACGCCGTCTCCCCTATTGAGAGCTATTAGTAGAACATTCCACGAAAGTGAAACGTGTCATTTCATTGATTTTTTTTCCATCATCGTGCGTATCAGGTACCTGCTGAAGCCGGACTTCATGCGGCGGTCGGACCGGATGTTCGATCCGTTCTCGGAAACGCCGGTGGATGGTGTCATCGCCGCCACGTGCAGTGTGCAGGTCGGACACCCAACCATTATTTGTGTGACGTCACCCGATGCGTCTTTTACTCTGCCGTGTTTTACAAACCGGTGCAAATTATAATCCGATGTGCCATATAACCCGGCGCGCCTTATATTCCTCTTCACTTTATATGCCGGTGCGCCTTATAACATTGTCCACCTTGTAACCTGACGCGCCCTGTATATGGAAAATTCCAAAAATGTATTGCGACTGCACCTTATAATGTGGTAGTCGGAAAAGTATGCCAATTACTACATTTACGCACACGCATCTTCAAATGAGATTAGACGAGGCGCTTGCATAAAAACCGTCCTCATGAACCCTTCAAGCGTAAACACAGACACTTCAAATGTACTGCAGAAGGCACTAGAGCACAGGTGTCAAACTCAAGGCCTGGGGGCCAGAACTGGCCCGCCACATCATTTTATGTGGCCCGCAACATGCTGATTTGACTTCATGTTCCCGGCTAAAATATCAATCTTGCAAGTTGTGTTCAACTTTTAAATGTTTTGGTGGATAAAAACTTGAACATTTATTTGACTTAACAGTTATTCTGGCCCTCTGACAGAAACTATAAGCACAATGTGGCCTAAGATAAAAATGAGTTTGACACCCCTGCACTAGAGAGTCCCAACAATGTAATCTGCTTTATTACAGTAGACTCGTTTTCCTTCGGTAGTTTGGTAAGTTGTAAAATTCGGGTACGCAGCCGAACATACTGACCGGAGTGGCTCCTTCCTTCATCTTCGCCGACACAGGTATTCTCGGGCCAGTTCCTGTCGGACAAGAAGATCGGCACGTACGTGGAGGTGGACATGTACGGTCTGCCGACCGACACCATCCGAAAAGAGTTCCGGACGCGCATGGTGATGAACAACGGGCTCAACCCGGCCTACAACGAGGAACCTTTCGTCTTTCGCAAGGTACACCCATTTATGTATGCCTGTGTTTTATTAGATCTTTAAATAAACCGTTTGTAATATATGTGTTGTCAATCGTGCAATCGTGATGGCTTTTCAACCAGCGTGGTTTCGGTACTTTCTAATATTACTGATTTCAGGATTATTATTATAAGTCATAAGGAAGTTTAACAAAAATAAGTAAATAAATAAAACAAGACCAATCGCGAATCGATCAAAAGATGGACTAATATATCTCATTTAACAATTTGCTGCTAAATTTGGGCCCCAAAATTGCCACATTTTTTACCAGAAAAATGATACCAAAAATGTTGGTAGACTAACTAATAAGCCTAAAAAAAAAAACAGCACAAAGCAATCTGATAATTGCAAAATATCTGCTGAGCCCTGAAGTGCAAATCACGCAAACAAAAAACTCAGTAGACAAAAAAGCTCATCGCAACCAATAAAACAAAAACGTCTTACAAGAGAGACAAAAAGACGCAAGCAAGAAAAAAGACGCAAACAAGAAAAAAGCACACAAGAAAAAAGAAAGCAAGAAAAAAAGCACAAAACGCATGTCCTTCTTTCTTGTTTGCATCGTTTTCTTGCTTGCATCTCTTGTTTGCTTCTTTTTTCTTTGCTTCTTTTTTCTTGTGTGCGTCTCTCTTAAATGGTGTTTGTTTTTTTTTAAATTTGCGATGACCTTTTTTGTTTGCTAAGTTTTTTGAATGTGTGACTATCATTTCCGGGCCACCGTATAATCCAGCCAATCGGATCCTTGTAAAGTCTCATACTTTATTAGATACCAATGCCACAATCCAAAAAGTGTATTAGTTTACATTACAGGGTGGTTGCAGCTTTGTTGTGAATGCGCATGTGTGTGTGTGTTATAATGCTGCTCTCAGCACAATAAGAAGTCTCTCATCCGTGACTGTGAGTCCAGCTCCCTTGAACACACACCATCAATCACAGCCTCATGCAACACCACACACACACTCACACACACACAAACATTCACTGAGGGGCATCAGAAGCTGCCGGCAAGATCCCTTTTGTCACATGTGCGCACACGGCCGGCAGGAAACGGCAAACACCTTGAAAAGCTCCGCTGGCAAGCACAACTCGCGGGATGAGTCACAAGCAAGACTTTGCGTGCGCTCATTCATCTCTAGTGAGGATTCTCTTATCTCGTCGCTGGGGATTAATCATCTTCTTCTCTTTGTTCACTTATCTCAGGACTCTGGTTGCTCTCCATACACACACACACACACACACACACACACACACATATATATATATCTATATACATATACACGAGATATACTGCACATGTTGTAAATGTTGTTGCGCAGTTTGTCATCCACCTCAGAAATTGATCTTTGACGTCTTTGGCCGTCATTGGCAGCGAACGAGTGTGTTTTATTCTATTTTATTTCCTTGTGTACCACCTTGGGTTCTACACCACAAACAACATGGCGCTCTTGATCTTGCGAGATCAGCTCCGCTCCCTTGTTCTCACCGCGCCATTTTTCATCGGAAAACACAAAAACTAAACGGCCTTGGGCTCGGGCTTCTTTTTTGCGCATTCCGTCGCAGGTGATCTTGCCGGATCTGGCGGTGCTGCGGATGGCCGTGTACGACGACAACAACAAGCTGATCGGCCAGCGCATTCTGCCGCTGGACGGCCTGCAGGCGGGCTACCGTCACATCTCGCTGCGAAACGAGGGCAACAAGCCCCTCTCGCTGCCCACCATCTTCTGCCAGATCATCCTCAAAACCTACGTGCCCGACGGCTTTGGGGGTGAGCCGAACAAAGGCGCGCCGGCGCTACCCGACGCTTCCGGCTTGATTTCACGCCGCTCGCTTTATTATAAGCCTTCTGGGGAACTTTGTTTTGCTTTTCTTGTAACTTTCTTCCTCTGCGCCGCCGCCTGCAATAACGGTGCTGCCGCAAAGGCTTTAAACATGCAAATGAGAAGACATTTGCAGCTGTCATTAAACGGAGCCAAAGGGAAAATGAGCTTGCTCATTAGCGCCTCCTCCTGTTGGGGGGATCTCTGATGCAAGAATCGCTTTGTTTTTGATTGTGTAGCCATTGCCATTTTTATTATACTTCTGCCGGATTCTTGTTATGTTTCCAGCTATCCTTGCATTGGATTCACAGCGTTAAAAAGACGAGTTTCTTTTCAATGGAACGGCATTTAATTTGTAAACTATACATTAAAATATATTGTAGCATGGTATATATACATATATATATATATATATATATATATATATATATATATATATATATATATATATATATATATATATATATATATATATATATATATATATATATTTTTTTTTTTTTTTTTTTTTTTTTTTTTTTTAAGTTCTAAAACTATATATTTTGGTTGTAATTATTTTTCTAAAGCAAAAAAAAAGAATTTTTTTGAGAGCGGATATGATATTTTTCAATTTTTAAATACATAACAGCATTATTTAGAACAAATGTATTTTTCTCTATATGCATTTATATCAAATGTGTATTGATTATGTATAAAACATGACATAATAAAATATAATAAAATAAAATCTAAAAATTTGTATTTTTATTATTATTAATCTATTAGTACTTATGTAGTACTTTAGACAATATATATCTACATTTAGATTATCTTATTTGTGTAATATTCTACCTATTCCACCTCAGATATTTGAACAAAAAACAAATTAATCTGAGAAATGACATGAATAATCTGGTCTTTTTTTTGTTTGCTTGTTTGTTTTTCAACCATGTTGCAGCTATTGTGGATGCTCTTTCCGACCCCAAAAAGTTTCTGACCATTGCGGAGAAAAGAGCCGACCAGATGAAAGCCCTTGGCATTGACACGGTACCTTCACATGTGCATGGAAAAAAAAAAAAAATATAGATAGATAGATAGATAGATAGATAGATAGATCTAACAGCCTGTTAATGCTCGATCTTGATAGATAGATAGATAGATAGATAGATAGATAGATAGATAGATAGATAGATAGATAGATAGATAGATAGATAGATAGATAGATAGATAGATAGATAGATAGATAGATAGATAGATAGATAGATAGATAGATAGATAGATAGATAGATAGATAGATAGATAGATAGATAGATAGATAGATAGATAGATGTAAGTGTATATAACTGACTATTGCACGTGCTTCCCGTCTCAGAACGACATCGCCGACGTCCCTAGCGGAAGCTCCAAGAATGACAAAAAGGGAAAGGGCAAAGGGGACACGGTGAAGGCCAGCGTGACGCCGCAAAGCAGCTCGGATGTGGCTCAGACCTCCAACGCCGCCCAGAACAACACGGCGGATACCAAGAAAGGTGCATAAAACAGCGGAAACCAGGAAAAACCATCCTTATCCTGATCAATCTCATGAACTTTTGTCCTGCACTGTTGCAGATAACGCACTGGTACCTAATGTCAGCATTGACGACTTAAAACAAATGAAGGTACGTTTAAAAATGGCGTTTAAATAAAAAAAAGTTTACATATTGTGTAATTTGTGTTTGTGCTACTGCAGACATACCTTAAACTCCTGAAAAAGCAACAAAAGGAGCTGAGCACGTTAAAGAAGAAGCACTTGAAGGTGAGCGACAAAACGACCCACTGCTCTCTACTTATTTGGCGTAGGATGGTGATTTTTTTTTTTTTTTTGAAATTGTCTTCACAGGATCAAAATGTGATGCAAAAAGCACACTGCTCGCAAGTGGACAAGATGGTGTCAGCGCACGATAAGGAGAAGAGCACACTGGAGAAGCTGCTGGAGAAAGCCATCAAGAAACGAGGGTAAAATCACGACAAAAGAGAATTGAGGAGATTTGGAATGTAGGGCTGCAAATATTTAGTCTTTAGGTTTTATTTTTACTTGCTGGATAACAAATATGAACACAGACGAGCAAATACATTTCCACTGGCACAATATAAGACGCACCCTGAATTTTGGGCAAATTTTGGTATTTTCTATGTTATCGTGTATACGTCGCAAAAACACTTGGCAACAGTGTGAAAACTATAGTAAAACAGAATAAATCTCAGTTTTTGTAAACTCTTCATATTTTCTTGTATTCATATCCATCACTTTGTTGCGCGTTTCAGATTTCCAACATTGTGAGTGGTCAGTGAACGCCCCGCCAGCATAACGTTGAATACAATCAGAGCGTTTTTTTTTTTCCTCACGACGCGGTTTGAGTTAAGTTTACAATAAATACCAAAGTTGAGCAGCATCTAAGTTTCACCAAGTTTATGATTGTCTATATTTGTTAAAAGACCACAATTAATAAACGAGTCAAATGGATTACCTTTCCAAGTTCTCTAATCGTTGCAGCTGGAGACCTTATTACAGGGATGGACTCTGACGTTGGTTCAGTCTGCCCGCTTCTTTTATCGAATTTGACAAACAGCAGCGATTACAGATTACTCCTCATAAATATTTGTGGAGATTAAGTGCCATCAGAACCACAGAACACACATTTGAGTTTGCCCGGTTTGTTCAAAAGTGATCAGTAGGAACGGCAACTGTGTCAGCCTGTTATTTTCAAGTCTCACCACCTTTCTCATCCCGTCGTGAATCAGGGAAAACAACTGCCAGGAACTAAAGAAGGAAACCGAAGACAAAATCCAAACGCTGGTCGCAGATCACAAAGCCAAGGTTCCGCATTCACCGCCACGTCAGTCTTTTCCCTCTGCTGTGGAGGAGTCCTGACTTGCGCCTTTGGCAGGTGAAGGACATCACGGCGCAGCACACCAAGGAATGGTCGGAGCTGATCAGCGGCCACGGCAACGAAGAGCAGGAGATGAAGGACGCCCACGTCACGCAGCAATGCGAGCACCTCAAGAAGCTTCTGAGTAGCGTGCAGGAGCAGCAGACAGGACAGCTCAAACTCATACACGAGCGGTCAGACATGCTTTCACATCCCCCTTTGTGTGTGTTTGTCTTTGTGTGGAGTAGAAATTTGATCTCTTAAAAAATGTACATTGATTAAATCAGTCTTATAACTGAAATACAAATACTATTCATTTCAATACAAAATGTTAATTAGATCCAAATGAGTACTTTTTCATATGCTAACGTCTACCATAGGGAAATACCTGGCACAAACGAACATGCTAACGAGCTAAACGCATACACTATATAATATGCTGAATATAGAACTAACACGAGCTAGAATTTTATCCACAGTCACAAGTTTTCGGATCATATAAATATCATATAAAAATCATATAAATAACATTCTTAAAAAGCTACAAAATGTCATATCAAGAGCGGCCAGAGGCGGCGCCAAAAAACAAAGATCAAGCCAAACGAAGCACAAATGGATCAACTGTTAAAGGATAAACTAAATCAGTTCCAAAACGGGGTGCATCCCGTTACCGGTGGATCTCCGGTGTATGTCTGCATCCCCGCTACTCTGTTTATACATTCCAGCACACGTAATAGGTATAAGGGGAAGATAATGGAATGAGGTTCAGAGGTTGCAGAAAAAGACACGTTCTACGTTCACGTTTGATTTTTTTTGTTTCCGTGATGCAGGCAGAGCAAAGAGATGCGAGCCAACCAGGCCAAGATGTCCATGGAGAACAGCAAAGCTATCAGCCAGGACAAGAGCATCAAAAATAAGGCGGAGAGGGAAAGGTACAACACACACACGAGCGCGCGCCAATGATGGAGTACTCCATGTTGTGGTGCGCGTCGGACCATCCCGATCTTCTCGCGCTCCGCTGACTCTGCGTCCAAGGACATACTGTACTTTAGGACAGTAGTTCTCAACCTTTTTTCACTCATGTACCCCCTTTGACATATGTTTTCAGCCAATTTTGACGCCATTTTGTTTGTGACGCGCAGGAGAGTGCGGGAGCTGAACAGCAGCAACACCAAGAAGTTCCTGGATGAGAGGAAGAGGGTACGTACACAAACAGGAAGCGCGCGCGTGTGCTAAGAGAGCCGAGACAAATTGCATTGAATTTATGGCTGCGTGTGTTTTAGTTGGCTATGAAGCACCAGAAGGAAATGGAGCAGCTGGAGAAGAACCAGAGAGAGCAAGTGGACAAACTGGACAAGTTCAATGAGCAGGTACAACTCAATCATACGTGTGTGTGTGTGTGTGTGTGTGTGTGTGTGTGTGTGTGTGTGTGTGTGTGTGTATATATATATATATATATATATATATATATATATATATATATATATATATATATTTTTTTTTTTATATATATATATATATATATATATATTTTTTTTTTTTTTAAATTAAAACAGATATAGACATTTTCATATGAACATTTCAATAGCTACAACAAATGACATTCAAGCCATCCATGATGTGTTTACATTTTTTTGGGGTGTTTTGTAATATGATTTGCTTTTTCTGGCACAGCTTTTGGCATCACACCATGCAAACAAACAAAAAGGTAGGCACCTCCTTCACCTCCTTTTCTTTTGTCATCATTCATATTTTTATGTTTTTATTAAATGTCCTCCAGGCTTCCTTTCACGTTGTTTTTAAAGGTGTCATTTGTTGTGAAGTCATTCACTGTGCGCAATTAAATTCAATTTTGACTTATGGAGCTGTCAACGGCAGTGAATACATGAATGATCTCATCGTTGATAAGGTCTTTTTTATTGCCATTTTGGAATTAAGGAAGTAAGTAAAGCAACCATCTGTTAAGTTAAGTTTGTATCTCAATAGGGAAAGTTTAAAAAAAAAAACAGGCTAAGCTAGCTTTAGCCACAAGTAGGCAACATGAATCTATTTTAGTAAGTGAGTGATTAATAGTAGACAAATGACATCATAAAGAGTCCAGATGCTGGCCGTCAAATAAACCAAATCACCCCACAGTTGGAACTGTCGCCACAGGTAGCTAGCTAACAAAATTTAGCTAGCTAGCTGTCACCATAAGTCATCAGTAAATCCTTAGTCATTGCTAAATAAGTTTTATGTTAGCACCCTCTTTGTACTCAATATTATATATATATATATATATATATATATATATATATATATATATATATATATATATATATATATATATATATATATATATATATATATATATATATATATATATATATATATATATTAGGAACATATTGTTCCTTTTATGTTACTTAACAGTATTTGCACGCTTGTTTGTTTAAAGGCAAAGGACATGCAGCAGATGGCCAAGTTGGGGGAGGAGACGGGGCGCAGACCTGTCACGCTGGTGTGAGCGTCTGACGCACACACGCACACACACACGCACACACACACACGGCAAAACACACTGTAGCCCGCCCTCCAGCACCATTTAGCGTTCAGCCTGTGCACATAACACTTTGTTTGTATGTGACATGATTGGAATGTAGCACTGTTTGTACAATCACACTTGATTTCTAACGCAATGCTGTATTTTTTTTTAAATATCAAATTTTGGTGGAGTAGCGCTGTAAAAAAAAAACAAAAAAAACACGCCAACAGTGCTGATGCTCGTCAGTGTTTTTCAACATCAGCGATGCCCTAAGCTAAAATCCATTCGAATTTGATCATCAAACACTTCCATACAATTGTGTTTTGCTCATATTTTTTTAAGTGATTAATATTTTTCATCATTGAATGGAAGTGTTGGGTTGAAGTCAATAATTATGATTTGATGTGTTGCCTCATTTTTTTTACATTTTAATGTTTTATTGATTCCCCTTTTAAAATCTTCCAAATGCTTTACGGCGTGGGCAAAATACATTTTAAGTGTTTATATCTGGTAATATTTAATGGCAATGTATTTTTTGATTGTTTTGTTTGTTCATCACATTAAACAATGTGCTTATTGTAATTGGAAAACATACAATATATTCAGACAATTATGATTGTTCAGTAAGAAACCAAGAAATATTCTTGAAGACAGTGACGCCTGAGTTTATTTTTCCAGCTTTTTTCTTTTAAAATTAACAAAAATTTGACAGAAATTAGTCGTGAAAAACAAACCTAAATGAGATCGAAGATGTACAGTGAACCAAAAAAATATGAATAAATATTTTCACCAAGTGGTCCCATTCAATTGGCCGGTACCGTTATTGCACACATTTTATTTATTTATTTATTTTTGTTAGTTTTTTGTGTTCCCGCACATGACCTAGCTAACTAAAAAAAAAAAAAGTGTGCCCACATCTAATGTAAACGGAAAGTAATGACAATTCACGCCGATGCCCCCCCAAAAAACTACAAAAATGGCCACCGCAGTGCTTAGCATGCCACCATCATGACATCATCGGGACATGGTCACGTGGCGAATGATATATCTTTGGTTTTGTTTTTTTTTTGTACGAGCAGAGGCCCCCCCCGGGAGGAACGACCTCCCCCCGGGGTGAGGGCAAAAAAAAAGTGCTTTTATTCTTTGGCTTTGCAAACGTGCCACTCGGTGTCTGTTAGGATTCTTTTAACTTATTTGAGTGAGCGTCAATGCCAAATTCAAGGGTTATTTATATGGAGATCTCTATACATATATAAATATATATATATAAATAAATGAACATATATTATATATATTAGATATGATGTGTAGTCCAACTGTTTGTTTAGAGGCTTTTCTTCTTTCTTTTTTGGCACTTATGTTGGTACAGAAGCAACAATTATTTTTGCAACTGTTTTCCTCTTTTTTTTTCTAACTGCAGTCCTCCAACCAACCGTATTGTGTGTGTGTGCGTGCGCGCGTGTGTGTTCTTTCTTGTCTTTTTTTTGTATTTCTATTGTACTGTTGAACTTATAGCGAAAATGACGCGGTTGTTACCCGGCTCCTTTAATACTGTTTTATAGTATGTGTAACAATAAATGGCAGTGGCACATGGGAAGTAAAAATATCAGGATTCGTGTTTTTTATTTATTTATTTTATTTTGCTTAAAAAAAAAAAAAATATATATATATATATATATATATATATATATATATATATATATATATATATATATATATATATATATATATATATATATATATATATATATATATATACATTTTATATGAAAAATATAAAAAAATATATGTTTAAATATAAAATTATATATATATATATATATATATATATATATATATATATATATATATATATATATATATATATATATATATATATATATATATATATATATATATATATATATATATATAGATAGATATATAGATATATAGATATAGATATATATATATATCTTTAATTACATTCTATTTGAAATTATTAAGTCTTACTGTTCTTAATATGAGTTCCTTTACGTCACATACTGTAACTTCCTATGCTCTTCTTCTCTTGGGGAGTATATGGGGGCAAAAAAAAAAAAAAAAATCATAAAATGTTGTTAAATTCCACACACGTTCATAAAAAATATATAAATAATCCGTTCATAATCACAATATATATAAGAAATTGGATTTTCCAAGGACACCTTTGTCTTATGGGTGGCGAGCCCAGTGAAAAAGTATAAGTTAAGAAGTTAAGGGCTGAAGAAAAAAAAAAGGAAACATCTGGCAAGTCCAATACAATAGTATCCACTTGGTCTCAAAAAGAAGTCCCAATCCTGCAAAACCTTCCAAAAAGCCCTGAAGCAAATATTTTGAACGTATTTGAAGAATATAGAAAAATCCAAACGATGAAAATGCAACCAAATGAAAGGAAAGCCTTTTGAATGAATTCAAGTTTTCAGTCATTCTCTCAGCGCGTCGACAAAGAAGTGCTCGGGTTCTGTCGGGTTCAGCAGTGTACACCAAGGTGGGAGGGGTTGCGCCACCTACCCGACCCCCAACAGACATTTTTATGAGTCCCACTCAAAAAAAAAGTCACTTTTTTCCCATTATCATCCATTTGAAGTAACAGTTTAGAATGGCCAAAGTGGAAAGACCAGACTTGCCTTGCAAAATCTCACTTTGTCACCTTTGCTACCACGCAACTCCTTGTGAGTCGAACCCAAAAGCTCCGGCGTACTTTTGCGCGGGTGCGGGCGTAAATGCGGGGGATTCGGCTACCTCGGGTTGGGGGTGGGGGTGTCGGGGATCTGCCGTCATGCCTCGTTGGCGACGCAACCTGCGGCTGAGCCAGAATGGGACTTACTGCACAAATGACCTCACGTGCTTCTGCAATTTGTCATAAATTTTTTTAATTCTGATTCTTTTTTGGAGGGTGCATTTTTGAGGATTTGAGGAGAAGCATCTCGGCGTCGCTCTCTCGCACTCTCTCTCCCGCTCGCTCTCGCTCTCTACCCCCCCCCCCCCCCCCCGCCTCTTTTTTGTCCTCTCTTTGCCGCTCGTTTCAGGTGCTCGGTGCCCGCAGTCGCTCCGGGTTCGCGTCTCCGGCGCTTTTGGCGGGAGGGGGGGAAACTGCTGGAAGATGGGGCGAGCGGGCTTCAGCACCACGGAGAGCGGACAGCTTCTTCTACTGGGTCAGTCAGCAATCTGTGTGTTGTGTGTGTGTGTGTGTCACTGCAGTTTGTATGTATGCCTTCATTAAAAAAAAAAAAGTGAAAAAGTGACTTAAGCTTTTCTATTGACAGTTGATTTTTTTTCTATGTATGTTTTAAAAAGCTGTTCATGCATGAATAGGATGTATGGTGTTTTATTTCCACACAGGAATTTAATCTCAGGGAAATGTAAATTGACAAAAACGTGTACATTCCTTAAATCATAGGGATTTTTTCTTTGTAATGCCGGTTGTGCTTTATTGTGTAGTACTAATTCTATGATGTGTTTGTGTGCGTGCGGGCGTTGGAGAGTGGGGGTGCATCTGTCCTTACTATCCACCGCAGTGTCGTTACTGTTCTCCGCCAAAAGTGAACATTTCCGTTACTCTCATTTATGGCTGGACAGAAATGGCGAAATGTATTGAGAAAAAATATATGAGAGTCATTGAAGTTTGGTTGACTTAAATCTCAGGGCTCAAAAATGGCCCCTGAGCCCTAGATTTCTTACCACATTTTTTTTTTTTTACTGCGTCTTTCTCTTTTGTGAGTACTGATCCTGTGTGTGTGTGTGTGTGTTTCTATGTGTTGGGGAGTGGGGGTGCAGCTGTTGTTACTATCCACTGCAGTATGCATCTCGTCCCACCAAAAGTGAAATTGTGACTTTCTTTTCCTTTTACCTTACATTTACGGATTGACAAAAATGAGAAAATGTCTGCTTTTGACATTGAAAAAAATATGAGCTTTAAGTTGCCTCAACTTCAATTTTAGGGCTCACAAATGGCCCACGAGCCACAGATTTCTTACCACTTTATTTTTTTTACTACGTCTTTCTCTTTTGTGAGTACTGATCCTGTGTGTGTGTGGGTGTGTTTTTGTTTTTGCCTCAACACTCCAGTATTGTGGGGGGGGTTTTTTGCCAAAAAGCCTCATTTCGCATGGCACCAGAACGCAGAAAAATGCATGAAAAAAATCAGTGGCCTGTAAAATGTAATCAGCTTTTCTGACCATTTAAAAAAAAAATCTACCTCCTTTGTAGTTAATTATCTTAATTCGGCTCTAATTTCTTCGAAACGGAGGCTTAAGGAATCCGTTTTTATTGCTGAGCATGCAGTTTTGTCGGAGCTGATCCGGTTTCCCGTACAGGCGCGTTGCTGCTGTCAGCGTCGGTGTCGACGGGCGAGCAGGAAGGGGAAAACCTGTCGGGACTGTCAGACAACCCGGACCGGGGCATCTTCGCGGTGCGGGAGAATGGGACCACGTGTCTAATGGTGGAGTTTGCGGTCAAACTGCTGGTGCCCTACGACGTGCTTGCTCTCAACCGGATAGACGTAAGGAGGCCGCTTCCGCAACCCCAAAAAGCAAAGCTGTAATAGTTAAGACAATAACACGTTTTTGTTTATTAAATTCATACAGATGAAAAAACAAAATACTTGCGCCGTGTGTGTTGTATTGTGGGGTTGGGCAGGAAATGTCACGAGTGGCCAGTCATTGCTTCAAAGTGAAAGCGCATAGCAAGAAGTGTAGGACACGATTGGCCCTGCCATGCTTTTATTTTGAAGTTTTTCCTGGAAGCATGCTATAGTGACAACGGTCAACTTGATCATCTGTTCCTCCCAAAGCAGCTCTGCGTGTATATAAATGAAGGAACGAACGTGGCAAAATTCAATAAATAAACGTGGCTTACCCATGAAATGTAAACGGGAGAGGTTGACAAGATAATAAGAATTCATTAAAAGTGACATTCATTCATTACATTTTTCATTCATTCATTAAGTGGCAATAATTAAATAAATGTTTCGTAATTCATTATACGTGCCATTAAATAAATAATTCTTTAATTGAATAAAACACGTAATTAAATAATTGAACATTGATTTTACTCATCAATCAAACCAAGGTCACTATCTGGGTGAAATTTCAGCTCCCCAATGTCTCCTTTCATTGATTTTGATGCAGAAATCAAAGGATTGGACAAAATACCGCACAATGGTGAAATACACATCATTGAAATACTCTTGTTTTGGCATCGATTGAATTTCGCAAACTATTTAAGAGCGCCACGTGGTCCAAAGCTGGTGATCATCAAATGATTTTGTTCTTTGCAACGGCGTTTTTGAAAATGGCCGTCACAATGCTCGTGTGTTTGCGCGTGCAGCTGATCACAGAGCAGGCCTCCTTTACGCTGCCTCGCAACGCTCAGATCGACGGCAAGTGTGGCACCACCGAATCCGAGATCCACATTAGCTGGAAGAACAACGCCTACACGCTGCGCATCTTCTTCTCCAAGGTGTGTGTGTGTATGTGTGTGTATATATATATATATATATATATATATATATATATATATATATATATATATATATATATATATATATATATATATAAAATATTCAACTTTTTCAACTTGACAGGTAACGAGAGGAGGTACGCGACTAGTTGGATCCAACCATTCTACTGTAGTGTGGGGGAGAATCTGAGTTTTTCCAATAATGAAATTGAATAGCAATAGAACTTACAGAACATAAAATTTGTTTTATGAACTTGTGTTTTCCAGAAACATTTAATTCATAAAATAACAATTTCTAAGGATATTTGCATGACTGATATCCAAAATATTCTCATGGGTTTATGACAGGAGCTGCGAGCCAAGGGAACGGAGGTGTGGAAGATCAGTAAGGTTCAGTTCGTCTACGACACATCAGAAAGTTCTCACTTCATCAACGCCTACAATCGTGAGTCAGATTTTTTTTTTTTACCGCGACTCAGCAGCTTTCCACCTACTCACACTGCTGCCATGCGCCGCATGCACGGCAGCATTTTGGACTGTTGCGGTGGAAACTTGACTTATGTGTTTCATTTATCTTGTGATGGAGTTCATAAGTCCATTTACTATGAGTTAAGTCATTTTTAGATAGGTTTGGTTACTATACATGCTCGTTTTGCTATACATGGTCTTTTAGTGAAAAAAAGCCTTACTATACATGGTCTTTTATTGAAAAATAAAAAAGTCGTTTTCTTGCGAAAAAAAGCCTGTAAAAAGACTGTAATTTTTTCCCGAAAAAAAAGGCTTACTATAGACTGTCATTGTTCGTGAAAAAAACAGCCTTACTATAGACTGTCGTTTGTTTGCAAAAAATGCCTGACTATTGACTGCCTTTTTTTCGCGAAAAAATGCCTTACTTTAGACTGCCTTTTTTTTTGCGAAAAAATGCCTTACTATGGACTTATTTTTTTCACGAAACAATGCTTTAGACTGTCCTTAATTGGCGAAAAAAAAATTCTTACTATAGACTGTCATTTTTTTGCGAAAAAAAAGCCTGACAATAGACTGTTGTTTTTTGTTGTTTTTTTTGCAAAAATTTTGTAAGGCTAGTATAGTATAGTAAGGCCTTTTTTTCGAAAAAACCGACAGTCTATAGTAAGGCTTTTTTTTTATACATATACATATATATATATATATGTGAAAAAAAAATTTTGTCAAAAAAAAAGCCTTACTATAGACTGTCGGATTTTTTGCGAAACAAAAAGCCTTATATACTGTCGTTTTTTGTGAAAAAAGGCCTAACTATAGACTGTCGTTTTTTTGCGAAAAAAAACGACCATCTATAGTGAGGTTTTTTTCACAAAAACACCATGCTATACTAAGGCTTGTTTTTAAAAAAAAAAACGACCATCTATAGTAAGGCTTTTTTTTTTCGCAAAAAATCCGACAGTCTATAGTAAGGCTTTTTTTTTTTCCACAAAAAAATGACAGTCTATAGCAAGGCTTTTTTTCACAAAAAAAAACAACAGTCTATTGTAAGGCTTTTTTTTGCAAAAAACGACAGTCTAAAGTAAGGCATTTTTTCGTAAAAAAAACACAGTCCATAGTAAGGCTTTTTTTCACAATAAAAAACACAGTCACACAGTAAGCATTTTTTTGCGAAAAAAATGACAGTCAAAAGTAAGGCATTTTTTTGTGAAAAAAACGACAGTCTAAAGTAAGGCTTTTTTTCTCACAAAAAACGACAGTCTATAGTAAGGCTTTTTTTTCGTATATAGTAAGGCTTTTTTTTCGTCTATAGTAAGGCTTTTTTCATACATATACAGAATATATGTATTCTGTAAACAGTATATAGTATAGTGTATTTACAGCATGTGCCAATGTTTTTGCATTCAGCGGGCAGGCACACGGCGAGCACTCACCGCCTGTCGGCGTTGGTGACGCCAGCCGGCCGTTCGTACTTGTGCAGCGCCCAGCAAACGCTGACCCTCATCAGCAGCGACCATCAGAAGGGCATCACCGTCCACTTGTACGACATCCAGATCCAACCTTTCGATATGACTGCGGACTTTGTCTTCAGCGAGCGTGAGTAGTAGCGGCGTGGCGCTTGGCCGAGCCCCGTCGCAGCGCGGTTCCTCGCATGATACCTCGCATGACCCGAAAAAGGACGCTTGAGGTGGATTGTTTTTTTGGACCAACAGAAATGAAGTTTGAACGGGTCTCAAGTTGAATAAATCGGACACCCATGGCGTGTTTTATTCCTTTATTTTTTTCAACCCGCAAATGCTTTGCACCGAAGACACGACGTAGGCCATACGCCGTGTAAAAGCGGCCATTTTTTTTTCTCGTCTCGCACGCAGCGTACAAGTGCATGACGGATCAGCGCGAGCGCCTGGAGGAGACTCTGCCACTCATCCTGGGTTTCATCCTGGGGCTCATCATCGTCATCACGTTGACCGTCTACCACTTCCACCTCAAGCTGAGCGCCAGCAGCACGCCGCCGCAGCTACCGCGCGACCGCTCCATGTACAAGAACATGTAGAAGACTTTGTCCCAAACCTGGAGCCCAACTGGAGCCTTGCATGGATGTTCGAACAAAATTCTGCGCATTTGGAAAGTTGTTTGAGCATTTATTCCGTATCCTTGACACCAATTTCAGGTCTTTAACTTTTAACACATTACGTTATTATGATGTTACAGTATTAGTAAAGTCATTTCAGCACTTAAAGAGAAAACATTTTGCGCCCCCCACCCACCAGTGTCTATAAATTAGATAATCATCCATGAAAATGGTATAAAAATACCTAAAATTGTATCCTTTCAACATCAATTTAAAAGCCATTTCAATCAACTTTCAGCAACTTTACTTTTGACATGGTTTATTCAGGTTATAGCTTCTTCTGAATCTGAAAAAAATAGCTTTAAGTGTATCAAAATGCCCAAAATATGAGAAATATGTCAATCCTTATTCAAAATACAAACAATTTTGACCAAGTGAACCATTTGATGCTGAAACAAAAGAAATACTTAAAATAAACAATAATACTAGTATTTCTCGAGTACAAGTTCACCTCGTCTATTAGTTGACACCTCCCCTTTTTACTTCAATTGGAATAAATTGAAATAAAATTGAAAAACCCGATTGAAAAATTTTAAAATTCGTACTGAGATTGTGACAATGAGCGCCACTGCACCACCTGGTGCGGAAGATATGCAATTGCACTACTAAGTGCAAAATATTTGAGAACTGACACATACCGACAAGAAACAATGTCAAACCCACACGTTTGTTTACATTTAGTCGGAAAACAAAACTACAGAATAAATGCTCTCACAGCTTTCCGTGGCGCCTGTTTCTTTAAGTGACATCATTTCCCCTTCCAAACACGGTTCTTCCACATTTGTCGGTGTTTCCTCGCTGCTAATTGTCTCGTGTCGTCATTTCTTGCTGCTTTTGGAGGACCCGCGGCGCGTGTTCGTGTGCGTGTGTGTAACAAACACACAAGGAAGCAACCCTGATCAATTAAAAAGAAAAAAGTGTAAAGTGTTATTTTCCTGTAAAACTATGCATAAAAACCTCGACTGAAAACACTTATTGCCTCTTGCGATTATTTCCCCCACATTGCTGTCTTGCAGGCGTTATTGTCAGAGAGACAGATGAACGGAGTCGCCGCGCAGATGGAACTATTGATTTTGTCAGCTAAATTGAAAGCGGCATTGTTTTATTACAGCCATCTGAAGTCATTTGGACGATTTATGTTCACATGTTTAAGCGTGTTACAACTTGAGGGCATTTTTGTGCACTTCCGCCTTTAATGACTCAAACACATTATATAAAATGTCTGACCTTCAAAATGAAAGCTAACGAATTAAACACATTTTTAAAAATTCATAACAAACACATAATTCAGTGTCTGCTAAATAAGTCATTGTGGGAGCATGAAAGTGAAAATGTGCATGCTGGTAATTTGAAAGCCTGACTTTTGTTTTTTTCACAGCCGAAACTGATTATCGCTAGTCAAGAAGGCCGACGACCATTATTTAAAGCTGATATTCATTTAAAAATGTGTTGACTTCAGTTAAAAAACAAAACAAAACAAAACAATATCAACTTTAACAAAACTGAGTGAACGAAAGAATGTTTTTCTGGGTAAAATTGCGATGACATCACAAATTAGCAGCTAGCTCTGTGCTCGCCTGCATGCAAGGTCCCCATTGTTAATTAGCATCGGTTAGCCTAGCACAGTGGTTCTCAAATGCTTTATTGATTTAATTGGTTTTAAAAGGAAATATCTTACATTTTTTTGTAACATTCAGCAGCTGCATAAGGCACATGTACCCGGGTAAATACTGTACATATCAGACACAAAACGTGGACAATAATACAGATGATCCCGAAATAATTCATAGCACTTGCTAAGCTAATATAGCACCAAATTTAGCATAACATGCTAGCCTAAAACTTAGCATGTAGGAACGACAGACTGAACTTTGCCAACGTTAAGGGAAGTGCTTGATTTCAAAATGTTTGATTTCACTTGTCAAAAAAAGTGCTTGACTTTTTAAACCTTAATATAACCGTGGCTCAGCTTAATTAATCGTGGCAGCCAATATCGTGATTAAAACTCGATTTGTGCAGCCCTAATTATGTAGTTTTTTTTCTGTAAAACCTGCAGCAAACAATCACCTTTAGTGACAAATAGCAAGGTCTAATTCATTTCCAGTGCGAGCGAGGTTGCGTTTTGTCGTAAAAAGACGGGAGAAGCGGCAGAGGAGCTCGTCTCCGCCGTCCCGCCTCAAATCAATATCCCATTACTCCGCAAAGCACTGGCAGCACACTAAAGACAAATAAGATCATAAATTACGACACCTCCTCCTCCCCCGTTTGTTTCTTGGCTCTGGGCTGCTTTTGGACTTTTTGCGAGATGGGGAAGACAAAAAAGTGAAGATGACGGAGAGGAGAGGCCTCGGAGGAGCAAAGAAAAGAAAAGAAAGAAGTGAGACATGCAAAATCATGTCCTTATGGAAGTTTTAATTGAAAGCGTCTTCACAGACATGCTGCCACACACGATACACGCACGCACGCGCTCGTATTTACATATCACAGTGACTGATGGGTCAAAATGGACGCCGGCGAGGTGGTACACTTGTATTCCAGGTGAGTTCATGACAATGGCGATGAACTGTCTTTTCGTTTTCATTTTAAAAAGCTCGTGGTGTAAAAAAAAGTCTTTTCGTGATTATTGGCGATTCCTTCAGTGTGTGCTACAATTAAGTGCATCTAGCGGACACCCATTGGCTTCGTTGACTCCCTGCAATGCTAAAGATACACTCAAATCATGAGAACGCACGCTTTGTTTGTATCACATTTGACATTTAACGTACATATTAAAAGTTGTGTAAATATTGTGTAATTCGCTTTAACACTAATTCTCGCACAATCTACTCAGTATTTTAAAGTGACACCCGCCACAAATTTGGACGTTGTCACCATCTGGGTGAAATTTCAGCTCCCTTGTCCCTAACTTTCAATGCTTTCCCTTTGACGTGAAATGGCTTCGATGTAAAGATCAAAAGATTGGACAAAATACTGCGCAGGGATAAAAAACATTTTTTTTGTTGCTAAAAGGCAACGTGGGAATTTCTTACGTCCTGTTATGTTTGTTTGAATGCGTTATTCGGTCTATTTCTGTTTTATGTTTGTGTTCACAAATGAAAATCATCTAGCGATAATCATCTCCTTTAAAAGGCCATTTATGTAATTGACGCAAAGCGAAGTCGGCGTTTCGTGGCATTTGAGTGTATCCGAGCAGATCCCTGTTGACCGTCTTTTCTTATTCATTAAATATATTTTTTTTAAATATTAAAAAAATGAAGGAGAAAAAAAGGCCACACTAGACAAAAACCAATTGCAATAAATAAATACTTTAAAAAGCTCATAAAAAACGTCTGACATTATTACCCTTTTTTGCCCAAGGTTTAATAGTAGTTCCGTCTACAAAGATAGATAATAGTAATAATAAATATAATTAGATGTGTGTGTTTTTTTTTTTTTTAAAGTAACAGTTGGGTTCAAGTGGGATTATTTGGAATATTTCATGTGTGTATTTTATATTTTTATATACTGTCTACACACGCACATATATAAATGTATATGTACAATATATACATTTCTACACATCCAGTACATGTGCATACGCGTGTGTGTATTTGTCAATGAAAAAAAGTGTATTATAAAGAGTAGGAAAGTCTATTGAATACTGCTCATATGACAATGGCTACCACACCATCAAATACTCCAAAGTTATCAAAACTGTACACTCAATGTTACAAGTTGCTCTTGAGATACATGTGCAGCGGCCCCGCCCACGCTCAGGTCCTCGAAGACGCCTAAAACAGCTTCGTGTGAAGGGAGGAAGGTTAGCTAATCTACGTCACGGTTACGAGAGTGCGAAGTGGGCGAGCGGGCGGGCGGGCGGTCATCGCGCGAGCGCGCGTTTTGCGTTTGGGGGGGGGGGTTCAGCGGTGGCGGTAATGTCTCATGAGGGGCACGATGCAGGACGGCGGTCCCGACAGTTTGAGGAAGGGATGCTGGAGGAGCTCCTGCGCGCTGGCTCGCTGCGAAGGCTCGCGCACTAGCATCAGGTCCAGGAAGGAGCGCAGCACCGACGACACCTGACACGACAAACGCAAACGCCGCTCAGATCCTTGGACAGGCCTTTTAAATATTTAGCTGGCGATTTTTATGTTTGCATACGGCCATTGACGTTTGCTATAGCTTTAAAGAAAATTATATATATATATGTTTACACAAAACCACCCGCTCACCTTGTGCGACTCTTTTAGTCGCGGGGGCAGGTTGTCACGTATCCTCCTCATGGCTTGGAGGGGGGGCTCGTTGAAGTACGGGGGCTCTCCATCCACCATTTCGATCACCATGATCCCCAGTGACCACACGTCCACCTAAACACAAATACGCCATGATTATATGCCTACGTTATCATGATACCACGAAAATTGTACATCTCTACACAGATTGAAACTAAAATGCTCAGAGCCAAAATCGTGTTAAAAAAAATGTATAGAAATTCAGCGAATTCTATTCAAATGATATACAGTGATCCCCCTACTTCGCGGTTAATGGGGGGTGTCAACCCCCCGCGAAGTCTAAAACCCGCAAAGTAGGGTATCAGTTCCTAGGTTTCTATGTACGCACCAACATTGGCGTAGTAACCATAAACAATCCTTTTTTTGTATTTTATTTCCTTTCTTCTGTTATTTAACATTACATTATCCTTATTAACATTATCGTATATTCATTAAATAACTAATATGACTTAGTTTGTTGAGAATTTGTTCTCAGGACTGGTTATCTGCACCAAGACTCCGGTGAAAGAGTACGCAAGTCATCACGTTGAACTTCACATTTATTTTGGCTCATGTATGGTGTATCTGTTGAATAATAAATCAACAACAATCTTAAAGTCAGTCAACTAACATGTAAACACTTGCCGAACTTTAATCTATGAATTGACTGTATTTTTAGCCGATATTAGCGGGTTAGCAACAACTAACAACTACTAACTATAAAGTGCAACCTCTACACAAACGAACACAGAAACAGAATAAACACTCATGGCTTACTAAACATAGGCAGTAGCGTGCGTTAGCAACATAAATGATAATAAACTATAAATATGAGCTCACGTTGTCATTCACTATGTCACCCTAAGCCGAATGACGCACAGAGAACCTAAAACAGGAAACGGAAATGCAATGCGACCCGACAAATTAAAAGCATGCATTTCAAAATAAGAAAACAAACGTCACGAACTCTAACGCTTGAAGAATTCTTACCATAGTTATTAACTAATATTACTTAGTTATTTGACGAATACAGTACTGTATAATGTACTTTTTTGCTTTTTTTTCGATTTTTGCGCATGTTTTATTTTTTTTAATTTTGAAATATTATTAATTTTTCAAGGAAAAACCGCAAAGTACTGAGACCGCAATATCTGAGACCGCGAAGTAGGAGGGATCACTGCATTGTAACTTAAGAAGCGCGTGAGGGTGAGCTGTGGATGACAGCAGCAACCTCAGTAAAGTCATTCTGTTTTTGTATATACATTTTTGTAAATAACAATTTACAAGCGAACTAGTGATTTTATTTTTTCGTCCCTCAAAACAGAAACTCGCTGCATAAGGCGCACCAGAATACAAGGCGCACCGTCAGCTTTTGAAATAATTGAAGGCTTTTAGGTGCGCCTTATAGTGCGGAAAATACGCTACATTGAACTCATTATAATTGAAATCATTATAAAGTAGGAGAATCTGCACGACCTCTGTCCCATAAGGCAGTCTGGAGATGACTTCAGGCGCCATCCAATATGGCGTCCCCACAAGCGACTTCCTCTTGGGCACCTCTTTGGACACTTGGGCGCAGAAGCCAAAGTCGGACAGCTTGATCTGCGCGCGCAAAGAAACTTTTGTCGGCGTGCGAATTTTGCCGAGACGCGCGCGTGGGTGCGTGCGTTTACCCGTCCGTCGCTGGTGAGCAGGATGGAATCGCTTTTGATGTCTCGGTGGATGACGCCTTGCGTGTGAAGGTAGCACAGGGCGCGCAGCACCGACGAGCACACCGTGGCGATCTGCTCCTCGTTCATCCTGCCGCGATCGGAGATGCGCGTGAAATACAAAGTCAAAGACGGAGGTTGTGTTTGCGCGGAGCAGAAGGTCCCATATGGAGGTTGCGGCGCAATGCGGCGCTTCACGCGCACGCACACGCACACACGACACATTTACAGCTTGAATGAACGCGTGGCCAGCTGGCGCCATGTATGCCTTTTAGTGGCACGATTGTGTTTCCCTTTGTGAGGAAATTGTGTTTGCATGCGTGTGTGTGTCCTTGTTTTTTTTGTGACACAGTGTGCACCAAATCCCAGATTTTGCTGTCTTTGCGGAGACCTCTTGCACATGTGGGGCCTATTTTGGCGAAGCAGTCAAAGTCAGACTTGCTTTTAGGTTTGAATTGGATTGGAACAGGCTTAAAAGTGAACAGTTAGGCTTAAACATTAAAATTCATCTTTAAGATTAATAAATGAATAGACTCGAGCATATTATGAAGTAGATGGAGTGGAAGAAATTGTATACGTATGAAATGATACGTACGAAGTGCAAAATATCACGTAGTGAAAATATTATGTATTTAGCGTTCCTGTGCTGTGCAGGATTTGTAAGGTGCTGGTGTGCACGAAGGATGTGTTCACAATCCGGGTAATTATTAATTTGTTGAAAGTTGCTCTGTTACGTTTGTTAATGTTAAAAATGATACCGTTTTAGGTATACTTATAAATGTATTTATAGATAATGATCTTATTTACAGTCATTGCAACAAGTAGTGTTGCTTTTTCCTGATGAGGCTTTGCGAAAAAATACCATAATCCCCCAAATAGAATATGCGCTTGTATATATGATGCATCCTAAATTTTGGGGTCAAATTCTGGTAAATGTCAAAACTATAGCAAAAGACAATAAATTTCTTCTTTTGTAAACCCTCCATATTTTTCTGTTCATATCCGTAACATATTCGTTGCACATTGTGTTTCAGATTTTCGACATTCTGAGCCAGCGAACGCCTCACCGGTGTAACTTTGAATGCGCTCGAAGCACTTTTTCCTCACCATAAATAACCCGGATGAGCAGCATCTGTGTTTGAATAAGCTTATGATTGTGTGTATATGCCAAAAGACCGCAATTAATAAACGAGTCAAATGGAATACCTTTCCGCGTATGCTAACCTATGTACTCTTAATTAAATGAGCTGGAGAAACCCTTTGGATGTTTCAGTAATATTTCTGTGTGTGTACGTGGACGGACTCGGACAGTGGTTCAGCCGGCTCGCTTCTTTCATTGAAAATTTACGTCCAATACACCTCCCATGCATGTTTTTAGAATGTGGGATAAGAAAGTAAGTCTTGACCCTCAAAGAAAGGTCCGCACTTGCAGGGTGCACCAAAATGCTCCCCGGAAGCGCAAGAGATCCCACAAATACAGTAAACCCCGGGATTCGGTCCCCAGCATGTGATAAAAAAAACCAAGGGCGCACACGCACGCAAACACACGCGCTCTGAAGTCAATGAAGTGTCGCATGTTTACAAGATAAATGAGCCTTCTGATAATAAAGCGTCAACGGATGTGTGCAGACACACGGACGAGGATCGTTGAAACAGAAAATTGTTTTTCAACATAACAATGGGGGAAAAAAACGTGTTAATGATCTTGTAAGCTTGTCAAGAAGGACAATTATAGAAGCGCTAGCGCAAAAACAGCACCCGTGCTTACACTTTCAAAAACAGATGAGCTAAACCTTGAAGATTAGCATAAAACATGAGTCTGTGCTAATCTCATCGAACTGAAGTATTTTAACAGGAGATGACTGCGCTGATGCTAAACTAAGCTAAGCTAAATCAGTTTATGTGTGTGTGTAAGTAAATAATATTAAATTTACACAGGGTTACTTTAATGATGTACAGCCAAATTGAAGTGTTTTTTTTTCTTTAAACGCGGACTGTCCCCCAGCCGATCTTATTATTAGCGCGAGTCAACAATCGGCACAAATGATGGGAAAGAAAACAGCAAACAATCAGCGAGGAAACTCATTAAAAGACAGCGACAATTAGGAGAAAATTGGTAAAAAAAAAAAAAAAGTTTCAAGTGTTGCAAGACTTCATTACAGACCATCTGTGTTGTTTTGTGCGAGACTATTTGCATTAGTGGCCTACCTGGTGTGTGTGACGATGTCGGTGAGGGCCCCTCCCTCCAGGAACTCCATCACCACCCAGAGCTCGTCTCCCACCAGGTAGCTATTGTACATGTCCACCACGTTCTCGTGGTGGTAGTCCCTCATGATCACCACCTACACACATATATTTATAGAAATAAACATGATGTCATTTCATATTAGCTCTTCATTGTAACGACTATCTCTATGTGAACACATTCTGGAGTTTAAACCGTAACGGGATTACAAGCGCGGATTAAGAGGATTACAATGAAAGTAATTAGTTGGAGAATCAACATACGCACATAGAGAAAACACACACACGCGTAGGGTGATACTGCCTGATAGAGTAAATCCGATGGCGTGTGTAAATGCGGTAGCGCCTCGTGTACATCTGATATGTTAGCTTCTGTTGCGAGTTGCATAATATACGGCAATGGTTCTCAAATGGGGGTACCCCTGGGGGAGCTTGAAGGAACTTCAGGGGGTTTTAAATAAAACAAACATACTGTAAAAAGACAGATTCTCCCCCGTACTAGAATGGATCGACCCAATTAGTCATGTGCCACCGCTCGTCACCTGTCGAGTAAAGGATTCATTTTTGCGAACACATCTCCGCTATGATCCCAAAAGAGAACCCTTTTAAGTTGAATACGATGAGGAAAAAAAACTCGACTTGTACATGGAGCGATGCGGTATTCTTGTTAGAAGCTAGCGCAATCGGCACCTCGTTGAAGAGCAGCTCCCTCCTCTGCTGCTTCCTCAGGTCCATCTTTTTGACAGCCACCTGTTTCCCGCTGTGCTTCTCGCTGGCGATGCACACGATGCCCGTGGAACCCTCGCCGATCTTGATGAAACTATCCAGGTACTCGCGGGGGTCGCCTGGCGAGATAGGCCGACCAAAAATGTAGTTTCAGAAAACTCTCGCTCCATGAAGAATGTAAGGCTATTCATTTATCAGTCGTTCATTACTACTGTCCTTATTGCTCATTAGTGATTTTTTGTTTCATTGCCTACTTTATTATTTGCTCGATTATGGAATGCAGCGTGTTCGGGGATGTGAACAGAATACAAATTTATTACTATGCATATGACAATAAAACTCTTGAATCTTGACTGAAAAAAAACATGTAAAAATACCGTATGTCCTAGGATTATAAAGCGTTTTAGGAGTCACCATAACTATTTACTTACCTGGATTGACTACTAGCTGCAGCGCGGCTCGGAACTGCTCGTGAGACACCCTGGAGGGTTGAGTGTCGGAGCTGGACCCCCACGAGGGAGGAGGGTACGCCCCCGGGGGGATGTAGGGTGAAGAGGGCTGGGAGTACGCCCCCTGCAGGAAAAAAAAAATAGAATGAGAAAGAACATCTGGTTGATAATTGGCTGCATCCGACAAATCCGCTTGGAATTTAAGGTTTCAAAAGAATGTACGTTTTTTTATTGGGTTGGCTTCTCTTGATATTCGGGTGGCATTTATACTGATTAAATATTAATTAGGAACTGCAAGTTCAAATCAAATGTTTTACTGTGCTCATAGACAAAAATATTCTATAAAAACTATAAAATAAAATATATGACAAAGTAGTGGTCGCATACAGACAAAAATACGATAAAAATAATAAGTTTTTTTTTAATATTTATAAATAGAAAATAGAAAATACGTTTAGTATTTGTCCACAGAAAAATATTCCACTTCTCTTTTGAATCACAGGAGAGATCCGTTCACAAAAAATAAATCAACTTGACAGGTAACGAGAGGTGGCACATGACAAGTTGGGTCAAACCATTCTCGTATGGGGGAGAATCTGGGTTTTTAAAATAAAGAAATTGAACAACCTACTCAAGAATTTTATGGATTTTTTTTCTAGAAATATTTAATCAATTCAGTATTTCTTGATTTTTGCATTTTGTTTTATTTCCAGGGTTACCCTGGCGTGTGGGGTTGTTGCTAGCGTACCTGCGGAGTGTACGGCGGGCTGGGCTGGGAGGGCGGGTGGTGGTAGGGAGACGGCTTGAAATGGTGAAAGACCGGCGGGTAGGGCAGGTGCACGGGCGGGTAGCCGGGGGGCTTGGCGTGATTCTGAGGTAGCTTGAGGGGCCCGCGTGGGTAGGTGTCGCCCGTGGTGCCGTGGGGGCTGCCGTCCCGGGACGGACGCTCGTAGTCACCCTGCAGGAGGTCACGCGGCATCTTTATTTCTATGCGTGGCGTCAATTACAAAAGGCGTGGGATTGCGCTCGTTGAGGCACGACTGCTCGTGGCGCGGCACTAAATGTGCATCGGAATGGATTTAATAACCTAATATAGACGATATTTATTGGCATTTTCTGGAGGTTCACACGCGCGCGCATCCCCGCACGGAGGACAGGAAGGGGAGGAGGAGCGCTCCTGACGTGTTGGGATGGTGTATAATTACATGGCGCAAACTCTTATAATCAATCACTGTGGCGGCGCGTGAGGAAGGGGGTGGCCCGCGCCGTGTCCCCCCTTTCCACTGTATCGTTGCCTGGCTGGCTGTCAGCCAAAGGGGGTCTCCTGATCCATGTTGGTTAAACGCGCATTAATCTGAGTTTGGCAGGGTAATCAACAACCTAACTCAAGTGTGAAATTGAATTCGGCGGCGGAACACGGTCGAGCCCGCTTTTATGCTAAGGCTGCAAAAGAGAGAGGGGAAAAAATAAAGTGCCGCAACATCAATTTGTCACTGAGAGCTGCTGCAGAGAAAAGGGGGAGGAAAGAAAGAGGGAGCGCGTGTTTATTATTGTGCGAGAAAGGGGACAAATGAAGCCGGTGCGTCGGGTACGCTGAAGGAAAAAGGCAAAAGAAGGGCCGTGATTGCTGAGCCTGGTGTTTTGCGCGGGGATGAGAAAAGTAGAGTCTGCGGGCAACATACGGCGCCATGCAAGTTCTCGCCAGGCATTTGCTGCGCATGCTAGCTATGCTTGCTTACACATACGTTTCAAAACTCAGTAATAGTACATATATTTAAAAACGCAGGTCGCTTGCGCCAATTAATTGAGTTTTCAATCACCATATTGGCTGCCACGATTAATTAAGCTGATCCACGGTGATATTAACATTTAAAATGGCGATTTTACCATGAAAAAGTCAAGCGCTTATTTTTTATTACACGTCAAATCAAGCACTTCCACCAGGAGGCAATGTTTCCCACATGTTTGCATGACAAACGCCTCTTATTTTCTCAGTCTAATATATTATTTACCAGTGTGAAACGGCATTGAGTTTCTCACCTGATTTCGAATATTTACAGTCCTAGCTGTCAATTAAGACCCATTTTGAAAAATCTGGAAAAAATTTTGTTTGAAATGATCATTTTGACTGCTAGTTGATGAATGTTTGCTAAAACAATAATGGGTGAGTGTTGAGAATGGCTTGCTAACTTTCCCGATGCAACGCTAATGCTTGCAAACAAACTAGCCATACATGCCTGAAGCAGCAAGTAAATTCATTTTTAACATATTGTCTATATTCTGAAATGACACCAAGCTATTATTACAAATTTAACTTTTTCGACAGCAACTCCAAATGACCGAGTCCATTTGTCAATTATAAAAAGCAAACATGGCCCACGAGCTGCAGTCTGCCCAACACTGCTTTAGCAAACAAATGAGAAAAAGACCTCCTTCCTCCTACCGCAGTCCAAACCTGCATCGCTTGCTGATTTTTTTTTTTTTCTCCTCCCTATGAGCGTTTATTTAGTGAGGCGTGCAGGTTAAATGCTTTTTCATCAAGGCGCCCTGGGATCCACATCAGCAAACCTGCTGGACTTAGCGCCGCGCGGAGGAGGAGGAGGACGAGGATGAGGAGGAGGTACGGTAGTAGTGCCGCAGATGCCATCACGCTGCGTGGCGGCCTTAATGGTGCACGGAGATGGAGCATAAGGACCCGACTCCCTCCTCCCTTTGCGGGTTAACTGCATCGCTACCTCACGCCTGCACTGCAAGCACTCCGAATGTGACAGACCAAACCAGGTGCTGCAGTTGGCCTCGGTTCTCAACGGAAAAATCGAGTCAGACCATCTCAAAAACTTGCTGACACAGGGTAAGGCCATGATGGGTCCAACGGATAACGCGGTGAATGACAACCTTTTGAGGGGGCCGGTTCGGGCCAAAATATTAATCACGATTATTTCGGTCAAGATTGAAATTACGATTATTAATCTTGATTTTTCATCGTTTGGTCAAACATGTCTATTACCCTTTTTTTAAAACAAGCAGTATACAAACTAGACTGCAAAGCTTGATACTTCATGATAATAAACTAAAATAAATAAATAAAATAATAATTCAAACGAATTCCCCCAAGATATAACACTTGGCACACAGGCTTTCACAATGGGATTTTTCAAAATGGGCCTCCATGGAAAGCGAGCACTGTATATGTTAGGAATCAGATGAGAAACTCCCATTTCACACTGATAAATAAAATATTAGGGTGAGAAAAGCAGAGGCTTTTGTCATGCAAAAATGTGGGAAACATTGCCCCCTGGCGGTAGGATGAAAAAGTGCTTGATAAATGTTTAAGAACACTCAGAAAAAAGTTTTAAAATAGATTAAACACGGTTGAAAATCATTGCTGAAAATGGGCAGACTATCAACTAGGGATATCCCGATGGGATATTAATATCGGTACGATATCAGCCATATCAAAACAGTATTCGATTATTATCAATATGATTGGTTGTCATCCCAATCGCCGATAGCTTGAAACGATGTCGTATTTCTATAAAATTCTTTTTTTGGAATCCTGTGCTCTTACATAAGAATCCCATTAAAACGCAGCATCTTATTACTTAAATGTAATCTTGCTCTGGGAAGTCTTTTTATTCTTTTTGTCATCTACCTCGCCTGCCCTCTTCCTTTGTTCCCTTCGACTTCACTTTCCGCCCGCTCTCCTGGCGTTCATTATGTCACGGCCGCGCGCTCCAAACTTTAAGCTGTAATCGATCGGACTGCGGCGGGGGATCGAAACGACGTCCATTAATGTCGACGGGAAGCTCGGACAGACTATTCTTTTAAACGCGGAGTGAGTACTCAGCGGACGCTTCAATGGGTACGTCTCCGGCGCTACCGCAAAGTGAAGACAATTCTAAACAAGTTCTTGACATGGCCTTTACCTTGCCGATGGTCTGCGAGGCGGCGAGGCTCTCAGACAGGCGCGGGTACGTGTAGGAGCTGTACGGGTGGGCCTGGGCGGGGTTCTTGAAGGGTCCGCCGGCCGCATAGGGGACATTGGGCTCCTGGAGCCCGGAGCCCGAGCGGGACCTCTGCCTGATGGCCGGCGTGGGGCTGGTCTGCATCACGTAGGAGCTTTTGGGCCGCTTGTCGTAATCGTCCCGCCCTCCGCCGTAGCTCCACTCGCTGTCCGGGTAGTTGATCTGCTCGCTGTGAAGGGAGGCGCGGGACGGGGTTCCCACCGACGTGTCCCGGTAGTCCTGGCTGGACGAGCCGCCCACGGAGGCCCGGTAATAGCCGCTGGAGCCCACCCCGCTCCCTACGGTGGAGGCCACTTCGTCCGCGGAGCGCCCCTTGCTCTCCAGGTAGGTGTGGTAGTCCGGCGGAAGCTTGCCGTAGTCCGACTTTTGGGGCATGGCGTCCGGGTAGAAGGGGCTGCGAATGTGGTGCGAGTGGCCGTTGTGCTTGGTGAAGCGGTAATGCCGCCCCACGGCCCATTCCCCGTCGGCGGAGAAGCCCGGCTTGTCCGGAGCGTAGTCCCGGCCGGAGGCGTCCAGGTCGCAGGAGTAACGCGAGTAGTAGTGGCCGAAACCGTTCTCCTCGGGGCCGGCGGGACGGGCGCCCGCCGGGGGCCTGGAGCCGGCGCCCGCCTGATGAAGACCCGGCGGGCTCTCCTTGCGCAGCGAATTGGAGCGCGTCACCGAGATGTTGTCGAATTCCTCCAGCAGGCCGTTGATGGACGCGTCTTTGGGGGGCCGGTTCCCCCGCACGATGGTCTGCGAAATGAAAAAAAAAAAAAACAACTCGGTAACCACGTTGAACGGCGGCGGGCCGAAAACGATGGGGGCGCATTCCATTTCAGTTCGGCCATTCCGGTCTGAGAACTGAGGGAATTGAAATTCGGGGGACACAATTTCAATTCCTTGGACTTGGGCTCAAGTATGAAATCAATCATCACTTGCAATGAATGAACAAGCATTCCTCAAGCTGGATCTACACTACATGCTAGAAATAGACCAATGCTTATTTTTTTCCGGCACGATCCTGATTATCGGACGAAAAATAAACGCAGGGAGTACGGTTTGCAAAGTGTGTGCAAGTGGGTTAAAAACTAGCAATATAGGGCATTTCTATAATGAGTCAATCCATTAAAAAAAAAGTCTGAGACCCAAACGATTTGGGTTTTAGAACTTCCACCAAATTTCGACTTTCTCCACTTCCTGCCACGAAACAGCCTCATTTTCAGACGCTAACAGAAAGCCGGCGGTGGATCCGAGCCGCTGCTTTCCCTGCCCCATTTCCCTCGCAACGGATTAGCTTCATTTTCAGTGGGCGTAGCGCGGGGATGCGTTGTAGTAGTCGTGACGTCGTGCGCGCGCGCACACAAAACAAGAGCGATTAGGGGTGCATGTGGCGGGGCGCAGAGGCGGCTTTAAACATCAGGGGGTGCTTCTCATCCCCTCCTACCTTGCGCTAAGCCTTTTACATGCCGTTGTCGCGGTGACTCACGGGAAGCTAGCGCTGCACTAGTAGTGGATCACGACGCAAAAGAAGTGTAGGGGAAAAAAAATGATACGATGCAAATCCAGACACAGCAGGTGCTTGTTTGTACAAATATGTTGCGTGAGCACCGCGTGGGTTGATTTACTTGATTGTTGCATAAGGGTCAGAAAAACGACAGAAAACTTTGGAGGTTAAGGGTTGAGTGATTAATCGTGCTGTAAGGATAAAGTATTTTCGGGAAGGGAAACCCAGCCTCGTATTTCATACAGAGATTAGATTCTATTCTTCAATCATTAAAAAAGTATGTTTCTACTTTGTGTTCTTTAGTAATCACTGCTTGAAAAAACCTACTGTATTTTTTGGACTATAAGTCGCAACTTTTTTCTCGTGATTTGAGCCTTGCGGCCCCTCCGCAGTTTTTTTTTTTTTTTTTTGCTAGCCACCAGGGGACAAACCACTGGTATAATGTTATGGAACAACTATGAAATAGAACTGAAAAGATGTGGCTCAACAACTGCGCTCAATTTTTTTTTTTTTTAAATATAGTATTAATATAAAAATCGAATAAGGCCAGGTTTGCGACATGCACTATATTCATTGCCTTTCATTTTCATTTACACTACGTCAATTTGCACGACGCGTCGGTAGTAAGCTCAAGGTGGTGCATATATTCCAAGCGAGGCCGGCTCTTTAATACAGCAGCGCGTTTTCAAATGGTGGCAATCACACTGAAGCGCATGAAAGCCGCTAAATTAGCTGTCAGCAAGTGCGCCTGTTTTGATTCCCCCTGAGGAAGAAAAAGCGCGCACGCCGTGTTCTTTTACACCTTTTAGAGCGGAAGAATAAACCAGAACCCGGAGAATTTTGCAGGCGTTACATTTTGTAGGGGTTGCAGGCGTAAAACTTGATTTTGGAAAGTTCCACGCAATTGTGATTCAGCGTTGTAGGCGTGGCCTGATTATTGTCAACGTCAGCAAGTTTTGATGGACCGTCACACGTCTCTGTCACGCTCTTGTCACATGTGCTGAAGCGGGAAAGATGCAAAGCGGCGATGTGCTGACACAAGAAAACATCCGTACGTCTTTAAGCACCTGAACAGCGCCAGCCCACCCCCACTTAACGCCCCACGCTAGCGCCATTCATCCATCAGTGTCGACACGCACGTCGGAATATTCGGCCTCGATGCCAGGATATAAACCCGTGTTAACACGACAGTCGAGAGCTCGGGGAATTTCATATGCGGGTTCATCATTCTGCAGGATTCAAAATGTGATCGCATATAGCCTACGGTAAACGTATAGTATATAACCACGGGGGTTTGGAATTTGAAAAAAGACGGTTTAATGACATCATGAGGTTGCAATGATTCATGAGTCAGCAATTTTAAAAACCCAGTTAATGTCCTGTCACTCAATTGCATTTTCTATCATTTTCTTTGCGACAAAACACAAAGTTCGCTCCACGAGTTGTCACAAGGGATGAAAAAGAACGGGAAACAACAGGAAAAGGTAGAAAAGACGCGGCAGACAGCAATCGTTTCGTCCGATTGTAAGAATCAAAAAGTCACGTATTTGTCTTAAAACCAGAATGAGCTGGTGTCTTTTGTCTTCCTCCAATAAAAGTACGCGCAAATTCAGCATCGCTCTTGCTTGCCTTTTGCAACATATTGTAATAACTTGAGGGGCTCATCTGCTCACATTTATACACAATTGTTATCACTACCTTCAGGCCAGTGGTGCTTTTTTTCAGCTAATACATATGCTTCAGACAATAAAAGATGGAAATAGCCTTCTCTCCGAGCAAAAGGTCCCCCGCTATGAGCTGCCTGGATGCCGCCAACTGGAACATGAGGTGAAACGTCCGCTAAACGCAGTGACGATGTCAAACTGAGCTGCTGCAGGATGGATGCCCTCAGGAGCGCAAATCTATCACCATTTGGACAGATGCTGCAGTACATCCAACAACCTTGCCTGACAGAAATATGGAGCTCTTATGCACTTTAAAGGGGGGGATGGAGTTTGTGATTTAAAGAAAAAAAAACACAATCACTTTTTGGCATGTATATAGTGCCCGTTGATATGCATTGGACAAAAAAAAAAAACTAAATATACATGTTTACAGTTCAGTTCCAGGTTTCCCTGGTCTCCGTGTATAGAGTTTGCATGTTCTCCCCGTGCCTGCGTAGGCTCTCCCCAGGCTCTCCGGCTTCTTCGAACACTTAAAAACATGCATGGTAAGTGCGTTAGTCTAAATTGTTCTTAGGTGTGATTGAGAGTGTGAATGGTTGTCCCGGTGTGCTCTGTGATTGGCTGACAACCAGTTCAGGGCGTCACCCGACTACTGCCCGAAGACGGCTGGGATAAGCTATAGAAAATGGATGGATGGGTCAAAAAAGGAGCGACCCAGTATTTGAGGCGATATGATCGAACTTTCTGTGTTGTTTTGGATCAAACAAGCCCCAAAATGAGTTATCTAAAAAAATAAAGATACAGGAACTTGGGTCGGGACTAAATATTGGGTAGGTATTTTTTATGCATAATTGGGTTGTTTTTAACCCAAAATCTTTAGAATGTATGAGTCAAAAGTGTGGAAACACAGTCTAATTCACAGTCTGAATTGTAGATTAATACTTACACCATTGCAAAGATGGAAAAATGTTAGTTAATACACAATGTGTTCTATAATTTAAAAAAAACGTGCTGACTGACAGTTATGAGTCAAAAAAAATGGGCAGACATAATTTCTGGGTCATTTCCAATCGCTTTGTACAAAATGTACAAAATAAGCAACTTTTGAGTTGTTTTGTGCAAAAAAAAAAAAAAGAAGGTCAAATTGAAACAAGATTTGCGTTGGTCCTTTGTTTTTGGGATAGTGGGAGGAAACGGGGATACCTGAAGAAAATGCAAACTCTCCGTTTATTATTTTAACCTATTATAGAATGCTAATTAATTTTACGAAGAAATCTCGATCATATAGAAAACAAAAAAATCATTTTCATTTTGCCCAGTCAACTGGCCTCGCACATATTGACTTTATGATGCGGATGACGCTTTATGAACTGGATTGACCTTTCAGGCCACGGCAGTGCATTCTCAAGAGTTACCAGTTGAATTTCCTGAACTTTTCATCTGCTTGTTTGCAACCTTTTGACTGGTGCAGCATTTCAAGCACCAGTCAAATGTGCAATCAGCGCCTCTCGCTTTTGCGCTTGGCAGAGTTAATCATGAATTAATTTGCGGGTCTGCTGCGACGCTCTCCGTGTGAAAGTGGCTTTACATGCCGGCTAACTTAATTAGCGCTCAGCATTGACCGCCTAATATAACTGCTAATCAATAGCAGCGTGAGGCGGCGTGAACAGCGGCTGCACGGGAGGCAGGAACACGGCCGCCGCTGTCGGCGAGGAGAGAGAGACAAGGTTAATTGTGTGCCAAATCACTGTCAAGCGCTCGGGATCGCACCTTGAAATCTCTCCATTAATTTGAATTAGAGGGCTTATAGCGACCGGCCTCAGAGGAAACCGCCCCCATTGGCCCTCGCGCCCCCCCTCCGCTGCCTTTTTACGTCCTTACGGCGGCGTGAGTCGGGTCGCGCTCGGCGCAGGCTCTGACAGCAGCCATATTTCAACGGCGTGCTGCGTTGGCCTGTCCTTTAGTGATAAGCTGTAATAGATCTACTCACCGTAGCCTGTTCAAGGTAAGTACAGCAGAGGGGAGAGGAGGGAGACGGGAAGAAATGGGACGGGGGGGGGGGACGCCAGGACAGGAAATGACAAGGATGAGGGTGGAAGAATGACAAAAGAAACACGACAACAGAGCAGAAAAAGAAATGGATGGACAAATGGAAAGGGGGAAAAATGGGCAAAAAAGGAAGAGGCGAGGATGGAACAGGATGGGCGAAATGGGACAAGGACAAGGAAGTAAAGTAAAAGAACAGGACCTGAACAAGGCAGGGAAGGAAACGATAAGAAAAATGACAGGAAATTAGAAGTAAGACGCGAAGGAAACTTCAAGTTAAGAAACCATGAGAGTGGCCGTGAATGGAAAGGCGAATTTTTAAAAAAAATATAAAAAACAAAAGGAACAAGACAACCGAAGAAACAGCTGAAGATTACAAAGGAAAGATGGGAGGAAAAGGGATGTGAGAAAATAAAAGAAAAATAACAGGACAAGGAAAAAGAAAGATGAAGAAAGGAAAGGGCAAGGGAATACATTACATGACATGAATGGCCAATGGGAGGGCAAGAAAAAAAAAGACAGGCTATGGGGAAAAATAAACAGAAAAACAATGGCAAAATACACAAGTAGAAAATGGAAGGGAAAGCAAGAAAAGCAAACAACACAAAATAACAGAACACCAGGAGAATTATTGGGAGTAAAAATATATAAAAAAATTATATGACACAGTACTGGACATGGGTAAGGAAAAAAAAAAAAAGAAAAGGCAAGCAAAAGAAAGGAATAGGGATAAGGACAGGAAACGATAAAAAATACAAAGCACTGGACAGCAACAACGTAAACGTAAAGTCATGGAAAGACATGAAAAACTAGGAAAACAAAACTCACACAGGAAAAGAATAGGGGGAAAATAGGACATAAAAAAGGACAGGACACAAAACGCAAAAGGGACGACAAAAAAATACAAAATCTAACGTTACAAACGACAAGAAGGAAAGATGAAGAGAGGAAAAGAGGAAAGTGTACTTTCTCGAGTTGGAAAAATGACTAAGGGGCGGCGGCCATGTTGGAGGAGGCGGCAGCTGCATGACAAATGAGACTCGTTGAGAGATAAGGGGGGATTAACCTTGCTGCTAACGAAGGCGGCCATAATTAATGAGCGTGCCTTTCTGCTGACTCCTGCAGGGAGGCTGCGCGCCATAGCTTGGCGAACAGCGGCGTCCGGAGGCAACGCGGTAAAGGCGTCGGCCAATTGACTTGATCGATATGATTTAGCTCATTTGATCCAAAAAAATGTTTTTTTTTTTTTTTATTGTCTGAACATTGAATCCTGAGTGCTTGATTACATTTCTTTCCATTTTTGTCTAAGTCTTTAGCATGTCTGAAATGGAAGGTACTCAATAAATTAAATACTCAAAGTAATTAAGTAGGTACCAAAGTATTCAATTACTGTAGATAATTAGTACTAGAGTAATCGGGTACTTTGTGCAATTCAGCGCCAAAGTAATTTAGGAAATCAAATCCTAAAACTTTAGTAAATGTATGCATTTAAATACAGTAATAGTACTAAAGTAATTACATTAGTTCTTCAGTACCTAAAGTAATTGATTACTTTGCACTTGAGGTACTAAAGTAACATTGTAATTGATCATTTTGGTACCAAAAAGAAGGAAAAAAAAGAAAAATATCTCAAAAGTACCTGGGATTGAATGTCTAGACCCATAATGTAAACATAAACCTTTGGGATTGAATGAGTTACAAAAAGAAAACACACATTAGCATAATTAACAAATAATGCAAATCACCACAAACGAATAAGTCATATTACTGAATATTGGATAGATATTGTACACGAATTGTAATTGTATCTCAGGGCATTTCAAAACATGTCTTACGCAAGTTGCCATGTACAAATTCTTGTGAAAAAATTGCCAAGTCACCACCTTTCACACAAACGAAAAAAAAACCCAACAAAAAACAAGTTCCCGTGTGAACTCCCGCCCAGCTTCCCGTGTGCAGCTCACAGTCGCGGCGCAGTATTTTCTGGTTGGTTAGCATTACTTAACCTTGACGTCGCTGTGATTTATGGTGTTTGTTGGAATCGCGGAAGGCACACAACACGCGGAGAATAGCGGCGCAGATGCGTATCTCCACATCTGGTTAGATATACATGAAGCTCATCACCTCTGCTACACGCTGCACTGCACTCCAGTCATTCGTTATAAACTGAATTTTTCTAGTCAGTCACGTTTTTTTTCACCAAAACATTACTGCAAAGATGCTAGCGCTCTGAAAAAAGTATTTGCCCCTTTCCTGATTTCCATGTTTTTTCGCATATCTGTAACTCGCAAAGGTTTCATTTCATTGAACCCATTTTAATACCACAGAGACAACCAATGGATATGATTCTAAATTATTTCTAAATGATGATTTTATTTACCAAGGGGGGTAAAACTACAAATATATCTGACATATTTGACCCTATATGCTATAGACATGGGCGGTAAATTGTGCACCATATTTAATTGTGCTTCAAGCCGCGGCACTGGAGCCATTTTTCAGTAAATAAAAAATTGCTCAGCTCAGGCTCGGTTGTCGTCATCGTCGAAAGTTAGGCAAGGTACGCAAATGCGCAAAGTGAAGCATGCGACGTTATGCTGTCGCGCATGCGTACCTGCATCCCAGTTATGTGCACCCCTGTCTATATGAGAAAGCAATTACCCTCAATCACTTAAATTATAATACAACTGACTAACCACAATATTGGGAAAGCTCAGTTCAATTTCACAGGCCATACCCAAAACTAATTGCCACCACCTTTGCTGAATCAAAAAAATCACTTAAATAGAAGGTGTGAGACAGAGTTAGGTAGGCTACACACATACATCATGCCATGATCCAAATTCTGGAGGAAATGAAGAAAAAAATAGGTGATTGAAGCAAACCATTGTCAGAGCAATTATTCACAAATTGGGAACAGGGGCAAATCTTCAGGGGTCGAGCAATGAAGAATACTTCTTGAGTGCATCCAGGAGGTCATAAAAGAACTGAGAAAAACTCAAGAACTGCAAGCCTAGGTTAAGACCAATGTTCCTGACTCCACTGTAACAACAATAACATACTAAAAAGAGCCGCTTTCACATGTACCTGAATGTCTTAGACTCTGACACCCTCTGCTGGATGTTATTAGTCAATGCAACAGGCCAACGTATAGGTCCTATACTATAGGAGCTTCACTAGTTGTAGGCAGGCGCCCTCTAGCGGTGCACAAAGAAATAACTGAAACAAATTTACTGCATTGGGAGCATGCATGGAATGGGGCAGAACCGAGACACTTTCTGGCTGTGGCTCAAGTAGCGCTGAGTGGCGCATGATTAAGGACTAAACCATCACAAAGTCCGCATACTTTCATGGTTGCATTTGTTTTTGTGTTGGATTAGTTAATTTTAAAACTGATATTGTTCTTTATATAGTAAATATGATTTACACGTTCTTGCGTTTGATATATTATTAGAAAAAGAAATATTAAACGTTACTTAAAGTTGGTCAGTTGTTTCGCTCATCGGGAGGAGCTAAGGGGACTTGTAAACCATAATTGAGTTAATATCTGTTGGTTTTGGAATTGATTGCTTTTTTTTCTTTTGAAAACTTTTATTTTCGTGTAATTTTAATGTTTTAATTTAGCTATTGTCCCTATTGTCAACAAATATTGTCACATTTACTTAACACAAAAACAGGATCAATTGTAATAACGTGCAGTATAGAGTGCTAATAATGTTGTAGTTTGCAGTTCAGCCTTACGAGGGCGCCACAGGTACATTAAAGTATCAACCAGCTGCTGGAGCGTTGAATGACAAAACGAATGTTTATGAATGCTCGCTAATTGCCTTAATTTCCAAATTGCTATATTCTGAGACTTTTATTCTTAACAACGGATGAAGAAACCACTCCCATCTTTAAATTAACGGCTTGAAAGTCCTTCCAAAAACCAAACAAAGTATCATTCAATAAAACGGTGAAGGGCAATCGCTGGCATTTTAAGACCGTTCTGGCAAAGCATGCAGGAGGTTGGTGGAAGCCAACATCCCCAGAATGACAGCAGCGAGGAGGGAACCGATCGATGGAATCCACTCCAAAAAAGACAGATGCTCTTCTCTCACTCTATTCTGCTTCAAGTGTATTCCTGCAAACACCAATTTAATCCTGCATCAATTCAGGACTGAGCCCTGCTCAAATTGGACTTGAAATTAAGGGTGCATTGATCCGTTCTAGTAGCTCTCACTCACTGAATGGCACAGTCAATGAAGATGATGATAAAAGAGTGCTTCCATGTCATAATTACTTTGCTGTAAGAATGAACAGGAAACTGGTGAAAGATATACAACTAAATCCTCCATGAATTTAATGTAGATAATGTGTTGCCGAGAAGGAAAGATAGATGTGGTTTATCAAGAAAAATGTTTCGTTTTACAGGTTGTATTAAAGCAAGCTTATAATAGCTTGGGGAAAGTATTTGTCGAGACAACATGCACACAGCCATAGTTAACAGGAAGGGGAGGAAATGTGTCAGTTTATGAAATTCTGATGATCATAAAATTTTCGATCCATGCAAAATGTCCATCTCTCGAACCATATCGAATCGAATCTAATTCCGAACCGAACAGAATCAAATTGCTCCACTTTACAACGTGATGTCATTGAACAGTACCGCATCTCATGTAAATAGCATTACAAGGTTTGAGGGCGTTGGTGGAGCAAAGGTCTCTCAAGAGCTCAGAACCAGCAAAAATAGAAGGTCCGCTAAAGCAGAAAAAGCGAGGCCAACAAACATCCCACCTGTTGTGGCGACCCCTCCACCCGGCCGGACTCTGGCCTCCCTCCGTGCCTTTCGAGGCCCCTTGTCTCTCGGCCCCCCGCCATGATGTCCCCGTCGGCCCCCGGCTGAAGACCCTCTAGCTTCCGTGCAGCGTCACGATCGGGTTTCCTCTAAAAGAGTAGGCGGGTGCAGGGCGGCCAACTGACATTTGGAGCTTAGCGGGTATCACGTGCTACCATTTGGACTTTGCTGTCCTACTGCCTCCATTTGAACGGGCGAAAAATTATAAAAAGCTGACTCTGTGGGGTTTTCTTTTTTTGGGGGGGAGGAGCTAATTTGGTAACATTGTGTTGGCTATGCAAAAGAACTGTGCATTCACGATCTGAACGCTAACAATCCACCTCTTCCAGGATGATGTAAGGCTGAACACGTTGAGCTTCCTGAAAATACCCACAGAGATTTCTCCGCCCACACTACCCACAGTGCATGCAGCACACACAGAAGTGTGTGTGTATGCGTGTGTTTGGCGGAGGGATGGCTCCATGGCGACAGAATGAAAAATACATCTTTGGTGTAAAAAGGATTTTATACGGCAACGATGGTTAGGATTTGTCAATTTGATGTCTGAAAATGAATGATTTCTTTTCATTAGATAGACGAAATATTTTTCAATCAAATCGTTTTGAGTCGAAAATCGTTTCGAATTGTTTCTGGATTGGTCACGTACGTCAGCGTCACGAATGATGACGTTAAACATCAAGCAGTACAGTATATAAACAAAGCCTTGGGACTTGACACTTACAATTAATAATGGTAAAAAAAAAAAAAAAAAAAAAAACTTCAAACCAATGAAAAAAAATGAAGCCTACTTAGAACCAAGCACATTATTTACTTTTAAGCAAATTTTCATTAATTAGCAGTCAAAACGTCATTTTATGTCATTTCAAACCGGATGTATTCAAAATTTGGGGATTTTTTTTCAAAATAGGCCTCAATTGACAGCTACCACTGTATATATCAGGAATCAAATGAGAAACTCAATGCCATTTCACACTGGTAAATAATAGGGTGAGAAAAACAGGCATTTGTCACGCAAACATGTTGGAAACATTGCCCCCTGGTGGTAGGGTGCACCTCACTCCAGTCTACTGTAATAGCCGCCGCGGCTGAGGTAACCTGAGCAAACTGCGAGCCGAAGACAACACGCACTCGCATAAACACGCTTGCTAACATTCACGTGAACTCACCAGCAGCCATAAACACAGCCCATCACTGGAAATGAGCCCCTTTGAGGGTGTGAAGTCAACATGAGATGACTTTCATTAGCCCCGCCAGGGAGGGAGGTGCGCATACACACACACACACACACACACACACACACGCACGCACTCTTCAGAAATCAACATGCCACCTTTGAGCCGGCCATGTTTAAGACATGCTGCTGGGGGGATATGTTAAACCACACTTGTAGATTAGCCTGCGTAATGACGATGGCGGCAGGGAAGCTGGAAGCAATAATAATGCTCCAGTGGAGATGAGCGGCCTGACAACTTGGCTACGGGCTTCACGCATAAACCACGAGACAACCGGTAGGAAGACAGGAGTGCTAGGATGCCGGGATGACTACTCCACTTCACGCGGCTCATGCTAAGAGAAATCGGGGGCTGTAAAAAATCATTTCTCTTTCATTATTTTGACAAAAAATCAGATATTTGGTCATTAATCTTGTTGATGAATTGTTGCATCTCTAATGAAACCCACTTAAAAAAATCCAAATATTTTCTAGGCATGTTTTCATAGCATTTAGTGCACATCAATCAAAATCGAGGGACAGAATCCTGCATGTTTTTGATGCTCCTCCTGCTAACACTTCTGATTTAAATGATTAGCTCATCAGTATGCTCTGCAGGAGTTTGATAATGATCCTAATTATTTGGATTGTGCTGGAGCGAGAAACATTGAAAAGATAACGGATGACGGGTGATTTACAGCACTTTTCTGAGGGTCTTTAAACGTATCGACAGCGAGCAAAGACAATGGATAGCAAAAATATTGTAAAGTGTGAATGGTACATGTTCTCTTACATAGCGCTTTATCTACAGCCATATGGTGCCCAAACCACTTCATAAAGAGATGTACATTAAAATAGTATAGTATAATTTTCTGTAGTCTTAAAAAGCAGGATTAGAAAATGACATTATATCGTAAAAAAAAAATTCTTCCCGTCTCATTCTTCAAATACAAACTAAATAAATTTGCCACCATCAAGTGGCCAGTGATGGAATTACACATAGTAAAAACAAAAGTTAGACTGTATTTTCTCATTCAATGCCAGGGATGTATTTTCACGTTTATTAAGAGTCCGGACATTAAATCCAAAATACTTACATACTAAATCGATATTTAAGTACATTTAGGATTTAATTTCCATATACTTAATTATTAAATAGATTTTTAAGTATCTGGGATTGAATGTCACAAAAAACGAAGAAAAAAAAACGTGCAAATGCATCCCTGGCATTGAATGAGTTAATAACCAGAAAAAAAGCTCCTCAAATCTGGATCCTACGAAGGAACGGCGCATTACCGTATTCAACAAATCCTGCAAAGTACACAAATTTGGGGGAGTCGGTTTGCCAACAGCATGCTTTCAAAATTACTTTAATAAATATAAAAATATTCGCGTAAATATTCGCGTATGAGCGGTAATGCAGTCGTGTTACTGTCAACGAGACGAGCCTAGTGGCACAGCACTAGCATTAACCCGTGGCTACAAAAAGCTGTCAAGGTTCAAAGCAGTGAGGAGGGAGAAGCTGAAAAAAGTATGCCAGTTACTTCTAAAGCCGCTGCTGAGAAAGCTGCTTTTCCCCTATTGTTTGTGCGCCCCACTTTTGACTTTTAAGAGCCATTTCGCTGCACTCAAGACTCCAACCGCACTCTGCGCCTGATGGTTCCCTTTTGCGTGAGTGCATAGCATAAGGAAAAGCACAATTTAACACACACATTGTATGAATTTCAAGCCGCCACTGTCGTCCCTAGAGTGAAAATGGTGGAAGTATTTCGGTAAATAGGGTGGAAAAGATATTTCGAAGCGCGTCAACAGAGCAGAATGAGCTTTCACGTCATTATTATTTTCCTTATTAGCATCATCAGGGGGAGAGGATCATGGAAACATGCCGCTATAGCTCATCTATATTTCCTGGGGGGAGGGCGGTGGGGGGTTTTTTGGAGGTTGCGGGGAACTCATGCAGATGAAACAAAGGGAAGAGTGGAAATGAGCTCTAAGTAAAGACTTGGCAGAGCGATGTAGTTATGTCATATGTGGAGTCATTCTTCCGCTTCCCGCCTCCACCTATATGCACGGCGGCAGCAGGCAGCGGCGAGGAGATGCAATAACTAGCCGGCGGGGGGGTGCAAAGTGAGGAGAAGAAGAGGCGAGAGGGTGGGGTTCGGGAGTCGGGGGGTTCAGACGGGTAGAGGGAGTCATACTTTGGGCGTTTCGGACAGCCGGACCTTCTTGGGAGATATCTGTGAAGAGAGCAAGACAATTACTTTCTTGTTCCCCCCTCTTCAGAGATATTTCCTGTGGCATATTGCTGTTCTTGGTTGTGGCCATTTTAGGTGAGGCTAACGAGCTTTCATGCTAACCGTGTGCACTTCCAATGGCGCGGCCGCGATTCATTCAGGTGACAAGGTCGGAAAGTGGGGAATTTCGATTTGGGGCTGGAAATGGCACAGGTAAGTTTTGCTTGAAACGATGGTGACCAAATTTGAAGGTCAAGGGTCAACTGGTTGACTCGATTTTTTTTTTTTCTTCAGCTAAATCCGATTTAGATTAACTCTTACGTTGTACAAGATCCCATTTCTTGGCCTTAAAGCATAGGTGTCGAACTCTAGTCCTCGAGGGCGGGTATCCTGCGGGTTTTCCGGTTTTCTCTCCTCAACACACTTGATTGAAATGATGAGCTCATTAGTAAGCTCTGGGGGAGCTTGAAAATGATCCAAATCAGGTGTGTTAAGAAGAGAAAACCAGAAAAGCTGCAGGATACAGGCCCTCGAGGACTGGAGTTCAACACCTGCGCCTTAAAGGGACAGTGCGTAAAATCAGTTTTTCATTAAAAAGGAATAAATTAAATGATTGTAAATTTAAAAAACTTGCAAACAAATGTGCTCTTAAAGACCAACAGTATGTTTTAAATATAGTCATAGGTCTAGTTATCATGAAATTATATTACATGGGAGGTGGCACTTCTCCGGAGGCGGCCATGTTTGTTATTGCTACGGACAATGGGAAATGCAGCACCTGCAGCACCTCCTGCTGTCCGGAATGAAAAACCGCTCTAAATCTTACACACTAGCCCTTTCAAAAACCTTTTGCGGAATGCTTCGGGCAATTGTCAATGAATTGTAATACATTTGGCTTAATACAAAAATGTAATGTACAAAACACTTCGATAAATAGAAAAAAACACATCACTGTTCACACTGCTAATGTTTTCAGCATTCCATTCTTAAAAATCTGTTGTGCAAAGAAGTTTGATTAAAAAAAAAAAAAATCCCTCACTAAAGCACTGTTGCAAACTGTGACCCTACAACAAAGGTCAGTAGATGACTTTGTTTCTGTATTTTATGGCTTAATCAAGGAAAGCTGTGTATATAGTCTTGTATTACTTGAGTCATTTCCAGCCACTCCAGAAAGAAAAGTTCACGTTAACTCTACATGATGATTCATTTGGGGCTTCAGCGTTTGCTGCGCGTCAACCGTGCTATGAATTCAGAAACAAATCGATGGTTAATTTCCAGCCCGGAGGGCGGCGAGGGGTGGGGGCCTTCTGGAAATCCGGACAATTATCGGACCGCTGACGGACAGTGTAGGCTGAGGCTGGGGACGAAACAAATCCGACTTGAGGCCAGCTGGAATTTACTGAAACGTCTTTATGAGTATCAGTGTGGAAGCCAATGAACAACAACACAACAGAGGAGACACTCAGAAGGCTCAGAGATGAGGAGACACACACAGAAAATGAACACTTGCGCTGACGTTCATGGATTAAGTCTTGAGATTTACCAAAATTTAAATCTGCATTAAGCATATTTTCCTCATTCGAAGTCAAGCTTTTGTAGCCGTCTGGTATGATGTCACTTTTACTCGTCTTTGCCTGAGTCAGAAAACAAAGTAGGTCTTTTCTATTTTTGCTTTTTACAATGACAGCAAACATCAGCTGTGTTTGCCGCTCGTCGTTTTTCACTTTGATGCTCTCTGCCGCTTAGATCCCCGATGCTTTGTTCATGACTTTTAATGTCCCGCAACAAAGAGAATACGCTAGGAGTACGTAACAGCATCAAAGGTGCATATACTGTAAAGGGTTGGTCACGTTTTTTTTCAAATGTTTATTTCTCAAATGGAATCCACTGATAAGATTAAACGAGTGCTGTAAATAGATTAAAACATGAGAGCGTTTAATTGTAAACAATGATCTCACTCTTTTTAATCTCACATATAAACCCTAAAGTTGCTTTTACAGGAGAAATGGTGCAATTCGTTCTTGTCATTTGCCATGAGTAAAAAAATGTGCACCCTGTCTGTTGCAGACCTGCTCAAGCAAGGGTGTTTCCGCGTTAAATTTGGCAAAGAACTTTGCTATGGCTTGCTACATTGCTGTGTTTGTTGCTAATTTTAGCTGCGTGCTTTGCATTTATGTGGTAGGCTAAACTTGAGCTTCGAACAACAAATGCATATCACCGTACTTGTATCAAAGGTGTTGTAGGCCAACAATTCTCACGTGCTCTTCTATTTTCAAGTTTTCTCTGACTGCTGAAATTGCCTTCCTAGCCACAACAGGAGCCTCTCAAATTATGCCAAAAACAATGGCAGCCAATCGGTGTCCCCTTCAGAATGTGACTGACCCTTGTTTTCCAACCCTCAACAAGAACCCCCTTGCATTAAAACAGATTTAATCGTGGTAAAGAAAATAATTTACTTGTGGAAATTAAAGAACACTCACTCTTAATTGAGTATAATTAATGGATTTCAATTAATTTGTTAATATGACACCCCTATTTTAAACTGCTATCTAATTATACCGTAGCAGATACGATAACATATAATACATTTAAGAAGCACAATACCTACACAAATTATGTTTTATTTTATAGAGACCGACACCACAAAGAAGTCGGTCTGACGGGCAGTATGAAAATGAGAGTCGGATGATCAACTTCTCGATTTATACCTTTAACATCGACCAATAATCATCTTAATGCAGGTTTAAAGCGGTTCACTTGGACGTGATTATTAGTGGGCATATTAAAAGTGATGCAATAGTGTGAGATGGCCAGATGGTATTGGAGAAAACAAAGGAACAAGTGTAGGACTGGCGTGGTGTGAAGCAGACATGCTCAAGTGAAAATGTATCCTTTGAAAAGATAAAGATTAGAATCACACGGCTTAATCCCAAGAGGTCAAACTGGAAGAGTAAACAGGTGCTTAAACGGTAAGAAACGTTAGGGTGTGGCTGGAGCCCCGCGACCCCCTTCCCTACCTTCATGGGTGCAAGTTGGATGGGGGTGATGTAGGAGGGGTCCACCATGGGCTTAGGCCGATTAGCCGTGTCGGCCAGAAGGCTCTGCCACTGCTGCGGCAGCCCGGTGAACTTCTGCTCCCGCGGATCGAAGCCCGTGTGGACCCGGTGCTCGAAGTTGGATGGGGCCGAGATCTCCAGCCGTTTCTTCTTCTTACCGAACATGCTGGAAAACCCTGACAAACCTGTAGAAAAAGAAGGACCAATGCGTCACGCGTTGCTACGTCTGATGTCATTTTTGACTGGACCTTCGCTAGCTCTGCTAATGCTACTGCCAGTTCCCTGCTAAGTTTGATGTCTCTTTTTACATGACAGTTGATAGATAGCGCTGGTAATGCGTGGAAAAAAATCGGAGCGTGTTGATGAGAGTTTAAAGTTCTATTTGATTTTTTTAGCTTTTTAGCTAAAGCTATCACTTGACTGTCGCTTGCTCTGCTGACGCCATTGGTATGTTGCTTTCTTAGATGTCACTTTCTGCAGAACATGACCGCTGCTGGCCCTTGCCCTTGTGATGAATTGCAGCTAAATTCAGTATCGCTTTCGACACTTATGCTAGGTCTGCTAATGCTCCGAGTTGCTACCTCATTCCTTCGTTTCAATTTCTACTGGATTTCTCTAATGCCGGGGTACTGCTTGTGTAACTGCTTCCAACTTGTTGTTAGCTTTGCTAATGCTTGTCATAATACATCTCTTTGGATTTCTGCGAGCTCTGCTAATGCCGGTGTACTGCTTGTGTAACCTCTTCCAACTTGTTGCCAGCTTTACTAACGCGTATCATTATACCGCTCTTTCAAATTTCTGCACATAGCTTGGAACTAATTTGCTAATGCGAAGAGCTATCATGATATGACTGATGCCATTAAATACGGTTTTAACTCGCAATTATTCGTTTTGTAAAATATCCCTGGTTCGGTTGGTGATGCAGAGACCAAATTAAATGCATTATTATGTATTTTATAGTTGCAACAATGCCGCAGGGTATAAACCAGGCAAGGAAAAGAACAAGTGTCTAACCGTGCCAGAAAAGAACAAGTCTACTTTGGTTATGTAAGTTCAACAGCAGATAGAGGAAAAAAAAAAAAAAAAAAACTAAACTCCTTCCACTGTGAAGGAACAAAATGTCAGACAAATGATGCCAACTTGGGATTTTACTGCTTCTATTGGGACTGAGAGTGAGCTATGAGAGTCACATGAAATGCGTGGTGTCCCTGGGACAAAATGTCATGATGTCCACTGTGAAAGGACTTCATTGTTTTTCTCTTTCTAGGAGCCATTGTTCTCAGAGTTATACTTGTAGCATCCCCTTTTTTCTTTTTCTGCATTGTATTACTGGATAGCTCCACTTGGAAAGTCTGAAAATATGTGTCTCATGGTGTTTTAACTGTGTCGTCAAGATAATCATGACCAGACTGCAAATAAAGTGCTCGAAAGAAATCAGAAAGTTAACTGTGGTGCTTCAAAGCACCTTTCACGCTAAGTCTAGCAAGCTAGCTCAGGCTAAATGACTTAATAGGCACTATTGTTACGTTTCAATTTCCTAATTTTACATGCTAATGCATTGAAGGAACTATACTGTATTAGAACCTTCTACAATCAAGACCAAATTCAAACTAAGAAGAGTTCCACTTAAGGTTTTTACATTTGACTAAGAAAAAGATCGATTCTGGGAATTGCGATCGTTTCCTTTGCTGAGCTAGCTGGACCAATTTAGCTACTTCAACGGGCAAAAGAGCGGAATAAAAGGATGACAAGAAAGAGGGAGTAAGCGTGGTGAGAAGGAGTGTTCACAAGGCTTTTGCGACAAAAAAAAAAAAAAAACACACTTACTGTGGTCTTGGGGGAACACTTAATTTCGGATCAAAGAGGCGCACATATTTGAGTGCAAAAGTCGCCTTGAGGAAGCATTGACGCTTCAGCCGATGTTGCGAGTCAGGTGTCACTGAGGCGTATGGGGTACATCAAAAATAATCGCGACAAATATGAACATTTTTATCCAAATTTGCAAACAAGTACAACCATGAAAATACTCTCCACAAGCCTCGTTTTCAAGCAGCGTAGAAACCAAAGCTAATGTTTGCGCAATCTTCCGCAATATGGGCTGACATCCAGAGCTACCGGCATGACTCCAAGACCACGCAAACCTTGTTTCCAATTTTAGCGGCGGCACCGCACAAGGTGACCGCCGCAAGTTGGAATATTGACACGCAGATCATTTCGATAAGTAATTAGAGTTGCCAACCCGAGGGCCAACCGTGACCAGGCTGAAAGCAACGGCAGTGCAACAGTTTGCATTCCCCAAATGCAATAGAAGTCAAGCTAACAAAAGCAACAAGTGTTCATGCTGAGCATGACAGTAACAAGCTTTTAACTAACTAAATGACCATCTTCAAAATAAACCTTAATGCGAAGTATGCTAATTAATCAAGATTACTTAAAAAGGCCTGTAATATCCCGAAATTGGCTAAAATATGAATCACTGCTTTCCAAAGTAAAAGCAAATGTTTTTAAATGTCTTGTTTTGACATTTCAACAGGGGAATTGGTGACAAAACCAACTTTGTTTAAAAATGTACAGTTTACAACGTGCAAATGTGGAATTTCAGTCAGAAACTTGGAAGTGTAATCAGCATTTCGCGGGCCACATGACATGATGTGGCGGGCCAGATCTGGCCCCCGGGCCTTGAGTTTGACACCTGCGCACTAGCTCATTAAATCTTTTGAGCAATATTTGAAAAAGACCCGCAACAAAATCCGATGGCGGCGGCCTGTGGGGTAGCCGCGACAAAGACAGCAGACCCCTGACCTCGTCGGCCCCATCTTTGGATTACCAAAAGCTTGACGGGGCTTAAATTGTCTCGACAAAGGCTCAAGCGCTAGGATACGGCCAGGCGAGGCGCGGAGTCGTAGCCCGTGTCTCACTGAGCCCGCACGTGATGAGGAGAAGTGTTGAGGCCTTGAGGAAGAACCTCCTTGGGGAGGAAAGACCCGCCATGCAATGTCAGCCGCGCTTAAGGTGTTATTTATAGGCAGCCTCTCACGTTTCGCACTTAACGTTATAGCGCCACACAGTAACAATGTCACACAGTCATAAGAAGACGTAATATACGGCAGACGTATAAAAGAGCGTGACCGGGTTTTATGTCAGCTGTCTTTTTGAAGAAAAGCAAAGGCGAAAGCCGGTTGCCATGACTTTGTTTCTCAAAAGGCTCTGATTGATGCGTGCAGAGGTTAAGGGGCTAAATTAGCCATTGGGATTTTAATGCTGCTGATCATTTTAAATGTTAATCACATGTCGTGCGTATCCTCATGTTCTTTTAACCTTGTTACTTTGAAAAAAAAAATCATTTAATGGAGTAAAACTGCTTTTTTTTTTTTAATTTTGAAAACTAAATGCAGTATGGAGTATTGTAGTTATGATTCCTGCTTGATTTATAGTTTTTTGGGGGCAACCTTGCCTACCGCCTCTATTCCAAAAACGTGCATGTTATTTTAATGAAGCCTGAATCGTCCATTGGTGGAACTGTGCACACAGCCAATTTGAAGTTTTACAGGCAATTAAATTAAATTAAATTAGATCTGCTAATACCTGAGAAAATCTCATGTGCCCCTGAAGTGCCGTTATGGACCTCCAGGGGTTATCTTACCCCAATTGAGAACCACTGCTATAGATTGATGAATGAAGGGATATGCACAAACCGACACAAATTCTCAGATGCACTTTTCAATCTAAAATGCACACAAACACTATGCAAAAGGGCTGAGTCGTCCCAGGGCAAAGATCCTGATTCCCAGGCTGATTTGCCTCCAAACCATCTGTCATCCTCTCCGGTCTCCACAGGCATTTCCCTTTTTTTTCCAACCACCGGAAACGCCACACCTTGCACAGTTCGTTTGGAAAATATGCAAAGAACTTCAACTTTTGCGCATTTAATGTTATATCCTCATTTCAAAATGGACAAACATTTTGGATGTTTTCCACTGAGACGCTGCCCAGGCTCCTTAATCTTGAGCAATTGACTCGCCACAAATCTACTTTTTTGGACAAACTGCATAAGTTGCATTGTTGCTACCGTGTAAATTGTTGAATTGCTGCTCTTACCTAGCAACAAATGGCCAGTGTCTTTTAAACGGTCAAAGTGCAGATGGCACGCCATGGAAAGTGGGGTCGGACGCAGTCAGATCCTGGTCACATGTACGTTAAAGCGCACCTCTAATGGGGCCATTATCCACCACAAAACAAAATGAGCCTCGGAATCCCTTGAGGGGTGATGATTTAGGTCAGCTCCCGGACCCTTCGAAGCTCCCCAAGAGAGATGGTGTTACTACGACGACGGGCCAGCGACCGCGTTTGTGCCTGCGTGCTCTGATAACTCCCAATGTGAGATACAAAAAAAAAAAAAAAAAAGTGCCGACGCCAAGGCGCAGCCAGACAGCTAAAGCCCGGCCACGTCCCGTTCCGCTTTCATTGTTTGCCTAACTCCGGCTGACCGGGCCACATCCCAAACCGAGCAGCCTCCGACCTTGGCACTGTCAAGTCCTGTGGACGTGACGCGCGAGGATGCTGCTCGCGGCAAATTGATGCTGGCTTGTCTTCGCCTCCTCTTTGGTGGAGGACAAATGGGCTGGCGGAGGAGATAAGATGGATAGCAAAGAATGAAACAGCTGGTCCGGCCGGCGGCCGCGACAAAGCCTGGAAGCTCGCCGAGCGCTGCGGGGATATTGGGCCACGACGAGCATCGAAATGCAACTATACTGGAGTTCCGGTACCGGCCTGATGCGGGAAAATTCTCTTGGCTTCCCTCAAAACAAAATACGCTCAAAATCCCCCACAAATCAAGGGCATCGATACGTTCTATATCATTCCTACCTCTCTCAAGTTCAACAGTAAAGTTCCTTTGAGAGTGTTAACATCTGTGTCAAATTTGAATGATTAAAAAAGCATGTGGAATAAGGCTTTAAATCATGAAAAATTAAGCCATATTCTGCTGCCGAGTCTGCCCAATGAGGTCAAAGCACAACCTGCTTAGCTTGTCAATAAAACAAGGCTTCAACTAACAATTTGATAATTGATTATTTTATCCATTATTTGGTCGATTGTTTGATTAATTATTTTTTTTACAGTGTTTTCATTTCCATGTCCTTACCAATCACACGATTTATCACGAATAATACTAGCGCACTAGAGATAATTGTGTGTTAGCAGCTTTTGTTAAGCGAGGATGTACTACATTTTCATTAAAAAAAGCAAGCATACCGAACCAACATCTGACATCCATCCATGTTCCCTAACAGGTATTATTCAGTGTTAAGAATTCATCAAGAACTTCAGTTTGTGTTGTTAACTTTTCTGCGTTATCTTATTTTGAAATATCTGCTTTTTATCTAGAAGGTCACGCTGTATTTCCTATTGACGTTGCAAGTTCGGCCTTTAGCTTTTAGAAGAAGCTTTTAAATAGCCGCACGTGGCTCCGGAGTCGCAGGTTGCTGACCCCTGATTTGGTTCATTTTCAAAAATATATTTGAACATATACAGTAGTCGGTGGTAGGAGAAGCACTGGCGTTAAAGCCACCGACTGTGCAATCATTTTTTCACGAGGAGAAAATGTGTTTGATGGCTAAAAGGGTCATGCAGCAGTCACACCCCTCTCCGCAAGTGTGAGCTATAAATACAGTACACCACCTTCGAGGGTCTTGCCCCGGGGTCTTTTGCCCGTCGTTGGTGGCGGTGAGAGGGGCAGCTGCGCGCTAAATACAGAGTAAGGCAAGTCGAAATATGGCAGCTAAAATGCAGCTTCCACATCTGTCACGCTTGCTTGAGAGGCTCAAGATCATTCCGGAAGCCCCATAAGCAACATTAAAAATAACTTTGGTCACTTGTGAATGTCAGGATTAGCCAGCTAATGGATTAATAACAGTGAAGAAGATAGAGGTGAACAACAAATGACCTGGGGGTCATACAAGAGGGCCGCTTAATTCATTAAAACAAAACAAAAAAAATCTATTATCGGGAGGTCATAAACAAGCTCTGTTTTTGGCAGTACAGCTCAAATTAGGGCCAATGCTGGGAAATAAAAATGGTAGTAATCAATTCCACACTTGTATCTCCAGGATGTATATTTTACATATTAATTTTCATGACCTCGTCCACAATAACCCACCCATTTGCCAGTGAAATAATAAAGCAAGGGGGAAAAAAAGATAAAAAAAATCTTTGCGAGCGGCAATGCTGCAGGGTAATAGCAGCTTTGTTTACATGAGCGTGTGTAAAGATCAACAAGTGAATGAAGAGCCAATGATGACAAGAAAATACTGTACTGTAAATACATTTGTGTTCCACATTCATTCAAGGGGATTAATGTATTTGTACGATACCCTACCAGACCCTGGAATGATTCGGTGCTAACTGAGGTTAAGTGGTGAATTAACCGTGGAAAACAAACACCAAAATAGAATTTTCCCATTCAACTCAAATGTGTCATATTGTTGTCACTCTACGAATGAGCATTACATTAACCCTGGTGGCATGATGTCACCAATTATGGAAGTTTCTTTGATTTTTTTTTTTTAAATGATACGAATGAATCGGTGTGAAAAAGAAAACACTGAAATTTCCAGCAGATGATTAAAACAGGTAACATTTCAAAATGCAACGATTCTGACATTTCTATGTGATTGCAACTGGACGTGCGAGATTTTGTGTACAAATATAATCATTATCCAAATTTGGGACCATATAAAACCATTATAATTACAATTTTTTTAGATGCATTTTAATAGGATTTATCACATTGATTTTCCTGCGATTTTTGTAACATTCCGTTGAGCGGCAGTTAAACTATGTCAGCAAACAAAACTTTTTGTTGTGTTTCACATGAAGACAGTAGGTGGCAGTAGAGGCCAGTTAACGGCTATGTCTTAAAGTATCGTTGTCAGGCGACAGAACATACCATTTTTCAATTTTTTTTGTAGGTGTTAATAAAATTTACCCTACATATGTATAGATAGAACTGATGCCACTGAACAATTTCAGCTTACAAAATGAGAGGAAAAAATATTTTCAAAAATATAGTAAGTGAGTACACAGGGGTTAAACTGAAAAGCAATCAGTCAACAAAGGCCAGTTTTTGTTACTTGTAATTAATTACACCTTTTTTCAAACAAGATTAAGATAAATATCAAAATAGCAGCCAAATATTTGGTTATTGTAGTAATGCCAATTGCAACTACGTGGCCAAAATGCTTGACATTTGTTCCACACATTAAGTACTGTATTCTTAGTAAGTGATTATTCTTGTTAGTGGGGCGGGGGGTTAGCCATCTCACCACCTTTGAAAAATAACAGTTCCTGCTGGTGGTTTTCTGAGCTTAAAGCAGCATGTTTCTTTGAAAGCATCCTGCTTCTCAGCCCATTATCTTACGGTAAGGCCCTAACTTAATCGTGTATTATTGATAGCCTGGTGAGAAGCCATTCCTCCATGTTGTCAGCAGGAGGCCAGTGCTCTTCTCTATTATCGGGAGGGCATAAACAAGCTGTGTATAAAGTATGTTTCGCATGTATGTATACTGTACATATATATACCAGTGCTATCGTTTGCCTGCGTTCGCGACGTATAATTTTTGCCATGGGACATATATTTTCAAATCAGCGTGCATTTTTTTGTAGGGGAGTTACGAAACAATTGTTTCACACAAGGCAATTGGAGCTATATATACATATATATAATGACTTCTCTTATGAACAACTACTCACTTGGTGCAAATAATGCATATAACATATTTTTGCCACTTGTTGTCCACTAAAAATGACATGTGCTTTGAAAAGGCCTCACAACAAATCACAGTTCAGCTTGCGAATGTCACATGACCAAATCCCGAAACATAATGTATAGATGAATTTATTTTCTGTACCTTATAATTTATTCAAAACGTTGACTAATTTCATAACCTTTCCATTTTTCTCCTGGAATCCGATTTGTGTTGTACAATTATAAAATACCCGCGATTCTTGCAAAATTTCTCTTATCAAAAAACAAAATCGTGTCAATGGAACCATCAGATTTATGACAGTTTAAACCAGCAGCAGTAGGATAATGTGGCACTGACACAATCAGTCTCTTGCCTCGGCCAAGGTTAGCCAGCAGAAAAAAAAAAAAAAATGTCAGCTTTGACAGATGACGCACCCAAAGGATTTTCCCCGCATGTTCTGTTCGCCGTTTGCTGCGTTAATCCTCAGAAAGAAGAACGCCGGTGTGACCTCGTTTTGGAAAGAGCAAAAGTTCACGTGACCGTCCACTTGTGGACGAGCCGGAGAAGATAAAGACAACTGGGGTTGCGCCGGAGTAATTTAGCCAATGGATGGCACACTCCTGGTAGTGTGATAACTAAATGGTTGACACGTCGTCACCATTTGGGTGAAATTTCAGCTTTCAAACGCTAACAACCAAAGTCTTGATTCAAATCGGCTAGCGTGTATCTGGTTGCTGACTAGAGGTTGCTAGGAGCTTGCGACTGGCAGAAGATATATACGTAAGCGACGTCTGGCTTTGTTTTCCGGAGAACATTGCACAAAAGCGTTGAGGTTATCTTGACCAAACAGGCCGCAGACTTATTCTGAACAGATATGTTGAAACTTATAAATCATTGATCAGAACGCCACTATGTAGGAGCCCCTTTTAGCCCCCCCCACCCCCCCTCCCCTTTCCACTTTGCTTGTCCTTATCCGCAGACAGTAAATGGAAGCTTATACCTGTTGACCTACATTACTGCCATCTTGAGCAGCACAGGGTGTAGTAATCCTGAAGCCTGGAGACGTGGGGCTTCAATTCTGCAATTCCTCACCACAAGACCATTTTTTCCTACGACAGAGTGTGACGTTTTTATGACAAGATTTTTTTTTTTAGGTTGTTATTCTATGACTGAAAGTCAGAGCTAACGTTTGAAGCGCTAACTGTACGAACATTCAAGTGATTTCTGTTCTCAAGTCGTGTTGTTGATGGTTTGAAATTTATAGGAAATCATTGCTGACGGTTACACCTTAGTTTACGACTCTGCAGGCGTAAGCCATTTTGATCTGCGAAACCAGGAGACTTCCCGAATGATCTTTTGAAATTTGACTTAGCATTACTGCCATGCTTAGCTTTTTTGAGCAAGACAATAACTGGGACATGGAAGTTTCAAAATGATTTAGCATTTCTCTTCAAACCAAGCTGGGATACGACATTGCTTCAGACATTGCAGAATCTTAGTAAAATAAACAACACAAACACAAAAGCTTAGTTGCATATATCAACCAACTCAGGAAAAAAAAGCAGTTTAAACTACAGCACCAAACTATCGGCAGTACAAACTATTGTTGCATAAATAGGATTGACGCCATATTGAAGAACCCTAAGATTCCTCACAGTTATCAATTAATCAATCAAATTTTATTTGAAGTCTCAAAGGGCTTCACAGATGAAAAGAGGTCATGTGGAGACTTCTTTTGAAAAAAGAAGTCATACAGAGACATTTTTCGGTGTAAGGTACACAACAGCACCCCCTGTCAAAGCTCCCAGAAGGGGAAGGAAAACATCAAAAACCCCAATTTGGGGAAAATCAGAAACCTTCAGAAGGGACCACAGGTGGGAGGAGCCCCCTTCCAGGCCCTCAGGTTGAAGTGGATGCTGCTTGTACCAAGTACAGACAAAAGTTATCATCAAGTAATAGGTTTAATTTGAATCATCCTTATTGTATTTTTCAAACAACTAAGAAAAAGAAATCAAGAAAAGCCCAGTTCCCACCAAGAAATCTACTCGCTCTTTCTTGGTCAGATTTTCGCTAAAACGTCTCTTCAAAGTGCCATTTAAAGGTGAAGTGCATTTTTCCGTGCGCGAAAAGAGCTTCTTTGAATCCTTGCCGGCTCCATAAACACGAGCGGCGGGAAATATTTATGACTCAAGCGGTAGCCGAGGTGAGCAGAGAGCCAGTCGCCTTCAAAGGGCACTCCAAGGCCACCCGCCGGCTGTTACTACTCCAGCTGCGCTTTGCTCAGGTGGGTCGAGCTCGCTTCCACTTTGACGGCTTGACAAACCCGGAAGAGACGAGCTGCTTTGATGGGGGATGCTTTGGAATCTGGACGGTTCTTGACATTTGCCCGCCTTGAAAAAAAGTGCTTTTCCGGGCGGGCGTCTTGTGACTTATTTTCAGAGTTATTTTGGGAAGCGTCGTGAACCGACGTACATTATTCATCGCGTGCAGTAGGAAGGAGCATCACTTGAGGACAAACCCGTCATAAAACAGAACTCTGAAAGCCTCCGAACGCCCTTAATAATGCGTCTGGGGTAGTACCATCCCCGATTAGCTACGCTACTTTTTCAAAGAGCAGTTCCATCGCTGATTTGGAATATAACATTTATGACTACTACTATGGAGCTACGGGCCCGATTTGACCCTGAGGTTCCCAGCAGAGATGTTCTCATCGGAGCGGCAGACTCATACCGGTCCACATGACTTAACACGACCGATGCGCCGAGATAACACGTCGGGATTAGGGCCATGTCGCGTCCCTGCGCCGTTGCGTGCACCAAAGTGTGCGAATCCTAACTGAATAGACAAAAAGAAGCGTAGGGGCGACGTACGAATATGTGCAGTAAATGCAAAAATGATCTCAGGTCATCTCATTCCGTGTCTTGCTGAAATAAGCTCATGGAAATGAACCTCGCAAATTTGAAGTCCAGCATTGGTTACAGTGATGAGGCAAATCTGTGTGAGATGACAAGAGTGCTATTTGTCAGAATAAAGCCCATAAAGATAAAAAGAAGTGACGCTTAATGGATTTAATCTATAGTAATCGTACATGAATTCTAAGATTTTACTCAAATATCAGTAAAAAGCTAAAAAAATCTAAATAGTTGAGGAAAATGTGATTATTTGAAATTTATTATGGAAATGTTGCTATAAATGAGGTCAAAATGGATTAGATCAACCTTCTGTCAAACTGAAGTTGAATAAAAATTGTAAATATATGTAATTTTTTTCCCCACATACAAATTGTAAAAATGTGAATTTCCCCAAATAGACCGGTTCATTAAAACTGTGTCTTATAATCCAGTGAACCTTATAGTCAGAAAATTTGGCAGAAGAATTTTATGGAGGCACTATTCCGTCAGTCATTTTGATTTTTTTCCAATTTGAGCGGCTGTAAGTAGCATGGAAGGGACTCGTGAAGAACTAGATGATTTATTAGAATTTTTTTACATTGTTTGAATGATGAGAAAGGACTCTGGTCGTAGGCAACCTTAGCAGCTCCATTGTAGCTGGTCGGCAAACACAATTTTGAACTCTTAATCACTCTCTCGCGCTAATGCTAATATGATGCAAAATCAGCTACGACTCGAACACTTATTCACACCCTCACGCTAACAGAAAAATGAGCTGTTTTACACCGAGTGCTAAAAGCATGAGTGCGAGAAAGAGCAATGGAGACGGAAAGAGACAACGCTAGCACTCGACGTAATGGGCGGCTGACTTGATGAGCGTGCAGCTGCTGGTTACAGAGCGCCACTAGCATGCCACGCACGTCAGCGTGCATCTTTTTTCCCCCCTTTTTTTATGTGTACTGCCGTCCCTTAGCGGCGCTCATTTCCTGCTGTTTCATGCCCAGGCATCAAAGAGGGCACAGCTGTGTCACTGGATAACCACTTTCATCTATTCAGCCGCCACATCTGTGCTAACAATTTTTGCTACGTCATTAGCACCATCACAAGGTCTTCAAGATACAGTATAATCTTCACTCACTCGTGCAGAGAGAAGGTTTACGTGTTCAAACTGAGAAAAGCCTTTTCGCACTGCACTTAGCAAAACGGTGCGCCAACTTACGCACTTATTATGTATAGGCATTTGTACGGTACCGGTCAAATGTTTGGAAAAGCCTCCAAATTGAAACAGTCTGACTCATTCATTGCTATGTCCTGGCATGGTTGGTGAGAGACGTCGGGGTTGTGGACCCAAATGCAGGGAGACCGGAGAAGAAGGAATCTAAAAACCAAGGTTGAAGACTGTATACAAAGTCACACAAATTCATGAATAAAATTACAACTAAGGACTAGACTCAAATTTTCTGATTATTTTGTTGATGTTTCCTTTAGCGCAGTTCCATCTAGTGGATGCATAACACAAGCCTAGCCACTACTGTGGCTTCTATTCTATGTGCCTTATGCATTGCGCCAGAAATATGAAAACAGTTTTAAAACGGGCCATTAATTCAAGGTGTGCTTTATAATACTTATAGTGCAGAAAAGATGGTACAACTCACAATGAGGAACTGACAAAACAACATCAACAGCAACACGAGCCAACACGAAACACCTGGACAAGAAACAATTGGAAGAGGGAGCTTATTGGCCAGAAATCCCAATTTCAAGCTATTAACTCTTGATAATGCACAGCTTTCAACTGATAATATAGCTTCAGATAATGTATAGTCCCAGTCAAAATATTCTGTTTTGACTGGCATTGCTTTGTTCACGGAATACAATTACGGTAATATTTTTCCATAATGTCGATAATACTATCCAATTCAGGAAAATTAGTTTGGTACTGTGTATTAATCTAACATCTTGCCATAAAACAGCATCACTCTAGTTTTTTGAAACTACAAAAATGCTAGCTTGAAATTAAATAAACTAAATTACTAAATCCACTTCTTTCATTACGAAAAAGCACCAGACAACTACTTGTTATGTCGCTTAGCAACCAATGCCAAACAGTCATCGGAGCATCATGGTCCCGGTACCCTACCCGGCGGCGGTATTCCGTGTCAGCATCTTAACGGAAAAAGCCTGAGGTTTTGTCGGTATACATTAAGATGTAAAAAGTGTCACAACACATCCACGCGCGCTTATCTACGTGACGGTCCGGCTTCTGGGCTATATTTAGGCCGGATGACAACTCTTTGGCTTGATACGGGAGCACAACAACGGTTGTAGGCACGATAAGCCAAATGCCTCAAAGTGCCGTGTGCATATTTTTCTTTACACGCGTGTAGTTTAATGTTGACATCTTTTCCACCAGTATTCTATATTGCTGAAAGTTTTATCCACAATCTTCAATCTTTCCTAGTAAGCTCCTATATTTTTGGAATTTTTTTTCAGCGTTATGGTGAACGCTGATTATTTTGCTCGCTATAATGAGGAGGTGACATTTTCAGAACATCTCATCTCCGATAACCAAGCACGAAAGCGTTGTACGATGTGAGACGAGGGTTGTTTGAATGTCAAAGCACCCCCCCCCGACCCCGTGTCGGAAGACGCAGGTAAGGCGGAAAAGCCGTAAGTAACTCTGAAGACCACACGATTTCCTTTGTAGCAACTCCCACCCGGTGGGCACGGAGCCAGGGGTTTGTAATGAATCACGCAGCGCCATAATGAATGTCCTTATTCAAGCTTGCTTTGATGCAATTCCACCTGACTGATCTCAAAGCGCAGAACAAAAGAGCGTCTGCGCTGAGGATTCCTTCAGGATGCGTGAGTCTTCATCACGCGTTTCTCCCTCCACTCCAATTCCCTCCGCGAGCAAAACAAGGAAATTTGAATTTCGAAAAAAAAAAAAAAAGGCCAACGTTGCATTTGTGTCACGCTTAGTAGAGCAGAAGATAAAGACGCTGACCTCGGATGTGTTTTTATGGTGCCTGAACACATGTAGCAATCAATTTACCAGCACTAAAGAGCCACTGAATGAATTTCCTGAGAACAAACACAATAAAAATCTATTAAGGGTGTAATGGTACAAGGAACAATCACAGTTCAGGAGATACCGGCACCCCTGTTTTGTTTGTTTTGTTCCTTTTTTTCATTTACATTGAAGGTTTGGTTCAAAGTTGCTATGGCAATGGAACCAAATGCACAAACTACTAGCAGCATATTAATTGAACGCAAGTTTAAGAAATGCATAGTAAAATTTTAAGAAAGATATACATGTATAAATATAGTTATGTATACAGTGATCCCTCCTACTTCGCGATCTCAGATATTGCGGTCTCAGTACTTCGCGGGGTTTTTTTTTCAGGAAAAATTAAAAATATTTCAAAATAAAAAATAATTTGAAAAATCTACAAAAATGGAAAAAAATTGAAAAAAGCAAAAATGTACATTATAGTACTGTATTCATCAAATAACTAAGTAATATTAGTTAATAACTATGTTAAGAATTCTTCAAGCGTTAGAGTTCGTGAAGTTTTCTATCTTATTTTGAAATGCATGCTTTTAATTTGTCGGGTCGCGTTGCATTTCCGTTTCCTATTTTACGTTCTCTGTGCGTCATTCAGCTCGTTACGGTGACGTAGTGAATGACAACGTAAGCTCATATTTATAGTGTATTATCATTTATGTTGATAACGCACGCTACTGCCTATGTTTAGTAAGCCATGAGTGTTTATTCTGTTTATGTGTTCGTTTGTGTAGAGGTTGCACTTTAGTATTAAATATTTTCTTTATAGCAAAGTACAAGGAGTCCAATATGGATTGTTTCTATTTCCTTTTTATGGTCTGGCTTGCTGGTCCCGACTCGGGACATGCTTCTGACTGGATGCCGATGTCGCATGCGCGCCGTCAAGCTCGTCGTTCCATGATGTCATTTGTAATAAACAGCCAAGTGGCAATAATTACCTCAACATCAAATTCTAGAAAAAAAAAACTTGTTATTCAAAAATTGCCAAATAAGTGGACTACCTCTTTTTTAAGAGTACAGTTTAAACTTTCCGAACATTACTTAGCCAGAGGCTGAGCAGCACTGTAGTTGTTTATCAAGTAGGCGTGAGACTATAGCGCAAAGTAGTTTTCCATATAGGAGGTGTGTTGAACCGATTCCTGCTTTAAAGAGACGTTCATCCCACATTTAGCCTGTTGAACTGGTTCTCCTCCTTGGAGAAGTTTGCTTTGGGCGTGGTTACAGTCTACATATTCATCCACAAAGGTTAACACTGACGATTATAAACGTCAAATATCAATTTTTACTCAGCTTCACCGATAGCTAGAACGCAGACACGGGAGCAATTGGCTTTCTCGGGTTGGCCCGTTCCAAACAGGTATCGCTTTAAAAGGACATTAATCTGGAATTAGACGGCCACTGGTCAAGTCCGTTGACATGAAAACAAACCAGGTGGAGCCTTGCACAAAAATACAAGAAAATTCAAAATTTGAGAAAAAAAAACAAAAACACCTAATCTCCGCTCTTTATTTAATGAGCCGAAAGAACGCCGCTGCCATCTTTCAATCAAACACCACTTATTCCGATATGGAAATTTTTTTTCTTGCCTTCTGCCTGTCAAAACCTTTTTATGTATGATCGTCACAGATTTACCTAGTTTGAAAATCAGAGGCGAGTAAAAACTGTTCAAAAGGGCTATTGGTAACAGAAAATGATTTTTCTTTCATCAAAACTGTATAAAAATTGAAGACAAAATGCAAATTTGGCATTTTAGGTAGAATATTGAAGTCCTAATTAGCATTTTGCAAACTCCATGAAACGATGTGACGGGCCAGATCTGGCCCCTGGGACTTGAGTCTTTGATTTTGAAAATTTGACTATGTGGATTTGACTATGTTTTAAAAAAAAGAAAAAAAAAAGCTTCATTTTATCTATTACAAAAATACAAAATATATAAAACAGGTCGAGTGGTGGCACAAGAAACAACACCGTTGACTGGCGGACAAAAATACACATGTACAAACATCGCTAAACACACACCAAAAAAAATCAAGCCGGTCGGGACTGGTCACGTCTGCGTACACGAAACACAACAAAAAAGCATGCTAACACTGCACGATTCACCAGCTGACAAAAAAATACATAAATATATATAAATAAAGGAACAGGCCTGCCTGAGCCTGAAGGGTCAGGCAAGTCGAGCAGCTGAGGCAGATGCGCTGCTCCAAGGCCCCAAGGCAGAGCTGGATGTTCAGGCATCACTGGGCTCCCTCAGCAACACACACACACGCATGCACATGCACACACTGGCAGAAGAACTAGAACAGCCTCATTGAGTGGAGAAATGTGAAGAGGATTTAGGTTATGTGTCTCTAATTCTATGGAAGTATGCAGCTTAAGTCCTTCTGTGTGTGTGCGTGTCGAGGGGGGGGGGGGGGGGGTGATGGAAATTGCCATCAGCATTCTCTTGAGGTACGGCATTAAAAAAAATGAAAACTTCAAAATGGCTTCCACCCGTATTATCGTGCTTTTCGTTTAGCGCTAGCACGCTAACATCGCAGCGCTTGTTTTGGACCCAAAATGCAGCTCTCTTGTTTGCATGAATGCGAGTCTCCGAAAGCAACATTTGAACAAATTTCAGCACGGATTCACATTTGAACTTTGTCAACGCCAGTCTGCTTACTAATTTGAAACTAATTTGAAAAATAGTCTCGCTAGATCTTTATAGGCCCAAACGTGAAGCGCGGAAATTCAAGGCCGCCTGTCCCGCCATCCTCTTCGGGCCTTACAAGCTCCCGTGTCCTCATCTGCCTCGCCAGGCAATCGGCGCCCTTTCCAAGTGTCATTTGTAAAGGTTGAGGCCTAATTTGCAGAAACCGAGCAAGCAACGCTAGACTAGCAGCTGAATTTTGGGAGAGGCTCCAAAGTGTGACAGGTAAGCACTATATGGATGATGTAACGGCAGCAGTGGCGGCATAACCGCCGACTTCCTCCCCCCACCTTAAATTATTCACCGTGTGACTCCATCTTATGTAATTTAGTGAGAAATCAAGGACACCAAAAATAGATGATTGCTAAGTATCCAAAAGCGAGGGAGAAATGACACAGTCTGCAGAATATGATAGGTTGAACACTGCTTATGAACCATATTATTCGTGTAGGCTGTGGCATTCCCTGGAGCTCTGATCATTATGTAAATCTCCAGTGTGAAGAGTTTAACTGCACTGAATTTGCCACACTGAAGCATAAACTGCAAGTCCAAAAATTTGGGGTGGTTCAGACCATTTCACCTTTTCTAAAGCTACATGCTACATTTCAGATGCAATTTTGTTCTCTGCATTAATACTTATTTGACTCCGATTTTCTTATTCACCACAGTGGACGTCTAAACTAACTATAATCGTATGTTTATTGAAGAGTATACATGATTTTATTGTGACGATCAGACATAATCAAGAACACAGCGAAAATAACGATAGCACTCTTGTGAAACTATAATTTCTATTCCGTTTATTCTATATTCCTAAATTATTTATTATATTTAATGTTCATATTATTGATAAGCACCATTGGGAGCAGCGGTCCCAATTTCGTTCTATACCAAATATACAATGACAATGCAGGTATTCTATTCTATTCTATTCTAGTAAGTGCTGCATCACTTATTCAGCACAGCCCAGTTTTTGAGTAGAAAACAAATTGGTGGGGGTGAAAATGACGAAACGACGACGTTCATACAGATATGGGCAAACGCTAAGAAAAAAAAAACATTGCTCATATCACATTTCTTAGTCCATAAATAATTATTTAGCCGTCAAATTTATTTCTCTTCCTCTCTTCTTTCATTTTTTTCCCCTCAAATATGAGTGTGTGACAGGTTTCCTTTCACCGAAAAAAGTTGTTGTCTGCTTTTGGTCAGAAACCAAGACATATCATTTTTACAAGATATCAAAGCAGCTTCATATCGTAGGACTCAGAATGTTGTTAGCGGTCATTAGCGAGTGCCCGAGAACATGCGAGTGTGCGCCCAGGTTTAACGACCGTATCATGTTACGTTGATTAAACGGCGCCATATGTCACACTTGAATTTATGGTCAACGAGGGGGCGGCATGTTGGTGTCTTGTGTGAGTTGCCATCGATACGTCTGACACAATCGATGGTTTCATCTCATTAAAACACAAAAACAAACATTTTGGCTGAAAGACTTTCAAGTATGGCCCAATGATTTTGAAAAATAACCTAATTGTGTTGTCCCCCCCCACTGCATTGCATTTTAAAGGTTAAAGGTTAACTATCAAGAAAATTAAAAAAACTCACAACGCTCTGGCTCGATCTTGCACCTCTAATTTGAGTTTTGGGAAACCACTGTACCTGAGGAAGAGCAACCAATCGGAGACAGAGGGTTTGACCAAAGAGATGTCAATCATCCATCCATTTTCTGTAGCCGCTTCTCATTAGGGTCGCAGGCCTGCTGGTGCCTATCCCAGCTGTCATGGGCAGTAGGTTTGGCAGCCAATCGCGGGAAAGATGTCAATGATTGGCCTCAAAACCGATTAGCTTGGGTAATATGAGCGTTGCTCAAACTACTTTGGAATATTTACCTTTCAAATATAATAACAAAAATGTCTGTCTCATATTTGCTAACAAGTGGGTATTAGACTAGCAAAATGAAGCAAAGTAAAGATTTTTTTTCACAATGACAAAATGATTTGGTCAATCTGAAGGTGTTTGTTTTAAGTGGAATGACTCACCTGGTGCCAATAAGCCAGACATCCACTATTTGAGGAAATACATCAAAAACCTTGTTTCCACTCTGAGGAAACACAAGATCACGTTCCGGGGCCACAAAAGAAACCCCAAATCAAACAATTGACCGATCCAACCAGCGCTTGAGTTGTTTTGTTATTATTACCTCCATTAGGCCGGTGTTTGCATCCGGGGTCGATTATGAGCTTAGCAAGTGGGTGAGGAGGGGAGGGGGACCCTGGCAAGATGAACACTTTTAATTTTCCTCTCCACTACACCATTCTAATCCTACAGCCACAGTGAACTTGAAAAGCAGCCATCTGCCACCTTTTATTCACCTGTCCTACATGAACACGCAGTGAAGATTGAGCGTGCGTGCGTATAGCATGTTTCATGCATGTCACACAGGAATAGTGTTGCAGAAATACACGAGTAGTAGCAGTGAATGGGATGAACGCATCACGCAAGTATAGAGCGCAAAATAAGCTGAAACGGGTGGAATTGAAATGCATTCGACAGGAGCGAGAAAATCGAATGCAAAATACTGCAAAAACACGCATTCCCATCCAGACTGGGGTGTGTGTGTGTGATGCCCACCCGCTTCACTACCAAGGACAGCGGCCGATGCTGACAGCCATGACAACAACACACGCTCCCGCCCCGCGTATGACAGCTCCCTTCCCGCATGAAGGCGACGCGGCGGCCCGGTCCGACCCAAGGCAAACCCCGGTTGTTCGAACGCAATAAGCCGAGGAGAGCTTCGCCTTTCCCGGCGGCGAGCGTTCGCTTGCCCCCCTTTCCTCCTCCTCCGCCACCAACATCAAGCTGCCATTCAATGCAGCTCCAAATGCAAACCAAAAAACAACCCGGGACTCACCTGCTCGTCGCCGGGGTGGAAGAGTTCACATTTCCCGTCGCTTTGTCCGGTTCCTTCCTTATGCGGTTGCGGCGAGAGCGGCGGCGGGCGGCGTTACGCGTGAGCCAGCGGCGCCATGTTGGCTCTCCGGGAGCTGCTCTGCTCCTGTGCGCCACATCCGGGCCGCTCGGAGGGGCGGAGAGCACCGGGGGAGGAAGCCGAGGTGCACCTGAGTCAAGCCCGGGGATAATGCTCACCCTCTCGGTCGCGGGGAAGCCTTCTTCCCCTAAGCGGAAACGCGGATCGTTTCGCTCATGTCGTCAGCAGCTCTTGTCGTGCTAACGTTAGCGCGATGCTACCGCCCCGTTGCAATTACGTTAGCGGTGCTAACTGGGTTTACTGGTGACGTCACTGCCAATTAGCATGTTCGGGTTTTAAATTTAAGCTTTAATCACCCGAAGGCATACAATTCGACTCAAAAGGATCGTAAGCGTCTGCCTTTAAAATGGCATTTGGCTCAAAGCGGGGCGTGAATAAACGACAAGAAGCGTGATGAAAGTAGAGGAGCGTGATAGTGTGACGTCACTGAAATGATGACGGCGCCATCTCGTGGTGTACTGTGAGAGTGCCATTAAAGAGTCCGTAATGAGATCAGTTCCAACCAATCGCAAATAAGTGACGTCAGGTGTAGCTAACTATGTTAGCGTCATTGAAAAACCATCAAAAATAATATTTATATGTAAAAAAAAAAAAGTAATTTTCTCTTAAACAAAAGCTGCTTAGGAATTTTTTACTGGGGAAGGCTCACACTTAATTAAAGGCTGTTCAATCAATTAACAATATTGAGTCATTTAAGTTTTGTAATTAATTCAGTGTTCATTTAGCTTGGCATTCGCGTTTTTATTTATTTGTTTTATATTATTTTCTAGTTTTGAGCTAAATTGTGGTTTTGGTTCGAATCGACATTGTTTATTAGGACCTTTCATACAAATATTTAATTTTTATTTCAATTTCACATTTTTAACACAAGATGCAAATGTTTTGCTTTTGTTTTTCGTACAAAAGTTCATTTTAATTCTAATTTTTATTCATTGCAGTTAGGATTTTCATTCATTCGTTGACTATTTAATTTTCCATTCTCATTTTGTATTTACCTATGCTTACTCTATGGTAACTATTTAACGTTCATCGCTCAAAATCAATTCCAATGTTTTTATCCAATTAAAGTTCACCCACTAAGCATTAAGTTGAAGCATTCCAAGACTCTCTGTCATTTATGACATTTTTGTAGTTAGCATGTCGGCTAATCTAATAAGGATGCGAGGGGACAACCGCGCAGCATTGTTAAATCCCTTGATTGGTATTTGTCATGTGGTTGCCATGGAGATTTATCGCAAACGTGTATGGAAGCTCTTGTCTCACTGATATTCTCACGTCACATTTCATTGTGGGCTAGTTTAGTCAATAAATGCAAAATAAAATAAATATATGTACAGTAAATAAATAAGTAAGTTAAATATATATATATATATATATATATATATATATATATATATATATATATATATATTGCACCATATGAATCGTAATCGATGCAGCAGATAATGAGGAATAACGTCATGTGTTTTTCCTTGCGATTCAATGCACGTGTTTATGTAAAGATGTACTTGTGTTCATGGGTCACGCTAGCAGGGCAGTGCTGAAAAGAGGCGTGTCCAGTAAGTGAGCAAATTTTGGTGTATAAAAGTGGATTTCCTCCTTTTCCGCTTGTCTCACTGCTTTCAGACGACTTCGTAAATCACAAAACCGCAGTCTGACAACTTCTCCGACACCGCAGGTAAGCATTCAATAGATTATAATTTACAATAGATTATTTGTTATCTTGATGCTGAATAGCAAGGCCATTAAAATAAAGTCATTTAATCTTATATGGATTAAAATGCAGGTGATTTATAGGGGTATTATTGGATAAAAGCTGTTTTCTTTACCTTCGTTCTAAAATGCATAACTAATACAGCTTAACCAATTGCGGCAAATAAATACAAAAACAAAGTAATTATGAAATATATCAGCCCTTCAGCATCATGAAGTGTTTTAAAATTGACTAATATAACACCATAAATAAAGTAAAACATCCAATTCATTTCTACGGTTGTGGTAAATATACTATTGCCGTAATTATAAAAACAGTCAAGGCAAATGATGTATACTATAATACATGATTTTACGACAGTTAAAATAGTAGTAAATCAAAATGTTGAAATAAGAACAGACAAAAAACGTTTCCATGCACCTGTTTCACTTATAAGTTTGTGAGCACAACAAATTATAAGTATTTTACCATATGATTTCTTTAGTTTCTTTTTTTTTCTTCTTCTGTAAAACAGAAAAAAACAAACTTTTAATGTGAGGATAATCATACTTTAGCTTTAGGAACACAGTACATATTATATTAAAAGGAAGTGATTTGGGTAGTTGCCTATACTAATATTTTATTTGAATGAATACATGCGCTCATCTTTATATTTTGACTTTGTAGGTGCACATTTTACAGCTAATTAAATTTGTAGTCACAAGAGCAAACAATGCGCTGAAGTCAGGACAGTCCAATTGTTGACTTGTCCTCGCACTCAATGATCCTCTGTCTCACGCGTGACTCACCAAACTTTCCTCGACTCGTTGTTAAATATTTTTTTTTCATGCCACCGCAGGAACATTTCATCAATTTATGGAAATCACCTGTCAGCCACACAGATGATACATTAATATTTATATTAATATATAATGTATATTTTTGCAGTTTAGAACAGTGGTTCTCAAATGGGGGGGTACTTGAAGGAACATCAGGGGGTACTCAAGATTTTAAATCAAACAAACATGCAAAAATCCTTTAGAAATAATGATTGAATTTATTAATTGTTTCAGGATAATATAAGTTTGTAAACAAATTTCATGTTCGGTAAGTTATTCAATTTCATGATTGTAAAGAAAAACAGATTGTCCCCCATACTAGAATGGTTTGACCCAACTTGTCATGTGCCCCCTCTCGTTACCTGTCGGGTTTATGATTTGTTTTTTGTGAACACATCTCTGCTATCATCCAAAAAGTTGAATATTTTATAATTATTTCTTTTTGAGAACAGGTCTGACACTGAAAACTGGCAAGTCTTAAATCCACCAGACCTACGTGTTTTTCAAGCAACCGGCATTAAGTTTTTTGCAAAAGATCATTTGTCAACAACTAATTAAACGTTTTTCTCATTGTAAAACAACTTTTAATTACTGTTATCTTCATTACCATAAACAAAACCTGAATAAATAAGACAAAGGTTTTCAATAAATATTGTCGCTACCGTTTGTAATTTAAAGAAATAAAAGAACCTGACATATATATTTTCATATTTTCGTTTTGACGTTTTTTTTTTTTTTTTTGAAGGAGCATCTTATTCCCAGGCATCATGGACGTAAGTAGCTCCCCGCAATGTCAGATGCCAGCACAGGTAAGAAGATTTGCTTTTTCCGTATGGAAATATAATTGTGGATGCTTGTGTCAATGTTGCGCCATCAAGTTGGTGTCGTCCATCCCGTCAATGGTCTCTTTGCCTCGTATCTCCATCCTGGCCCACGACCCCCCCTCCTCCTCCCCCCTTCAGCATGCTGACCTTCTGTGTGGCAGCTGCCCGCCTGGTTCTGCCCCTCAGACTAGCTCCAATTGGCCCGGACAGACATCCGGAACCGCTTTCCCCATGTGGCCTATGCAGGCCACCCAGCAGATCCAACAGACCCCGCCCATCCAGCAGATCCAACAGACCCCGCCTATCCAGCAGGTCCAACCCACCCAGCGGGTCCAGTTATTTATTTCGCTCGTTATTATCATCACTGGCATGAAAACTCAGAGAAAATCATCAGCTTCGTCAAAGTAATCGATAGCATGTGTGTTGTGTTCATGGGTCAGGCCCCGCAGGCTGCACCGTGCTGGACCGGGCAGCCCAACACCCCCTGCTGGTTGGGGACTCAACCTTTGCCGGTCTCCGGCCCCACCCCTCTTCCGGTCCCGCCTCAGGTCCTGACACCATCGCCCGCCCCAACCGTAAACACGGTTCCGACAGCGGCCCCGGCGCCGAGTCCAAACTGCCATCCTTGTTGGCCCGGCCAGTACCAGCCCGCCCAGCCGGTTCAGCCCCCTCAGCCACCGGTTCAGGCCCAGGTACCCTATCAGGTCCCTGCCGCATCTCCGGTTCCTGTGCCGGCGCCCGCTCCAGTTTCCGCCCCCGCTCACGCCCCGGCTCCGAGCCTCCATCCTTCTTTGCCGGCTTGGGCCGCCCATCCTGGTTGGCCTTACAACCCCGGACAACCGGGATGGCCCGGACAGAACCCCGCCTTGGTGCCTCAGCACTGGCTGCCGCCCACATCGGGACCACTAGTGAGTAACGACACAGAAAACATGACTTGTGTATCTTCCCAATCAACATTTTCCTCTGCTTTCTTTTTCGATCTTTAGAGCGTACCCTACAACCTCAACCTGGCCCGAGGCGTTTATGACAAGATGATGATGACCATCCTGGGCCAGATCAAACCTAATGCTAAAATGTAAGCAGTCCAGAGCAGTGCTTCTCTACTTTTTTTTTTCAAAGCTGTACAAGCAACTTGTGAATTTTGGGGGATATTTTCCAAAAGACATATCGTTTAATATCTGTTTTGTTTCAGGCCCGTTTGCCTAAAAATGGTGTTACTAATGACAATGTACATCCGTAAAATACATAACAAAAAGACATTCTGTTTTGCAAAGTAGTCATGAATTTAGAAATATGTTGCTTCATGTTTCAATTCACAATTTCCCACAGAGAGGTAACAATGCGTGCGCACCCACTGCAATTGCTCCCAACTAAAGCCACACCGTCCTTTCCAACTACAAAATGCACTATTAACAACAGCCAGAGGCGGCGCTAAAAACAAAAACAAAGCCAAACAAGGCACACATCTGTAACTGTCAAAAGATAAACTAAATCAATTCCAAAAAAGCCAAATTATTTCAAAGACCTCCTGCAGTCAGGTCACGGATCCTGGGGGGTTCGCTGACCCCACTTTGAGAACACTTTTTCTCACAAATTTCCACCTTTGAGGTGTTCAACAAGCACTGCATCCACAGGTTCACCGTGAACTTCCTGCGAGGCAACGACATCGCCTTCCACATCAACCCTCGCTTCAGCGAGGGGGGCAAGCAGGTGTTGGTGCGCAACCACAAGGTGGGCGAGCGTTGGGGTCCCGAGGAACGGGACCTGAAGGGACCCTTCCCCTTTGCGCTGGGGAGCCCCTTCGAGGTGAGCCACAGGAAGCGTCGCGAGACTGCCGCCCCTCCGAGTCTGATTGACTCTACGCATGACGCCCTTGACTGACTCCAGGTTACCTCTCCCCGGGTTGAATGTCACGCTAACGTATGGCTGAAAAGTTGGAAAGGGTTGGAAAGGCGTTTGGGAAAGCTGTTCCTAGATCAGGGAAGTGGCGCCCCACAGGGAGACACCTGGAGGTCAGTCACGGTCTCGCGTTGTTGTTCAAAAGCAATGGACAAACATTTTCAATTTTTGAAAAATAAGACAGTTGAGAATGCTTAAAGAAACAACCAATCACGGTTCCGCTTGCAAATGTCACATGACAAAACTCAGAAAACAAGTGAGCTACTGTGATATCATTTTTAGACAATGACCACTGACAAAATGTAAAAAGGTGGTTTTTGCGGGTAAATTCGTATTCCACAAAGACAATATTAGTTCAGCTATTTTTTCTTTAACTTATTTTGCCGGTGAATTCTATTTTCAAGGTTAAACAAGTGGGGGCGCTAATAAATATTAAAAGTTTTGGTGATGGAAAGGCTTAACGACAGCTTTTTCCTAAACAGTGCCATCTGCTGGACGATTTAAGTAACTGCTTCCTTGCCCCTCATAAAAAATGATCGCTGATTTGTCTGATTTGTCTGTGTTTCAGATGAAGATCTTGTGCACGCAGGACTCGTTCCGCGTGGCGGTCAACAACATTCCGTTGTTTGAATTCCGCCATCGCGTCCGCGAGCTCAACCAGATTAACAGAATCAACATCCTGCACGACGTCGTCCTCACTTATGTCAATGTGGAGACGCTTCCATAGGACCGATCGCCTCACAAATCGGTCATTGAACGTAACATATTTGCAGTTCATAAATGTGACAATATTACACGCTCCTCTCACCATGAAACGCACGCTAATATTATCAAATATAGCATATATATTTTATTTAGTTTTCAACGTGTGCATTGTACTTCATATGCACATATTGTGTATATTTGAGAATAACGAATAAATGGCTTCGAACAGAATGATGAGCTTCACATTGGCACAAAGAGTCACATTATGCGCAAGGAATAATTTTGTCCATGTATTCACTCCTCAGAAAAAAAATAATAAAAAAATGATAAATACACAAAGGATTACGAGTAACGTTTACAATTAATGTCGGGAATCAAATCCAGGGCTTCAAAAGATGTACCGCGGTTAACAATGAACTGTAGTTGGCCATCCTTAAAACTGGTGCACGTGCACCACTCATAATGATAATAATTATTATAATAATATTACATTATCACTACATTAAAATATCTTTACTGTTATTTCAAATGTTGATATAAACACTACTATATCTCTGTATCAAACTGAAAGAGAGCAAAGGCAAAAACTGCATCAAATAAGGCCTGGATGTCTTTGAGCGCTACACCGTATAAAAACAAAAGTTCCTCTTTCACATCTTGCTATCCAGCTTCCTCTCAACGGACTTTAAAAGAAGTTCTGCATATTGCTCCAACAGCGCCAGGGCTTTGTCATCATCACCTTTGGCCTCCGAGCTCCAGAGGGCGCTGTTGGACGGCCTGGAGCCCGGCAGCGGGTCCAGCTCGACCTTGGCCGATGTCAAGGCCCCGGACAAAACTTTCATCATCTCTTGACGAACTTCTTCCCTGCATTGTGGAGGGCAGTGAAGAACCTGCACACGGTAGAAACAAACAAACATTTGATTAAGAATAGGAAAATGTTTCGCTCGACAAAATGAGACAACCAACAGCTTTACGTCTTGAAAAAGTCAACTTAAAGTTCACCGCTGTACAAAGACGCACTGACCTCCGTGTAGAGCGAGATGGTTCGCCTCAGACAGCAATGGAGCTCACTGGCGACCTGCTTGCATGCATCCAAAGTGACCGAATCACCTGCAGAGTAAATGCATATTAAAAACGCAATAAATAACTCTAATATCTTAAAGTTAAGTCTGCGCACACTGTCGTGAAAATGTGAAGAGCTGTCCTAAAATCAATAGAAATAAGTCCGCGATTGGTTCCTGCCTCGCAAGTACAGTACAATACACTTACCGGCGTGACACTGCCAGGAGGCGACAGATGACGGCGACACGCAAGCGAGCGGCGGCCATCGCGTGGCAGAGTGATGACCAAAAGGGAGAGGAGGAGGAGGAGGAGGAAGATGGAAAGGAAAAGAAGCGCTAGAAAACGACAGGTCGGAAGCTGGAGGAACACCTGGATGTGTGAGGGGATGTTTTGCCACCAGGGGGAGCACTTCTTCGAGCGGGGCTACATCTTGAATGCTGGGGGAATATAAAGAAGTACGTTAGGACATCAGTGCTTGTACTCACGTTTCATAATACAAAGTCACCTTTCGGAAGCGGGCGTTCTCTTCTTCTCTGATGAACCTTGCACAAGTAAGAAGAATTGTCAATCCAAAAAGGAACCAATCCAAAAAAGCTGTTATACCAATAAAAGAAAGGGGGTTGGATTAAATCATTTTTTTTCTGCCCACTCACTTTTTAGGTTTGACTGATTTGAGACTAATATTAAGTTGTATAATGTTTGTACATTGCAGGAAAAAAATACTGGAAATTTCAGACTATAAGCCGCACCGGTATATGGAATGCAACAGCAAAAATGGGGCAAAAAAAACATTTTTATGCCACTGGTCACAACACATCAGATGTTCACGCAGAAAGACGGTACAACATATGAAGAATATAAAGAACCGGCCTATGGGCTGTATATTTGACACCTTGCCTTGAACAGAATCACGCAAGTGCTTTATTGGTGGATTGCCCCCTAGTGGCTAGTTAGAAAGAAAAAAAAACTGCAGATGAGCCGCACTGGACCCTAAACTACATGGCTCAAATCATGAGAAAAGCGCTGTATTGTCTCAGGACCACCCAGATGAAATGTAACTGCAGCCTTACCTGCGTAGGACGTGACATCACACATTGGTCCCACGATGGGAGAAGAAGCTTTGGTCGGACTTCCCGGACCAGAGGAACCGGCTTTCAGATCTAAGCAGAGGCTGCGTCGAGGGCTGAGAGGCTGCTTGGGCTGAGGGATGCGAGAGGGCGTCGGCGGGACGGCGGCGAGGGGGTGCCAAGGGGTTTCCGCTGCGTCCAGATCCCCCCAGGACCTACGAGTCTTGGGGAAGGGGGACAGGTCGAGGCCGAGGTGGACGCCCTCGCCCAGGGACGACGAGCGGCTGCTCTTGGCCATGGAGCTGGCCGTCGGGCTCATGTAGGAGCGAGGAGACTGCGGCGAGCCCGGCGAGGGCGAAGACACCAGTGAGGACGAGGACTTGGGAGGGTCTCGGTCCAGGAGGAGATACTGGGGTCTCTTGCGCCACTCCCTATACTCGCTAGAGGGCAGCGGTGAGCGAGGAGCTTGGAGAAGAAGAAAGCAGAGGCCATTTCATCATATATTATACAAAAACAAACTTGATTTGACATAGATTATTGATCTTATTTGTGTACATTAACACAATCAATTTATTATAAACTATCTGGTATGTTTTCTTTTTTGTTTTAATTACATTTATTTTCAGTGGCATTATCTGATATTTTATTCCATCCATCCACCAATCCTCATATAATTATGGAATTTTTTTTAGAATGTCATTTTAATTTGATCTACCTTAATGTATTTAATTTGCCTTGTGTTTTTTTCATTAAACGTGGACAGTTTTCTTTTTTTAACTTTATTTACTACTCTATTTCTGTCCATACATTCAAGCCAATTTTTATGTTGTTTTTATTTTAACTTTTATCTGCTGGTATTATTACATATACTGGTCATTTATATTTGTATATTATTATTTACATTATTATTTATTATTTATTGTTATTTTTTATATTTTTTACAGTTCATTATAATTCATTGCTTTTTATTTATTTATTTTAATTCATTCAATCTATATATTAATCATGTCATTAAACAATTATAGCATTAATATGTAGCTTTATTTTAGTTGCTCACTCTCTGACTGATATACTGCAGTGTGATTGGCAGCCATACTGAAATGCAGATGGTAGCGACATCTGTTCAGGGGCTGGGGTGCTTTTTTTGTCCAAATTGCATATGCTGTTTACAACATGCGTTAAGGACTTCTCGCTCCATTTCCTCAGAGAGGCTACTGACGTGCTGCCATTTTGGTTAGCAACATAATTTGGCCAGAAAATGTGATGTACTCTTAATGAATCGCAGTGAAAAGGTAACATACAGGTTGCAGTGAGGTTCTGGACCGACTGGGACTTATGCAGACTGGCGGGTCTCTCGGGCAGCGGAGGTCTGGATGGAGGCGTGGAGAACCTCCAAATGTGGGACCCCGATGTGCTCTTCTTATGGGGTCTCGGGATGAGCCTGGCGAGAGTGAAAGTGCGGCTACTAAACGCCGGATTTCTCTTCATCATTTTGCGACATCTTACCTCGGCTCCTGGATGGCGCCGGGAGACGTGGGGCTCTTTTCCTCTGTGGTTCTGCTCTGCCTGTTTTCCATCAAGGGGTGCACTTTGGACACGGGGGGCTTGTGGGAGGCTTGTGCTTCCTTTGACTGCACTTTGGAAAACAGAGGCCCTTCCCTGCATGCACACAAATCAGGATAATGAACTTGAAATTTTGTTATATGTGTTAAAACAGTCAATATGGTCTGACTGTGCTACATTATATTAGCAATTTCTCAAAAAGGGGCAAAAGGACACCTAGGGATGTATGAAGGTACTTCAGTGGGTACGGGAGAGTTCTACAGGGTTTCGGAGGATATCAGCAAAACTAAATCAACAACAAGAAGGCACATTTTTTTCTTTTCAAATTAAGGGCAAATGAATTGGAACATGTAGCTGCTTATTGCTATGTCGTGTTATGGCAACTCCTTTGCAAAAAAAATTGTCTTTCATTTGTTAAGTTTCACATGGATGAACAATGTCATTAGTCACGCAATTTTCCAGCGGATGAGCCAGAAATAATATAGATCACAGGTGTAAGGCACGGCCAAACACACTTAAAATTTATTTTGTCTCTCTGACTATAAACTATGACTACAACGTGGCACTCGATAAAAATATGATATAGATGATGTTATACAATATATCTTCTGGAAACAGATTTTATTTCATGGATTAAAAGTACAAAAGTGCCGTGAGAATAATCAGAAGGTTGAGAACTACTGCATTAGATTGTCTATGAAGGAAAAAAAATCAAGGTATGATAGCAAGGCGTACCTATTGTGATGTCCTCTGGCCAGGAAGCGTGAAGACATGCTGAGCCTCGGGACTCTGCTCGGTTCTGCTGCAAGTCGGACGACGACAAAATCAAAGAGGAAATGACAGAAATAATGAAAAAGATCTTCTACCTGTGCTGCAGGCATCTGCGAGCATCTCAAAGTTCTGCTTGAGGAAATCTTCCTGTCCGGTCTCATCCGCACCGGCCACCTTTGCTACCTCTTCCTCATCCTCTGAGCTGTCCAAGCTGATGGACGCGTTGTCTGCAAAGTTTATTGATGGGAGATTTAAGCGTTATTGTAATTTGATGATTTTTTTTTTTTCTTACCGTCCAGGATGCCATCAGGACTGGTTCCTCTGCTGTCGTATCCCACCGAGCAGGCGCTGTCTGGGCTGTAGCTGTCCTGACTCTGGCCGAGCACCTGACACTTCCTTTCAAGTGTGTCATCGCTGGTGGGAAAGGTTGGAAAATATCCTTCAATTTGTTATTTTTTTTGGTATACCTTCTTGACTTTTTCTGTTGGTGTCCTCATGCCCCCCTACCCCCATCATTTTTCCCCTCTGCTCTGCATGATGTGCATGCACTCGCGGCAGACAACGAGGCACAAAAAAACGAAAAAGAACAAAAAACAAAAATCTCAAAGATGCACTTAGAGAGATACTGCAGACTTTTAAATTGTGGCTTTCATCCATAATAGCAGGAGTGCACGTCATTTTTCTTCACGGATGCCAGGACATAGTGTTCACATTCACGCCACCAGGTGGTGCAGTAGCACTCTCATAATCAAAGCCTATGCGAGAGTTATTAACCTTTTAAATTGCTGTCATCATTTTCTTTAAAATCACATTACACACCTATTGGGTATAGATTATATATGGCGATTAATCCTGAAAAATGTTGCAATGAATTGGTTAAAATTTAAAATTGTAGTCACTTGACAGTGGTGAATAAATAATTACATTTCAGGAGCAAATACAGTTCCCTTTTTTTTGGTCTGTGTCTGATTTTTTAAGATATGATAAACTATGAAAAATAGTCCTCTTACTACAGTTTGCTCTTGTTTTGATTGTGAGTCTTTTTCAGAAACAACGTTTGGACAATCTGGTCAAAACAAACATTAATGAACCAATTTTTGTGTGTCAATGTGAATGGATTTTTTTTTTCAATTGGAACGACAGAAAAAAGAAACTTTTCGGCCAAAAGACAATTTAAATTGAAACAATAAATCAAAAACACAAAAATGAACCCGATTAGCTGGGCAATGCGGCAAAAGTTCCAACACAGTTCTTCATTTACAGTTTTCAGTTTCAGCCAAACATTTTCATATGGGTGCATCTCTGGGTGCATCTAAAGCAGCATACTTTGTAAACTGCTTTAGTTATTGACAGCAGTTTGGCACAGTTTGTGTACAAAGAAGATCCTACCTATTTTGTAGCGCTGCATCATCTTCTTTGTGGTCCTTGCCCAGCCCCGCCCTCTCAGCACCCTCCACGCCTTCAGACGACAACCAATTATAGCGAACGACGGGATGACAGAAGAGGTCCCTGTCGGGCTCGAGGAGGGAGGGAGTGCTACTGCATCCGTCTGCGTCGGCGGGATCCTTAGTAGTGAGGGTCTCCAGCTGCCTCAGGTCCAACATTGACTTGACCTTCAGTTCCATGGACCCCCTTCGACGAGACCAGCGACGGCGAGGACGGCGACTGCTGGTGGGTGTAGGTACAGCGGGCTGGAAAAACATGGAGGGGATCATATACATACACACACACACACACACACACATACATATATATATATATATATATATATATATATATATATATATTAGGGCTAATCACTATTAATCACAATTATTCATCCTCTTTAAACAAGCAGAAGGGTTATAAACAAGGCTTGATACTTACGAATAACAATAATAAACTAAATTAATTAATAAAGTAAATAACAATTCAAACAAATTCACCCAAGACATGGCAAAAATTTGGCGCGCAGGGCAACACAGCTAACTTACTTCCTGAGTGCAAACCAATGAAAAAAATAAGCCTACGTAGAACCAAGCACATTATTTACTTTTTAGCGCATTTTAACCAATTAGCAAGTCAAAATATCATTTTTGGTCATTTCAAATCAAATGTATTCCAACTGTTTACCAATCAGATTTTTCTAAATGTGTTTCAATTGAAACCTAATGCCATTTCACACTGGTAAATAATATATTAGGGTGAGAAAAGCTGAGGCTTTTGTCATGCAAAAATGTGGGAAACATTGCCCCCAGGTGGTAGTATGACAAAGTGCTTGATTTGATGTGTAATAAAAAAAAAGCTTGACTTTTTAAATGTTACTATCGCTGAGGATGTGCTTAATTAATCATGGCAGCCAATATCGTAATCGCGATTCGAAAAAAAGGTATACTATGCAATTTTGCTGTTTGTTTTCATAGAAATATTTCTGTGGTTTATTTAATGTAGCTAAAAGCAGGAAGTAGACATGGGATGTTCTCCCTTCAAACCTTTGGCGGCTCCCAGTCGCGCGCTTCTTCCGAGCCGCCCACGTCTTCTTCATGGCTACTGCCGGCGGACGCGTTGTTGCCGGAGTCGTCTCGGCGCTCGTCCGAGTCTAGGTGGGCGGCGCCGTCCTCGTCATCGCGCTCGCTGTCTGAGGAGAGGCCCGCCAGAGCGGGAGCGCTGTGCGCCTCTCGCCTGCCATCGTCGTCACAAATTAAATCAAGGCTAGGCGGAAGTAGGTTAACGGGAGGGGAAAAAAAAAGCGGGGTCACCTGAAGGCGGCGTTCTTGAGAGGCTGACGGAGCTGGAAGAGCTTCTGTCGCATGCTGATGGTCAACTCCGGAGCCAGGCGCCACACAAATATGCAGCTATGACGTGGATACGCAGTGTGTTATTCCAAGTCATGCTTTGTCTCACGTGGACTGAAATCAGGTCCTCACCTGTCCCCTGACACGCTGATCAAATGCTTGCAGTCGTTGGTGAACCTCAGACCCGTCACAATCTCTGAAATACGCAACAAATGGGCTTCACGACTTACTGCTGATCAAGTCAAATTGAGGAACTTATGTTCACAATTTCTTTGAATTGTCAAAATGAAACATTTTGTTCAAGAAATTTCAACACAACATTGTGGGGGTTAACACCTAAATGCATATGGGCTGGAATTGATGAACGAGGAAAAGTTACAGTAAGTGTGACAAAGTGTATGTGTGTGTCCGTGGGTGTGCTTATGTCTGAGTTTGTGCGTATGTTTGTGAATTTGTGCCTTATTGTATGATGTTTATGTTTGTGTATGTGCGTGGCATCCAGTGCGTGTATATGTGTGTGGGTGTGTGTTTGTGCCTGTGTGTACTCATGTCTATTTATGTGTGTGCCCCTGGCTGTGCGATATATGCTTGAGACTTTGTGTGTCTGACTTTTTGAGTGTTTTAGTAAGTGTGTGTTTGTGCATGCCATCCCATATGTGTATGTTTGTGTGGATGTGTGTCTGTGCGTCTGTCCAAATGTGTATGTGTTTGTCAGTGGGTTTGTTTGAGTGTGTTTTTTCATGTCTATGTGTGCGTATATATATCACATCCTGTGTGTGTTTGTGTATACTGAATGTTTGTGTGTTTGTCAATGGGCCTATGTGTTTTTTTTTTTGCTTGATTGTCTTCGTCCATGTGCATGTGTGTGTATGATATCCTGTGTGAGCACGTTAGTATGTTTTTGTCACTTTTTTCGATTTGCGTGTGTGTGTTTTCACGTGAGTGTGTGTCTGTTTATTTCTACCCGTGTGTGTATGTTTTGTGTGCCTGTCTTTTAGTGTGTACTGTATATTCATGTTTGTATGTCATAGTATACATTTGTGTATTATGTGTATATTACCCGAATGTCCAAACATGGTGGCGACACACTCGCCAGTGCGGAAGTCAAAGACGCTGATATTTTTGTTGGAGCAGCTGGCGGCCACGTACTGGCCCGACGGATCAATCTGAACCTGCAGCGTCACAAAAAAAAACACACAAACTCATCAGCCATTTTTTGTAGGTAGCCAATGCAAAGCTAATGTAATGCTCAGGAGGTTTATGTTACATTTTTGAAGTCGGAAAATGGGAAGTAAACAAAAAGCTGGCGGATCCAATTTGATTGCCGTTCAGTTGTCCGGGCCCTTTTTTTTCCCCGACTTTGAAACTCATACCTCTCACTTTTCCTGGTGATAAATTTCTCATTTCCTATCTTCCTGAAATGCAGCTTTACACACCCTGAGCAAGCTGCCGTCATCGCTGAGCGATCCCTTGTACAGTTTCTTCTGTTTGCCATTGGTGATGTTGAAAATCCTGTAAACACAAAAGCTTGTGACTTTGAGGTTTCCGCTGTGACCTTGAAGGAAGCGCATCCAAACGCCACAAACCTGATGCAGCGATCCTGGCAGCCAACGGCCGCATGCTTACAGCCGGGGTCCACGGCCATGTCGTACAGTGTGCTCTTCCTCACCGTGTGGTGGGAACGCCTGAATTCGGTTCCTCTATCGCTCTGTGGCATCATATTTATGATAGAAACGTTTGTACATTGTTTTATCTTCTATTTGTTATTTATATGCTTTATATTTCAATTTGATTACAATTTAGTGCCGTTTCCTGTTTTCTAGCAACGCTTTTTTTCTTTTTTTTTGCTAAAGGTCACAATAGGGCTGCACGATTATGGCCAGATCAATAATCACGATTATTTTGGTCAATATTGAAATTACGATTATTTATTATGTTTGGTCAAACATGTCTATTTAGTGCAATTTTTTTAAACAAGCAGTATAAAAACAAGACTTCAAGGCTTACAAATAATAACAATAAACTAAAATAAATAAGTTAATATTAATTAAAATGAATAAATTAATAATAAAACAAATTCACATGGCAAAAATTTGTCTCACAGCTAACTTACTTGCTGAGTGTAAACCAATAAAAAAAAAAAGCAGACTAGGGAACGTTGTTCATTATTTACTTTTAAGCAAAGTTTAATCAATTAGCAGTCAAATTGTCTTTTTCGGTCATTTCAAACCAAATTTATTGCAAATTTTTGCCAATCGTATTTCTCAAAATGGGACTCAATATTAGGAATCAGGTGAGAAACTCAACACCATTTCACACTGGTAAGTAATATATTGGGGAGAGAAAGCAGACGGTACGGTCATGCAAACGTGTGAAACATTGCCCCCTGGTGGTTGGATACCAAAGTGCTTGCGTTGACTTGTAATCAAAAAAAGTGCTTGACTTTTTAAATGTTAATATCGCCAAGGATCAGCTTAGTTATTCGTGGCAGCCAATATCGCAAATAAAATTTGATTAATTGTGCAGCCCCACAATCCAGCGACCAACATACAGTTCCGTAGAACAACACACACATTCATGTTCTCATAGAATGAAATGTGTGTATAATCTCTTTTGCGGCTTTAGTAGTTACCTCCAACGTCTGTTGACAAATGTTGAAAACAGCGTTGGCTCTCATTAAGCGCGCTGTGCGATTATGAGGATGCTGGCTTCAGCTGCGCTGAGAGCTCTATAAATCTTAGCGGCCACTAACAAGCGGTTGTTTATCACGCTCCATAAAAGTTAACGTTCACACAGTCGTCCAAGAAGAATGAACGCGCAGAAAAATGGATCCTGATTGGAAAAGGCTTGCTGCTCCGTACTTTATGCTAAGCTACTTAAGGCAGATTTAAGACCTCTTGTAGGTGGGCCACGTGTATGCGTGTTTGTTTGTGCGCTTACCGTGTGTGCCGTGCGGAAATAGATGCTTTTATCTGCCCCACAACTGATCAGCCTCACTTTTCCGTCTGTGGCTGGAAGAAAGAAAAAAAAAACGTATGTAATTAATCGAATGATGTCCACAATGTGGCCAAAAGTATTGGGACACAGTAGTTCCTCAAAAGGCCTCTTATTAATAGATACCCTTTTATCTTTTATTTTTGATTTACGTAGTTTTAAATGTAAACACAAAATCACCAAATCACATCTATTTCAATTAGAAATCTTTTGTTACAATTCGTTCGGTGTAAGAATACGGCCTATGTGAGCACACAAAGTCGATAGTCATGTATTATTTAAAGAGGCGGCACAAGAGAACAGGAAGCTCTCCAGAGACTCACCGGCGAAGCGTACGGCCGTGATGGAGGACGAGTGCTCATCCAGCGTTTGCACGAGGCCGTAGTCGGAGGCGGCGTCCAGCACGTGAATCAGGCGATCTCTGCTCGCTGTGGCCAGGAGCTGCAGACCTGCGTGTCAAACAATTGAAACAATTTCATTTGTGATTGGGGAGGGGGAAGGAAGGAAGAAAGAAAGAAAGAAAGAAAGAAAGAAAGAAAGAAAGAAAGAAAGAAAGAAAGAAAGAAAGAAAGAAAGAAAGAAAGAAAGAACGGACCTGTTTGTGGCTTGCTGTACTCCAGGCAGAGGATTTCGGCGTCGTGAGCTTCCACTTTCAGAATTTCCTCCATGCTGCTGAGGTTGTGAACTCTAAACCAAAAAACACAAAACCGGGCCATGATGGCCGGATCAGCGGTGTTTTTCACAATATTAGGCACACCTGGAGAACCCAACAATAGCAAGCAGAGCCTTGAGGTACAAAATAAATTCATTCTTTGAGCATGCATGCATCTCAAATCATCCCCCACCATTGAAATCAATGGAAAGGCAATTAATCTGTTCCAGCCCTGCCTCCAATAACCCCCCAAAACAAGTTTTGTAACCTCACCTGAGCATTCCGTTGCGGTCCCCGGACGCCAAGTGTTTTCCATCCGGGCTGACGCAGATGGTGCGAACGCCCGCCCTGCTCTCTGCCGGTTGCCCATCCGCCGGTTTGTCCGCGTTGCTCAGATTTTCCGCTTCCTGCAAAGCGGCCGTGCTTGCGCTTGTGTAGATGATCTTAACGAGGTCCTGTTCCAACAACAAAGCGAGACCTTAGTAGCATCTTTTTGGTGGCGTTGTATATGTGATCGTTTTCTATTGAAGTCCAACCGACGTTGCTGAGGATGTTCCGAGGATGAACGCGGGCGCGCTCGTCCACGTGCCACAGTCTGATGGTGCTGTCGGCCGAGCAACTGAGGAAGGCGCCGGGCCAAAGACTGGCCGCCATCTCCCCGGGAATATTGGGAAACATCTGGGGCGTATGATCATGTATAGAACAGTAAAAAATTAGAAGACAAATATTGACATGGCAGCAGGTAAACAACAAAATTGGCAGCGCTAATCTGATTGGAGCATATTAAATATAAGGAATAAATAGAATAAAATAATTGATATTTTCATTGATATTTTGTATTGTATTCATGAAACGTTTCCTTTTTTAAAAGATCGTAGCTTGACCACCCATCGTCTTCACAATTCTTCCACAAACAAGCACATTTTTTCCCCCTTTTGTTCTTTTTTTCCACAAAATGCAGGTTTGCTTACCTCCAGGTCCCAAACACAGGCGGCGTGGAAGAGGGCCGAGTGGACCTTCGCCACCCGGGTGAGGTCGGCGACGTCCCACACAAACACGCTGTGGTCGGCGTACACACAAGTTAGCCAGCGGCTGACGGGGTCGTAGGTTACGGCCATGGCGTCCGGGTAGCGGGCATCCGTCCGGCCGCCATGTAAGTGACTGCAACGAGAGAAGACAGTCCAGGTATTGTCCAATCGGCGCTTTAATTGACGCGCTCTAATCACCTGGCTTGGGTGACGGACGCCACATCTGATCCGAGGGGATGCGGCCGAGGCAGCGTGCAAACAAAACGTAAATCCAACGGGCTGAAGACTCGCACGGTTCCATCAGCGCAGCTGCAGAAGATCCGGTCCCAGGACAGAGACAGGGATTGGGCCATGCTAGTCTACACAAGAAGGGTGGAAGAAAGGTAGGAAAGGATACGACACCTTTTTAAATTTTTTATTTTGTCTTACCTGCAGGTCAACCCACTTATCCAGCATCCTGCTGCTGTTAAACTCACACAGCAGGCCGGAGAACGTAACACAGAAAGTGGAGTCAGACATTTGGCCCCGCCCACAGGCCACATCGCAGAAGAAGTTATTCCTCAACTCGCCCAGCAGACCCGACCGGCCCAGAAGAGGCACCGGGGTGCTGACCTAAAACGAGACCTCGGGATTTGTCTCATTGCGTTCCAAAACATTCAAACAAACTCAAGTGGGCTTGAGATAGACCCAAGCGTGATTCAAACAAATTAAAGCATGTTTACGGTGAAACTAAATATGAGTTAAACAAACTAAATTATGACTGAAAAGAAGAGATGTACTCAAGTAGAATTGTGATGTTTTGATAAAATCCAAGATGCTAGGGTAGTGTGCTAGCAAAGTACCTTACTAGCCTTGCATTGGTCCAAATACCAGAACTTGACATGTCTGTTTCCCACGGTGACAAAGTAGGAGCTGTCCTCAGAGAAGGACAGTCCCGTAACCTTGCTGGACACCTTGTTGGCGGCTATGACCACGTCTTTCTACGATAAAAATTCACCAACACGTCAGACTCAAACGCTAATATGGTGTGGTCTCGTAGGTAGCCAGATTTATGCGTACTTTCCACGCCCAAACGTTGACCATCATGTCATGCTGGTTGCCCACGCTGACGACGTGTTTGCCATCGGGCGAGAAAGCCACGCAGGAGACGCCGTATTCGTGCTTTTGGAGCTCAGCCACCTGCCGGCGCTCCGACACGTCCCACAGTCGCACGGCGGGAAGATGGCCGCTCTGGGGAAACAATCGCTCCATATATTGAAGCCTTTTATTTTGTTTTAAGCAAAACATTATCAAATAAAGGAAGAGAATATGATCAATATGAGCCACAGCACAATTGAATTATATCATAATTTTATCATAACCTGCTAAGTTTTTCCTTCTCTCAGCTAGCAAACTATTTAGCTAGTTAACTGTGCTTGTTATTTTGCAGCGGGAATTACAATAAAGAACACTGTTAGTAAAGAAAAAGAGCATAGTGCTAGAGATGCTATCTCCGTCGTGCCAATACAGCGCGCATGTAAACATAATGGAGTCTGCGGCGCTCTACTAGGTTTCAATGTCAAGGCTGGGTGTCGAGATATTCTCTGGCCGCACACAGTTACATGACTTGTAACCCTCTCAAATCTCTCACTCGCTCTCTCTGTAAGGGATCACCGAGCTATTTCCACCGCCTATCGCTTTAAAATGACAAAGTCAAGGTCAGAGCTAATAGGTGAGTTAGGTCGTCCAGCATTGAGGACGCCACAAGGGTTGGCTCACATACAGAAGAGACCATGCAATACAGGAGACAAGACACGGTTATGCTAATACATATATATATATATATATATATATATATATATATATATATATATATATATATATATATATATATATATATATATATATATATATATATATATATATATATATAAAGTTTGCATGTTCTCCCCATGCCTGCGTGGGACCTCTCAAATTGTCCTTAGGTGTGATTGGATGTGTGAATGGTTGTTTGTTTTGGTGTGCGCCGCCTACTGCCAGGTGACAGCTGGGATAGGCACCAGCATGCCAGCGATCCTAGTATGGAATATAAATGGATAGATCAAATTAAAATCGACTGAAGCATGCTTGTCTAGCTATGGGAAAAATGTTTTTAATCCATAAACAAGCCATGGCAATATTCAAATGCCTACATAATGCTTCTGTACTCTGTAATCGGCCCAAGAAAAAGGGATGATGTAATAATCCTACATTTTTAAGGGAGGGAAAATAGGAGGACTGAACTTTGCTCCTGCACACACACACACACACACACATCTTCTTTAATCAGCTTTGATTGGCCGGTTGGCAAGCCTCAAACCAATCGTTAGGAACACGGAATCCTTAATCGAGCGGCTGTACATGTGTGTATAAATCCTGTAGGGGATTTTTTTTTTCAATGAAACCACAGCATGAATGTTATTTGTGTGGTCGTACAAATTTCAAAACACGGTTATTCTAACTCGATAGATGATGAACTCATTCACTACCATTAACGCCCATATACGTCAGTTGGTACCGGGCTGCTTGCGACGTAGTTAATAGATGTCGACTGGCAGATTCTGTCGTGACATTTTCAACGAATGCTTGTTTGTCTCTATGCCTCGCAACCAATCTAGGGCACCTCTCGGCCCAAAATCCACGGGGATAGACTCCGGGGAAGTTCCATTAGTGTGCAAATCAGATGATAAGCGCCTCACCTCGCCTGTGACCAGATATTTGCCATCCTGGGAGAAGGACAGAGCCGTGATGGTCTTCCTGCAAGGAGCAATATGAGATGTATCCATCATGCGTTAACCTGACACCGCGGTCATTTCAATGCAAAGAAGGTTACCTTGACGCGTTGATGAGGTGTTGCTGTCGATTCTTTCTGGGGTTCAGCAGTACCGCGACGCACCTACGCGATGCACCCGCCAAGTACGCAAAATAAAAGAAACATGAATGCGGATTTATGTAATGTAATGAGAGCAATGTTGCTAATCTGCTATTAGCATTCTTCTGCGTATTGAAAAAAAATGGCAGGATGGATTATACAACACACAAGAATACTGCCTAGAACTGCAGACTAATTGAAATAAAAAAGACTTTAGAAATGGTTTCTTTCATCAGAGAAATTAGGCTAAAATGATTGAAAAAGTAATAGATCTATAAAGTGATTGCAAACTAGATATGCATGCTATGTACATGCTAGCAGGAATGGATTACACAGCGCACTCATGGAACATTCTGCTTTAAAATGCTGACTAATTTAAATTTTAAAAAGTATACTTTGTAAACTTTTTAAACTAGGATGGAACGATCGCAAAAGTTGTAAAAAGTCAATGAATTGCTTGCAGGCTAAATATGCATGCTATGTACATGCTAGCAAAGCTAGCATATACTGATATATGTTTGACCAAAACAAATTTAAATGGGATTAAAACAAACTCACAATATATATATATATATATATATATATATATATATATATATATATATATATATATGAAAATTACTAAAGTATAATTAAAAATCATTGACATGTAATAAAATGAAGTCAGGTACAATTTAAACAAACTAAAGTTCAAACAAGCTTCGGTACGACTTAAACAAATTCCGATAAGTGATGACTTGATAGAAGTGTATATTTTAAAAAAAAGTGTATATTTCAAACTTTAAAAAACTAAGCATTAGTCAAATGAATAATACTCCAATGAATAAATTCCAATGGAATAAAGACAGAATTATGAACACAAATTCAATTACAATATATAGCCCAAGTGTGAAAACAAAATCATTTAAACATATGACCGATATGAATAAAATAGAGATTGAATGAGCTCAAGCATGATTAAAAGAAATTTTAGTTTAGTTAAGTATCATATGATGGAAACAAATAAAACTACGATTAAAACGAACTAAACTACAAGATACTTCCTTACATGTTGATGATGCAAACCTTTTTTTAAGAATAAAATTCATTGAATCCATCTTTTTTTAGGCTCAATGTATGTTTAAATATATGTTGTTTTTTTTTATATGTAGAGATGTCCCCCTCACCCTGCAGGATAAGCCACGAGCCCAGTTTTGGGGTCGCAGGCCAGGCAGCTGTTGCTCAAAGCAGTGATGCCCAGAACCTTTTCCAACGTCACCTGCAAAGGTGGTTGAAATTTTAACAGTGACGTTACAGTAAAAAAATAAAAAAATAAAAAGTCGGATTAATACTCAAAATGTCATAAAAATTCAAATGCATTCATTTTAAAAGTGACTCCACATTTTCTCTTTCAAATAAGAATTCAGATTTTATTATCAGAATTTTGACCACTTGAAATGTTCACTTTAAAGCCGGAATTTTTACTCTAGATTTACAATAATGAAGTCATTCTGAGAACTTCAAAAATTTGAATTCTAGTAATAAAATAATATCTCAGAATTTTGACTTTAAATTCAGACATTTTCTTTCAAATGGAAATTCTGACTTTGTTTTTCAAAATTTTGACTTCAAAGCCTGAATTCTGTGAATAAAATCATAATTCTCACTTTTGATTTTGGAGTGAGAATTTCTATGCTGCCTAGAATTCTCACTTTGAAGTCAAATCCCGGCTGTCAAGTTCGAATCCTGACAGCCTTATTTTCTTCTTCAATGGCCTAATTCTCTTCTGTATATTTCGATGAAAAATAATTCAATAAAATAATAAACTAGCATTATTTGCCTGATGAAAGATGTATGCATAGTGAAAGCGTTCCATGTATTTTATGAAAGCATTGCTTGCAAATACAAGGTAAACATAAGAACAAAAAAATGACTTTTTAAATATTACAAGCGTTTTAGTTCATTCGACTATGAACGGTACATTTGATTAATATTTTGTATTTTTTAAGCTCATGACCCGGCCCTTCTGTCCATTTCAAAAATCAAACGGAAGCCCTGCTATGAAGTCAGCGTAAAAAACGTCTACGTGCCTTGCCGGCCAGGTCGTCCCCGGCGTCCTTCCCGTATTTCCCCGACGGCGAGCTCAGCAGCTTCCTGATGCGGCTCTTGATGGTCAGTCCATCCCCAGGCATGGCGTCCAGGGACCTCCCGCCGGCAATGGCCTTCAAAACAATCGATTGAAGGTTTCCTCTCCGGACCGTGAGGGGAAGGAGCCTGCGGCAAAGTGGGCCAGCCTTCCTGCTGCCGGGACATGTGGACGCTTAATCTCCTGAGGGCGCTTTAGCCGCCGGCCCGCCTGTCGCCTCGGCCGAGCCCTCCGGGCCTCGTGATTACATCAATGGTGCCGTTTGTGTCTAATTAATTGCCTTGATTGGATTAAAGGCACAGACAGAGGAAAAAAGACAGAAAGAGGATGTGGATTAGGTTCCTATAGAGTACTTGAAGGAACTTCAGGGGTGCTTGAGATTGTAAATCTAACATGCAAACATCCTTTCAAAACGATTCTAAGTTCATCAAACAAATTTTATGTTCAGTAGGTTATTCAATTTCAAGATTTGAAAAACTCATTTCTTTCTAAACTTGAGAAACTACTGTCAGGGATGGGAAGGGATAACAGTACAGTTACTGTATGATGTTTCATCATTAAGATTGAATTAAATGTGTGTACTGCAGTAATGTCTGTCTTCAATATGTAAAGTAAAAATACATTTATGAAATTCAAGTACACTCATACACATGCATGAAAATTCTGACACTATTTTGTTGTTTTTCACTTATCCCAGCGGGGTCAAGTCCCCAGTAACGAGGGATTAAAAAGGAGGGATAACTGCATTTGCCAAAGGGAAATACCTGGCACAAATGAAAATGCTAACAAGCTAAATGCATACAAGGCAGCACTATATAACATAGAAGATAATGAACATTAGCTAGCATGTTATTCACAGTCGCATGTTGTTGGATCAACAAAGAAAACATTTTGAGGCATTTTATTATAAAGGAAAACATTCTTAAAAAATAAATGACAACTTACCCATGGGTCAGAGACAGAACAATGTGTGAGTCGCCAAGTTACTGTTCTCAACTCAAGACACGCCATCCTTCCTCACTAAAATGTATTATCAACAACGGCCAGAGGCGGCGCCAAAAAACAAAGATCAAGCCACACAAATCACAAATGGATGAACTGGTAAAGATAAACTAACCCAGTTCCACAACATCAATATTTCAGGTGCGGCCTGGTACCAGTCGGTCCACGGACTGGAACCAGGTTTGGACACCCCCTGGCGTACAGTGGTATAATAATAAAATACAAATATACTTTTAACATTTTAAATAAATGTAATTTATTTGGGCTACACAAGTACTACATTTAACAGCCAAAAAAGATTCAAAATGAGTACAGTAAAAAATAAATCCCCAAAACATTTAATTTCTTCGCAATGTTAGTCCTTTTAATGGATACAACTCATGGGCTTCTTTACATTGCTCATCAGTTTGCAGTCAACGGATTCAAACCCTTAACTATCAAAAACAAAGTGCTTGTAATAAACAAAAGATTTCCACAGGCCAACCGAAAACCTAACTCCTAAAAACCTTCTCGTGACAGTAGTGTGTGCTAAAATGCAGTGAATTACATTTACAAATGCTTTTATTTCAGACCGATAAATGGAAAACATAAGAGGAGGAAAAAAAAAAACCCAAAAAAACACAAGAGGCGGTGGAATTCATAACATCTTACATGGAGCTACATTCAGCAGGTCACTTGATGCTCCTCGGTGTCCTGGTACCAAAATATTCTATTAAGTGAGACCAGTGAGCAGCATTGAATATTCACAGTGGTCCAGGGCCTCATATCCACAAACTGGGGATACAAATTCCAAATTGGTCATTTGTCAGCATAACAAAAACAAAAAACAACGGGAATTCACAAACTAATAGGTTGGTAGTCAAGGAACTTAAATAGTTATTTATGGTAGCACAATTCACAGCATTTGGGGAATGATTAACTGTTGCTTTGTCGTATTTTTACCTTGTGTTGTGAGCTTCATTTAAATCAATACTCAAGTCAACTACGGAAAAAAAAATGATTGAGCAGTTGATGTGAATGACTACAGGAGTTACTAGATTTTGCATGGATGTCTTCTGAACAAAAAAAAACATTTATGTTTAAATGTGAATGTTTGAATGAGTCCCGATTTTCCAAAATGGAGGATTTTAAAACCTTTTTTTAACTCCCCATGACGATTTATCATCTTCACAAGCTTTTGCCAACCTGGCATAAATCGCACGCAGGAAGGCAGGCAGGCACATCTGGTGTGGTTTCACAGCAACCCGGCCTGAGGTCGGTCACATTTGTCCTATTCGGAATCCACATCGGGGTTCAGCCCCAACGCCACGTCTATCCAAGTTCGGCGCTTGGCACTGGGGAAGTCCTTCCCCAGGGAGCCCCGCGTGCGCGGTCTTGATGCCTCAACACCAACGGCCACCTTGGGGGGTACAAAACGCTCAACTTTGCGGGGACGCCCCCTCCCGCGTTTCTTGGGCCGGAACTTGGCTTTGGTTTCCGGAAGAAATGGCGAATCCCTGTCCTCTATTTCTTGACTTTTGTGGAACCTTTGCTTCTTTGGAGGTCTCCCTCTCGCCCGATGTGCGGAAGACGGCCTCGAATCAGAGCATGGGGTCACTTCCTTCTCAGGAGCCGCTATTTCCGGGGGACGGTCCTGGTCTACGGGTTTGGCCGCGTCGGGAGGTGACGCCTCGTCCGGGGGGACGGTTGAGTCGGCATTGGAAGACGGGGGAGTAACGTCCGCGTCCTGGTTAGGATTCATGAGCATGAGCCTGTAGATGCCCTGGGCTGCTAAGACAATATACAAATATGTCACTGGAAGTGTACATTATCAATGCCCTTATTGCCCCATTACAGTTTTTTAGTTGATTTTTTTTTGCCTACTTTATTATTTGCTCTATTGTGTGGAATGTGTGTTTGAGGAATTTCGTTGTGTAGTATTACTATGCAAATGACAATAAAACTCTTGAATCTTGACTATCTGATGTTGAAAAATTAAAATTTTCTTCGTTCTGAATGACAGGTCCGCAGACTGACCTCATCAACAAATTTCATTGCACATATTTATGTGAGACAGTGTTACTTGTATTCAACTATAAAAAGTTAAAATATTCAGCAAATATGAGCCATCATTATTTTTATAGCAATTTTTTGATGTTGTGGTCGGGGACTACCTAAAATATTTAGATTTCTTCCCCCAATTCTCGTTTTCTGTAGCTTGAGATGTCACATATTCCTTTTGACAAAAAAAAGATTGTTTTCTCTATTTTCTACTCAGAAACAGGTGTTTTTGTGGAACAAAGCCATGTTTTGCTGCTAACTACTTAAGAAAGGCCGAGAAGAAGAACACGCTGGTTGTAAACTTACCGGGTTTCATAGATGAAGGAAGGATGAGTCTGCCCGTCTTGGAGCGAATCAGAGGGATGGCAAATTGTGGGGATGGAACCGGTCTAGTAGGGGGTGAAACACACTTGGGCTTCGGCGTGGGTGGCGATTCATTGTGTGGGATGTGATTTTGGGGCGCAGGAGGTGGAAGCGACGGGGCTTCGGGGTGGTGTTTTGGTACATCGGGAGGCGGAGACTTTGGTGGTGGCGGTGGAGCTGGGACTTGGGCAAGCTCCCTATTGAACTGGTACAGACTCTTGAAGAAAGGCTCAGCTTTAGCGTCACCTAACTGCTTTGAGCTACACCAGATGATTTTCAAATTGTGTCTGATCAGCTCGCTGGGCTTTCCTAATGAATACAAAACAAAAACTTCAGATTTTACGGTTACCTTGTCACCTAACGGCGGTGGCGGCAGCGCGCACCAGACAAGGAAGACAACTTCTTCACGTGAAGCGCCTGGATCTGCATCAGCTTCTTCTTCCTCTCCAGCAGGATGTCAGAGATTGATCTCAGCGTGTGGATTTCCTTCAAAGCCTAAGAACCAACAAGCAGAAGATGCCGTTGTAGAGGTCACAATTTATGTTTGCACAAAATTCCATGAACTACAATGAACTCTTTCAGTGGCAAACGTTGGAAAAGGAAACCTCTCGAGGGCCAGTATTTTTTGCATTTTCACTCATCTTTCAAGGCCAACAGAATATTGTGTGCAATGCTGATGTAAATATGGGTGCTATCAAATGAAAGATTGACTTCCTTACTTTGAATTACATGTAAATAATAGCTGTGTTATAAGTGTGGAAACACTGCCATCCAACGGTCATTGTTAGCACTACAGTGCTCAATTGTCTTAGGTAAGCATTAGTCAAGATTGACAGCTCCTCTCAATAAAAAAATGTATCTGACCAGAATTTTATTATTTATTATTGTTATTACTTTTTTAAAAGCTGAGAATTCTCGTCCTTGGCACTGAATGAGTTAAATAAAAAAAACTGGAAAGCTCGGTAACACCAACCATTCTGAGAAGGTTAAGTTTGGAGCCCCCGCTTTGACCGAGGACATTCTGGAGCTCGTCGAAAAGCGCGCGGTGCTCCGAGCGGCGTTGCTTCTCGGTATAGGAATGGTTCCTGCGCTTCGTCTTCCTGAAGTCGTCCGAGTCGCGCGTTGAAAAGGATTTACTTTGGGCCAGTTCCTTCAGTCTCGCAATGGTCAATTCTTGTTTGGAGGCCTCGATGGTCTCGACGTCTACAGAGGAGTCCGCCTAAATATGTCGTAAAATATCCATCAAATATTTGCATATTTTCGAGGAACGCTACCGAGTGTTTTTCACTTGTGAAACATGTATCAAAGGTTTTGTTTCACCTCACTGTTATGGTCTGCGCTGTCATCAGACAAACTGGATTCGCAGTCTTCTGAAGAACAACTCAGGTGCGCGTCCTTCATCGCCGGGGTTTCGTTAACGGCCGCTGGCACGTTCCCGGCGGAGACCTCCTCTTCAGCGACTTCGCTTTCGGGTTGTTTTGGGGGCTCCGGCTGAGGTAAGCGAAGGAGGGTAAAGCCGCCTGGCAGGGCGAAGCCGAGACGGTTTTTGACCTTCTCGCCCGGATTGGACGCCGGGCTGATTCTGAAGGAGTAGGTGCCGCTTTGGCTCAAGAAGCTGGGCGTTTTCGACGAGGGCGACACGGTGAGTGAGAGGGGCGAGCGGGCCGACCGCGGGAAGAGGTTGACGGTAGTGGGGGAGGCCGGCGGCCTCGGACTTTCGGGTTCCTGTGTCATACACTTTTGCTGCAACAAGTAAACTGAGGACAGGACACGCATGTTAAGAGTCAAGGAGATCATTTCAAGGAGGTATGATATCCACATTCATTATTTTTATTTACAATAGGCAGTCAAAAATTGTCTAAATGCACAGAATGTCAGCTTGTCAACAAGAAATGTCTTTAGTCCTCCTTGAAAGCAGACTCATTAGCGTTGTGTGGAATCAGAATAAGACTTTTGCAAACATAAGACTTTAACTTTTGAAAACGGGTATCCACAATCCATTATCTGAATACTACAAACGAACGAGCAATCAGATCATAAAGTGTTTAGTGGAATGGAAATCAAGATATTTTTTTTATAAATGTTGATTTCCCAATTAATATAACGATTGGTCGCAGCCCCACACGAGAGACTTTGTTTAGAAAAAGTCGTAGCTATTATATGGCATAAATATGACCAATTGAATGTTAATTGTTTTCCATTTTTATCCCCCCAAAAAAGACAACAGCAAATATTTTTGATTGCCAATTGAAAATAAACAGACAAAAGCACGCACAGATTTCTGATACATAAAAGTGAACGTACAAAGCGGATGGGTCCTGATGTCAGTGCTGTTCTTTGCTGACATCACCAAGGGTAGCAATCTGCTGTGAGCCACAAAATTTTGATTGGCAGATTTTACATCCGAGTCTTGATTGGCAGGTTTTGCATCCGAGTCTTGATTGTCAGGTTTTGCATTCATGTCTTGATTGGCAGGTTTTGGGTCAACTTTTTGCCCAGCAGCGCTTGCATTATGGTCTACCCTGCGAGCGATGTTGGCGCGAGGCCGCAGCCTGCCAGTGGCGTACGCTGCTAGGCGGTTGGCTGGGTGCAGTGAACCCATGCTGCCTAGCAACAGGTTAACATGCTTGTAGGTTTTACCATTCACCTGATTTTAGAAAACAAACAAATATGTAAGAAATCCGTTGCAGAAATTTGACCTGTTAATTCCACACGCAAAAAAAATACCCATATATGCATGCAAATGTAGGGACACAAATGACACACACACACATTAACATTTTAAAAGCCTTAAAAAAACTACCTTACATGTCAAATCAACCATTTTGTCATCCTACCACCAGGGGACAATGTTTCCCACGTTTGCATGACAAAAGCCTCTGCTTTTCACACCCTAATATATTATTTACCAGTGTGAAATGGCATTGAGTTTCTCAACTGATTTCTAATATATACAGTGCTAGCTTTTCATTTTCAACTCTCAAGCAATCTCATTCATGTTCTTGCGTCTAACCTGTATGGGTTCAAAAGACTGGTCCGGTTTGGTTCTTGCCACCATAAATCCGGCCGGCAACACGCCACCCAGGAAGGGTTTGACTCCGGGGCGCTGCATGGGCTGCTCTGGGTCTTCCTCAGCCGAGTCAGTCTCTTCATCTTTCGACTCTGGCTCTTTTTCATGAGTGCTTTGGTCCTCAAGTTCACCGCAACCCTTTTCTGATCGACCTATGCGCACCTGGAAGGCACCTGATGTTAATTCCCATCCTACAACAGAACCCCCCCTCCCCAAATCAGCTAAAAAAAACAATTGCAGACAGAAAACTTACCCTATAGGTGAGTTTGGACCCGCTGGGCTTCCGGAGAAAGATTTTGGCAATCGGGTAGATGAGATACGGTCCAATGGTATAGGGCTTGGAAAGATTATCTTGATTAAGACGGGTGCACAAAGTCTTCAAGATCATTTCCCGATCCTTCTCCCAGCGACATGCCGACTGGATCTCGATTTGTTTTTTAATCGGTTTCTCCTTGGATACTCTGCTTTCTGCATTAGAAGAAGAGGAAATACTGAAAACTCAAAAGTAGGAATGCCAAGAGATACAAATCCAAATACTTTTTAGATTTGTTTACTTGTCATTGGTCAGACTGCAAGAAAATGAACAATTTTGGCATGCATACATTTTTCCGTGTTTTTATATTATAACCACAGAAGACCAAATAACACATTTCCACATAATAATGAATGACTACATTTTATAATTTTTTCATAATCAACATTTTTTTCTTTACTTAAATTTAAATTGTGACAATTTAGACAGGTTTTTCCCCGCATGTTTTTTTGAAAGACGTGATGTCAGAACGGCAGAAAACACATTTGACTTGCGGTATGTTCAATAGTGATCAGTAGCAACGGCAACCGTGTCAGTGTCATCCCTAATAAAACGCATGTCAAATGCGTGGGAAATGATTGTGCTGCTTCTTACTTTGACTTTTGGGCTTGTCAGCATGTTCAACCCGTGCCTTGCGCTTGGTGCCCTTTGTCGGAACGCAATCCGTGGTGTTTTGGGATGGCGGCATGTTAACGAACGGACGAACGCGTGCGCAGGTCAGGAAGCTCTCCAGGTACTTGTACACAGGATCTTTGTCCACTTCTTGAATCTGCAATTACAAATTGATGTTTCGCATTGACGGAAAACCTCCATTTGTTTATTTACTCATTCTACCTGTTGCGTGAGAAATGCCTTATTCTCTTTGACAGGCTTTACGAGGGGCGCACATAGGTTTTTGGGTTGAAAGAGTGGATCTGGATCCGCGTCACCAATCTTGCGATTCCACAGCTTATTAGACGGCGAGGCGGTACACGGCTTGTGCTCAGGGTTGCTTCCTCCTGGCAGAAAACACAAAAAGCCCAAATGACTCCTGACTCCTATTGTGAACGTTTTAGGGATTAAAAGAAATCTGTTGTGGTACATTCTTTCAACTAAAATTCAAACATGCAATCAAGTTAACCAACCGCTAATCTTACCACTACTTGCTTCATCTCTTTGGGGTCCATCCTGTGTTGTCTGCATGGAGCAAACACAGCCAAACATGCATGCAGGCTGGCGGCAGTGGGGCAAGTCCGCGTCCGTATTAATGAGGCTGGAGCAGACGCAGCCCAGTCGGCAGAAATCTTGTCTGCATTCTGGTCCCGCCGGCTTCCTAGTTGGACATGGGGGGGATTTCTCAGCCTCCTGGGGCTCCGTCTGATTATAAAACAGGAGGAAAAACTGGAGTCCTTAAGGTTGTTTCATGAAAACTAAACACATTAAAGTCACAATATCCATTTGAAGATTTCAACTTTACTTTCACGCCAACCACCACAGCTAACACAAGCTGTGTGCATTTTGTTAAACTAGTTTAACTGCAGCTGAAAAAATAAGCCTAACATAAGAGACTACTGTTTAGGTTTACATGTGCACGCGACATTGACAACAGTCTTGCAGTCATTTCAAAAACTGGAGCGTTGATACTATGCATTAGAAAATTTGCCGAAATCTCTTCTTGTCTGGTGGACCTAATATCATGAGCTCTCTAGTCCTGTGGGATTTGTATTTCGTCCCATCCCAACCAGTTACCATTAAGCATCGTGGTGCAGATCTGAATAATAGTGAGTGGATATTTGAAAAAAAGGAGAGATTGCTTTTTTTTTTGTACCTTGTTGGTCAGCACTGCAGCCAGAGAGGCCAAAACCCTCCCTGATGTCAGAAGAGTTCGAGAGCAACCCTGGTTCACAACATCGTCCTCCATCCCCAACAGTTTTTTCTCAGCATTTGGTGGGTCAGGTGATTTGATGGCCGCTCTGAAGGTAAGGCGATATGAAGATGTACCATTACAAAAATGACTTCTTATGTACGGTTCCACCCCTAGAGTCTCGGGGCAAGAAGGAAACTGTTATCGAGTCGTTACCCGTGCAGACTAGAATCAGTACAAGTTGAGGTGGTCGCAGTTGTCGTTGAGCACGGCGGCGGCGACGAAGTCAACGCAGCATAGAGCAGCGGCTTATAGGAATGCGGGAGGGGCTCGTTGTTGATGTCAGCAGCAACTTTGCGGTGCTTGAGGGCGCTGTCCAGTGTCTTCACGTAGCTGGCGCTCTTAGCGGGCAGCTGGTAGGCCACGGGGCCCTCGGGGCCCGTGGAGAAGGCTGCGGCGCGTTCGCTGATCTGCTGGGCCTCACTCTCCAGGTACTCGTCCAGCATGTTGCTGCAGAAGGCCGACATGTTCTTCTGGGAGCCTGGAAAAACAAAAAAAGAAATGATCATGAGTGCATATTCAAAAGCTGGTAAGGGATTCAGGATAAGGCAGAAGCCAGCTCACCATCGTTTTGTTGCTTGCTTTGACCAAACTTGTTCTTCCAACCCTTTATTTTGGTCACGTCACTCGTTTTTCCTGTTCGGGAAATGAAAGCCAATCCCTCACCTGCAAAGCAAACGTGCCGCATCAGACTGTCACCGTCACAGTGCCGCATTCACTTCTAGGCCTGGAGGATTCATCCCATGTATTGAGCATTCCTTCTTTTTTTCATGAACTTGTTGACTTCTGTATTCAAAGTGTGTCCATAATGACATCCATTCCTTCCACAAATAACATGGTAGCAAACAGGAGCTATTTTATAAAACCAGTCGGTGTTGCCAACTTTGCAATTTCCTTGCAATAAGTAAGCAAATTGTCAAATCACTTGCAAATAAATGTATATTTAATGACCAACAATATGTTTTAAATGTAATCGTAGGTCTAGTTATCATGAAATGATATTACATGGGAGGTGGCACTCCTACAGAGGTCGCCATGTCTGTTATAGCTATGAGCAGCAGGAGGAGGTGTGTATTGCTGCATTTACCGTAATGCAGTAATAGTAGCTTTAGGGCCTAAAGCTACGACAGGCGCATAAGGAAAAATGACACATGGTCCCTTTAAGTGCCAGTTTATTGGCCAGTGCTGCATTTTGATTGGATAATTAGTTTTCTGGGGTGTGTCTCAGACGTGATGTATGCTGACTTACTGTCATGGTCCTGTGTTGGTGGGTTGAAGGGTGACAACGGCAGGCGAACCCCTAAGTAGTGAAGGTCGATAGGCTTGCTGGGGTCCAGAGAGCACAACTTCAAGCCGACTGGAAAAAAAAAAAAAAAAAAAAAAAAAAAAAAAAAAAAACAGATTTGACATTGGCTGTTTGTTTTTAATGGCATTGTGATTGTGTACATTTGAAAGTGTGTGCTCACCCTCCTGCAGGACAGGGTGGATCACCTGTCTGTGCTTGGCCACTTTAAGGTCCTGTAATAAGATGGTCTCCAGGCGAGCAATCTTCTCCTCCGTCGTCTCTGGAATGGTCTCTTCTATAATTTGTCAAATGATTAGATTTCATAGATGACAAATGAGTGGGACAGAAGCGGTAAAACAGCACAGGGGCTTCGTACCGGTTTCCATTGGCTGTGTGGGAGTCATCAAGGAGGAATCGGGCAATACGGGTGAAGTTTTATGCGTTGGCTCGGTTTGGACGTGACTCTCCAGAGCTTCCTGCGACAAAGAAAAGCAGCCTAGTTTAAAGGCATACGACCCTGTTACCCTGTTAAGCTCACACTCTTAATTTGGCTTCACGAGCAGTCTTGGCGTGGCCTCAGAATGCTCAGTTGTGCGTTTTTATCATTGATTCTGTGCATCACACATTGCCAAGTGGTTTTTTTTTTCTAGTTCTAAAATAGCTACAGGAAGCAGGCACAAGGAGGCACCAGTTCCATCCAACAAGTGTTAACCACAAGGAGAGAGGTGAAAGTCTTCGAGGGTTACATGTTAGCAGTGCTGGCTGATAATCGTGAGCAATGTTTCCTTGTAAATCAAATTCAACTTCTTACATTTGTCTGTCACTCATGTGATTACACATCCTTGTTTACATTTACCATGGATACCAAAAGTCCAAAATGGCCACCACATCTCACATTGCAACACAGTTGTCTAAGGATAGAGCATGTGAAAAGGCTAAGGCATTGCAGTGTTTATTTTTTTCATAAATGGTAGGTTCAACTTATTTCTCTGCTTTTTTACAGTTACAGCTGTTGCCTTATAAATAAAGGTGATTTGAGACTACATATTTTGGGCCTCACGCCAATTAAAAAAATGTAAGTATAACTTTGTTCTAGGGCTGGTATGCAGGAATTTCCTTTCAGTCGATTTCAATGGAAAACGTCACAGTAATTCCGAAAGGGAGTCACAGAGTCGATTCATTTGTGAATCAACATTCTGCTGTAGCTACGAATACTCTATTACCCTCTATTTTGTTCTCAAATCTTTTAATGTGTTCAAAAAAAAAACAATGAGCAATAGGGTATTACCATTATTCAGGTATGTTTTGCATCGCACAGAAATATTTTAGTATAAGGCAGTATGTATTACTGTATTATGATTGTATTATATTACAGTATTTTTATTTTACAATTCCATGACAATTATAAATCATGTTGCTAATACAGTTCACCGTTTTTGACAGATTAGTTAACCATTTTATAACGCATCTATTCATGCATAGGTATTAAAGCCACTATAAATGATGAAACCTGTACAAATAAACATCGTTTACATTTTATAGTATACGTATTTTAGTCATACATAAAACTGCTGACCAGAAAAAAGTAGAAACTGGGAGTTTCAACAGAAATGAAAAGACCTTGTCTTCCTTTATTGCTCTAACTGCATTTGATTATTATTTTATTAGTTTAATCTCAAAGTATTGGTACAGCACAAAGTTTCGGCACTCACGACTGCAACCAATAGTACCATTAACTTTGTCAAATTTTAAGAAAAAATGGAATAGCTACAGTAAGTCTTTATTTACAATTATTTATCAGTGTTTTTTATTGGGAAATTTCTCCATAGCACCAGTGGTATTGGTACTTGGTATCGGTGATTACTCCAAAGTTGAGTGCTCATACTGGTATTAGTATGAAAAAAAGTGTGTTTTGAACATCTGCAATATTTTGGAGAAGTAGCCAAAACATCGTTGGATGGTAAGTTTGCAGGTCTTTACCCTGGTGGAGAATGAGATGAAAATGTGGCCCTCAACTTCATCCACTTCAGCCTCTGCGGTGACGCCCCCTGAGGGATTCCTGCAAGGTGCGGGCCACCATGTTGTCGATTTCCATTTTTTTCCCAATCTGCTCCAGTGCCCGTTTCTGTTGGCGTGTCGCCTATGAACGCTTATCTGGGCGGACGGCTCAGAATTTGCACAGGATATTTTTGGAATCATAACGTGCGGCCTCTTTCTGGGCGATTCGTCATCGTCGTCACTTTTCGTACGTGGACGTTTGGGCACAAGCCTGCTGAGATCTCCAAGGGCTTGACTGTCTTGCACACATTGAGCGACCGCCTGAGGCTTGGCCACGGGAGCCGATGTGTTTGGCTTGAGGACCGTGTTGGATTGTTGCTCAATGGGGAGATAAACAGAGTCAGCTATCGGTGAGCTGCGTGAAGACATAGATCCAAATCAGCAAAGCATTCAAACCACATCATCTTCATTTAATGACTATTTGGACTAGTGTGGGTCCTGTAGTTAACTAAGAAATCATTTTTAAAGTTATATATGCCCCCAGAAACACCTTTTTTTCTGTATGCCGTCTTATGGGCATGAGACATTCTGAACCATACCAAACATTTAATGTACAACATATAGTGATGACTAGCTTTTTATCCCCCCAACTAAATCTGTTAATTGTGCAAATCGCAAAATTGTTTAGTGCGCAGCTTGAAATAAACTATTGTCAAGTCAAGTTTATTTGTAAAGTCTGAAAGGGCTTCCTTCACGAGAGAAAAGATGTCATACGGAGACTTCTTTTCATCATAAATACACAACAGCATCCCCTGAACTATTGCTTTATTTTGTTATTAAAAATCAAATTGTCTATTTAGAAACCTGGGAGAACACATTAAAACTGTGTTAGTTCATGATCAGCTCTTTAAATAAAGCAGTTCTTCTTCTGCCCAGAACGTCCAACAAGGTTATAGATTATCTATTACATTGTAGTAGTTTAATCTTGCTCCTTGGCGGAGGTAAATGTTTACACAACTGAATCCCGGTCCTGCAACGTTGATGTGAAATAAATTTGTATGGAAATTTGAATGCACTGTAGTCTGTCACTGAATGCATCTAATGCAAAAACATTAAGCAGTAATTTGGCTCCTTGGTGAATGTAAGTGGTTCCATCCATATGAATACTGAAATAAAATGGATGCACTTTCAATAGGATGGGACGAGATCTTGCAAGATTAGAATGCCACAAGATTTCTTGTCCCTGCATAGCATGAGATCTGCTTTGTTTTGGCTGTTTTGTGGCTTGTTGGGCCACAAGTGAAGTAAAAAATAAAAATAAAAATACTGATTCTCAAAAAAAATTATAAAAGTTTTCCATTTATGTGAATGTTTGGGTGAAAGTTAGTTGCAGTTTTATTTGATTAGTTATTTGGTAGCTGTGTTTATAACAGTTATTTTTTTTTTAACCAAGCCAAATAAAAACATACACATCTATAAATGGAGGATATCCAAAAAGATTACCTTTGGTCCACAGCATCAGTTTCAGTGTTGTCCAAAGATGTGCTTCCCAGTTGTTCCTCATGTGGTTGTTCCACATGCGGTTTCATGTTGAGCTGCAGCATCTCCGCCAGGATGTTGCTCGAATGAGATTCAAACGTTTCAGCCCTGAAGCCCCTGGCAAAAGGATTGTGGCTGATCTTCAGCTTTGTCACAAGAACATTCTGGTAGGTGGTCACTGCCATGAACTCTGTCTGCGGGAAGGTGAAGGTCAAGCTTTTGGGTTCGGCGGTCGGTGGCTGTGTGATGTCGTCTGATAGGGGGGTGATATGAAGCTGAGGGATGTAGCGGTGCATAGAGGTGAGGACGATGTGGCCGTCCAGATTGTTGGGGTTGTTGGTCACTTTGAGTTTGTAGAAGGACAGCATGACGCCCGTCAGGTGCGAGCCATGGGTCGGGGAGTGGTGGTGGAAAAAAGCCTGCGGTGGAACTTGGTCCTGGTATTCGGCCGGGCCCACAATTTCCCAATTGGGCGAGTTCCAGCGGTACTTGTACTTGTCCGAAGGCGCGATGGAGAGGATCACGCTGTACTGCTGCTTCGGGTCCAGTCCAGCCAGGCGGTAGCGACAGTAAGGAAACATGCGACGGCCCGGCTTGGTGATGATCATCTCGGTACCGCAGCTGTGGAACTGTTTCCACACGCGGTCGTTCTCCAGCGTCACACTCACGCCATCGCACGTCACCGTGTCAGGGTGCTCGTAATCCGGATTCGGGCGGCCAAAATCCACAACCTCCGATTGCGAGATACTCATGGCGTACGCGGCCGAGTCAGATGCTGAGGCAATGCGCGATCCGGCCGGGCTCGCCCCCGAAGGAGCGGCCAGTGTCACGGCAGGCTTTGCCGGGCTGGCCTCGGCGGGGGAGTGGAGGGCCGTTACACCGTCGCTGTTGCTCGCCATGGAGATTGCTGTGGTTGGAGAAGGAGGTGTCGAGGACGGGACGGCGGTGACTGGACCTAATGTGGGGGCGTTAGCCATGACCGCCTCCTCGACATGCTCGTCCTCCATGGGTATGGGTTCAATGTCTGTAGTGGGCATCATTGGATTCACTCGATCCTATATGAAAATAATATACAGATTAGAGCAAAATATAAACAAAACATTCTTGAATTTTAAGCGAGGATCAAGCGCTATTCCATTCCGTGTTCTATTTTATTGGAGAGCTGCACAGCCCTCGTGCTCTCCTTTTATTCCATCCATGCCGTGCATGTTTTTGGCGTGCGGGAGGAAGCCGGAGTGCCCAGAGAGAACCCACGTGGGCTTGGGGAGAACATGCAAACTCCACACAGGAAGGCCAAAGCGAGCTGGAGTTGAACTTGGGTCCCTGAACTGTGAGGTAGACGTGCTAACCACTGCCACACCAAGCAGCCTTTCCTTTCATTCCTTTGATGTAAATCCAACAACTATAGGTGTAAAAATTAAAGCGCACCACTTTTCAGCTTTTTGAGCGATTAAGAGATATGCCATTTTCAACACTGTGATAGTTTTCATTTGCAAAAATAAAGATATATACGGCTAATGAAGAAAGTTAATGATATATGTATATAAAACAAATTGAATATTTGTTAAACTGTCAAACACATAACCACTAAATAGTTCGTATTTGTTTACGGTTTGAACTTGTAAGCAACTTTAAATATCATTAGGCGGTTTGGGGATCATAGTCCGTAGATGCAAAGGAATAATATGTAAACCCGAGTAAAAATACATAGATAGTAATGTCGTAAGGTTAACAACAATTTATACTAAAAGAAGACCTCGTGCTTAATGATCGATCTCTTTCCAAAATGACAGTAGAGAACGTGCGTTGTTTTGAGACAGTCAGAAACGCATCAAAACACCCTATACTCCCAATGTCGGGACGTCATGCGAGAATGTTTTCAAATGTTTCAGTGGCCGTTTCTCGTTCGCTTCGACACCGACAAAAACGGACTTTGACTTTCCCGCTACAAGTGGGACCTTCATCGGCGTGACCGACCAATGGCAGCTCGGTGTCTCCGCGTGGAGGACATGGCTGACACGGCTGGGCCGTGGTCTTTCAACTTGAAATAAATGAACCCAAAACGCCACGGAAGTCTATATCGCGTTGCCGTGTGGAATTAAAAACGAGATTAAATTCAATTAACGTCGGGTTTAGTCAGGGGGGAGGGGGACAGGTCGACAACGCCATAAAGCTAAACACAATCATACAGAGGTGTTAATCGCTACAAAAAGGCACGTCGCCACTACAACCTCAAATGCAGTCCCGTGGCGGTCAAAATACTACCGACGTCCAAAAGGCACGCTAAAGGGTGGAATTAGGAGTGGGAAACAAAAAAGGGGGAGATAAATAAAGAGAGAGCGCTTAGGCAGGCCGCCACTCACCAAGTTGGAAAAGTTGCAGTTTCCTCAAACGCCTCACCTCTCCGCTCCGGCAGGCCCGCCTCGTGCGTGGCCTCGGTAACTGCGGTGCAAGCCAACGTGGGCCGGTTGCTGCCGGAGAAGGGACGTAAACACTCCCAAAGTGTTGCTACGTCGAGGCAAAGTGGCAAATAATGGAGGCCGGAGGGAGCCACGCCAAAGCCGGGATCTTTCTCTCTTGCATCGATCGAGCCTGCGCGCGTACACGCCGACGAGCCAGGGAGGCGCATACACAGAATCACCCCCCCGCCCCCCTTACCCCATCCCCCGTCCTTCTCCTCCACCAATAGCGCGTGATCCTCGCTTAGTCAGCGTGAGCAAAGCGGGATATTTTGCCCCTTTTTTCTTCCAACTCCAAATGGAAATAAAGAATAAAAACTAAGAGAAGTTGTTCACAAAATGTTTGTAAGAGTTATTCGCCGCCGGGGTCCGGCCTTGGAGATGGAAGTTCACGCACGAACACAACAAACGTTGGTTGAACGAGACCATGACGTCACGCATTGGCGCCACGGTTCCCCGACAGCCAATGAGCACGCTTCTTCTTGCTCAGCTCGAAGTCAACTTGAAGTCATCAAAACGTTACACCCGAATGATTTTTTTAAAAAACAGCCGAAATTAACAATGTCTTATCCGAAAAAGAGAGCGACTTTCCCAAGTGTGGTGACTTTTTTTTTTTGTTTTTTAATTTGACAAAGCGGTTCGTCAATGACTCGTCGTTGACTTGGTTGGGACAAAATGGCGGCTACTGAAAACTACCGTAACATTGCAAGTGTCGCAATGCTAAAACAATCGATTTTTTTTTGCTGTTTAAACAACTGATGTAGTTACAAGATAGCCAGCTGTCTCGTGACAATTAAAGAAAAACCAACAAAACTGAAATACGAAGCCAACTAACTAAATCATTTTTTTCATTTTAGATTTCTTGACTCAACTTCACAGGAGGGTGATTGTAACTTCTAAATCATTTTTTATGAGGCTATTGTGAGCTTAGTTCGTTAACAGATTATGACAATATGAGATAAGAATGCATTCAATACCTTAAAAATATCTGACATAAAAAGAATCTGTCAAATATTTTCACCATTTTAAAATGGCTGCTGATTGTTTAAAACATGTTTGTGGATTATTTGTTGTAATTAAATGGCTGTAAATACTGGAGCAAGCTAACATGACTTATGTGCAACACAATAACATGAATAGAATTTGGAATCTGACTGATGCTTTTGGGGGTAAAATTTAATTGATCAACACTGCTAACATTTTTAGATATGTTTAACATGCGTTATGTCATTCATTTTCATGTGTTAAATAATCATCGCAATCTCAAAAGAATTAATGGCGCTTTAAATGAATGTTTGTGGCTTTGTTGCGATAAAGTGGCCACTACTGAAATTTTAATAGCAAAAGTACAAAAATCAGGAGGTAGGCTGCTATTGATGCTGATTTCTCCCAGTTTTATAAACAAAGAGTAGTTTGGCGCACAAAGAACTAAAATATATGCACTTTCCTGTCTTGATTCTAAAACCTGGAACTAACGAAGTAATTTTATTAGTACGACATTTTACCACTTTAATATTTATTGGGCAGATAAAACAAATGCTGTGTGATAGAAAGACACTGCAATAAACCTTCCAAGCAGGCCTCAAGGATTATAATGTACCATTTTTATTGAAATGGGAGGCGGGTCAAGCAGTATAAATGCGGTCTTGACATTTGCAGGGAACTTAACTGCATTGCAAGTTGGGTTTCACACAGCAGAATCAATTTTCACCGTTAGGTACTCCATTCAATACCAAGACGTAAAATACAATTTAAAAAAAGGTTTTATTTTAGCCAAGGTGGAACTTTTATACTGTTCGCAATGCAAAGAGCGGTGCCTATTCGTGATATCTTACAATACTCTGTGAATCAAAGTTAACTAAAAACAAACAACTAGTGAATAAAAATCAGTCGTGTTAAGCGGTTAATTTTATAGACTAATTTATCGGAATTTTTTTCACGGGTAATCACAACAGCAATTTTCTACTAAAATCTCGGAATAATATAAAATCATCAAATAAAAAGATATTTCACTTCAAAAACTGCTGTAATATTTTTCCTTGATCGCTTTAGATGAACCTTTTCCCGCAGAGGTTTAATTCTGCCCATTAGCAGAATTTTGGCTCGAAACTTGAAGTCAAACCAACATTTTGCGGGTCACATAATATGACGCGGTGGGCCGGATCTGGCCCCCGGGCCTTGAGTTTGACACCTGTGGTCTACTTCATCTCTTAAGGTAAAACTTTACCTTTGAAAGCCCTAATAAAAATACAAACCGATTTCTGGTTAGAAATCTTTTATCTTCTCGACAGTCTGAAGAAGATATATTTTCCAAATGTTCTTGACAAAAAACCAGGCTATTCCCAGTCTTCTACTTGCATGGATTTGTAAGATTTGGAGAAAAGCTCTCTATCTGGAAGACCATACAAATAGTCCGGTTTACCTGGAGCAACACCAACGCCGCCACTACTTTTTCCAGAAGTTCTTGACAGCGAAGAAGCCTTTACCAATCCCAAACACGTATGGACTGATGGACGTGTAGGACGTTGAGATAAAGAACTCCAGTTCAGCCCAAAAGGGAAAGTCAGTGGCATTAAAAGTCATTTGGAAAACCAAATACAGAGTCCAGTCTACCTGAAACAACGCCATCGCCGCCAGGATCGCAACGGTGCTCCGATGGAGCCCTCGAACGTTCCGCCGTTTTTTAGTCCGGGTCGAGTCGCTCACACTGGCGATGGGCTTCACCGCCGTCCTCGGACCGAGCAACGCGGCGACGATGAGGCAACTTGTGAGCGTGACGATGACCAGTGGCAGCAGGTAACACAGAAGGATGAAGGTGTATTTGTACATACGGTTAACCGTTGGACAGTGATGGTTACTGCATAGAAAGAAGTCCGGGGGGCATCCTTTGTGGTTCCACGTACGGTTCCCCATCAGATCCCCTGTTGGACTTTGCAAGTTCATGACCAAAATGGGAGCGCTCAAAAAGATGGAGGTACCAACGCAAAGCCTAATCGCCATCCAAGCGGCGCGGATGTTATCCAGGTAGATGGGAAGATGGACCCTCTTGTTGGTGTATCTGAGTTTCTGGTAGCGGTAGACACTGATGAGGACGGTGAAGAGGATGCTGCTGATTTCTCCCAACACCGCCAAGAACTTGAGCCAGCGGCATAACCACGCATCCAAGACGACATAGGACCTTTGAAGAATGACGATATCGTAGACGTTGACGACCGCGATCTCCTCCAGATTGGCGGCGGCCAGTCCCAGAAGAAACATATCAAATGCCTTGACCGAGGTCTGAACGGTGGAGTAGATGAGATAGACGTTACCCGCAAGGCCCATGCAAGAAATGAAGACTCTTAAAGCCAAGAGGTAGAAGGAAAATTCAAGCATCGTTGAATTTAAGTGAGATCGGCGCACGATTTGAAGAGAATCCGTCTCTATCCATCCAAGACCAAACACTTCTTTTTAAGGAGTCCTCGGAGATGCCTGGAGCTTGCTGATTGGCTGAGCTCATTATACAGACAGCAAAACAAAAAGCATGCTGGAAAGATTTGAAGGCTGGGCGTCATTAAATTTTCACCTCTGAGCTTTTCAAAAGCGTCACCCAGAGACGAGACTTTCAGTCGGGTCGGATTTAGGTTGGTGACATGTTGTCGGGATGTTATATGTCCCCGAGTTGACATCGGCAAATGCATATTTACAACACCAGTTTGCACGACGTGAATTTGATTTGTGCCGTCATCAGTCAGTATCTACAGCATGTTGATTAAAGAGCACACATCAAAAGCTCTTTTCTGTCTACGGGAAGACTAGTCTTACAGTAAATCAAGCTTTATGATAATGAAGGCCTCACTGATTCATTCATTCATCCCAATTATAGCACAACATTACACTTGAGCAATGCAGAGGCCGTGTGAGTAACAATAAATTTGACAATTACAACGGCAAGTGATGAACTGATCATAGGGGATGTCCCGATGCAACTTTTTTTACTCCTGGTATGATATTGGGTACTGGATACTGTCCGATACTGATATTGAGCCTAGAATACTGTCTGACACTGATATTCGGGCCTAGATTATGCTCCCATAATGATATGGGTCCGATATGATCATATCAGCAGGAACAATACATGCTTTTGTTGATTTTAACAATAGTTAGCAAACAGTAGGAATGAGAAATTATGACCCAGTTATTGCGCTTGATAAAAATTAGTTTGATACCCATGATGTGGACCAATATAAACTGATGGTGTTTTTTTTTGGGGCTGATATGGGAACAATATTCGATATCATTATCGGATCGGGATTCCTCTACACACGGCACTAGAAACCATCATGCTCAAATTAGCGGCGTTGTTATTGTTTCCAATTGTATTGTTTGAAATTCATGGCCTACGGGTGTTTATCATATATTTACTTTTCCAAGTTTTTGTTTTGCAATACAAATTAGAAAGTTATGTGAGGCTATTTTACTATTATATTTAGTATTTTGGCGACACACAATGGTATGGGGCCTTTAAGGACATTTAGAGAAAATAGAAATTAAAGTCAACAAAATATATATATATATATATATATATATATATATATATATATATATATATATTATTGAATGCTTGCATGACAGTACAGGACCAGATATTTTTTCTATGGGGGTAAACTGTTTTTGAAATCCAATCAAATGGTTTAGGACCTTAGCGGTTCCACTCAATTTTTTCCCATCATGTGAAATCTGAATGATGAGCCTAACAGTTGACAAGCCATAATGGGACACAGGGGTCTCGTGATGTTGACAGAGGACCAGTTCATGTTTCAGCTTGTCTTTTTCCTCTGCTAGCCTAGCGCATCATCTATTCGTTAGCGCAACTGAACTCCCTGCATCCTGATTCAGCTTAATGGTGTGTCCCACTGTGTGCGTTTGTGAATGTGTATATGTCGTGTGTGATTAAGGTTAAGCCCTACACTGGCAGTAAATGGAGAAAAAAGGGAACGTTGGGGATGGAGCTTCTAGCAGCTTAGCCTCTGATAATTATCAATCAAGAACCTGGAGGAAAAAAAATGTTTTTTTTTTCCACAAACGTAAGCTTGTTTTTCTTGCATTATGTTTTATTCTCTTTACTTTTATGGTCCTCCCAAAGGGGTTTGTGCTCATCTTCCTGGGCGCCGACATTAAAAAAGATTCAGATATTAGTGAAGCTGATCTTGGATTTGTACATTTTTACAATTGAGGGAAATTGCTTCATTTTAAAGTTGGAACTGAAATGAATAATTTACTGGCAGATGATGTAAATCAGAGTCACGCTCAAAGCAGTAAGCTGTTCGACTCTTAAAAATTTTACGCTTTGGTTGTTAACGCTAGCATTTGGGTCTTGGGATCATGTCAGCCTTTATAACTACACTGTTAAAATTTTGCTGTGACTTCACAGTAAATTATTGGATACGTTTTGCATTACTTTCACGGTATACAGCAAAATCCTGTGAATGCCTTTACAACAACATACTGATAAATAGATTCTACTGTGGAGTAACAGTAAAGAACTGTAAATTCCAAGGTTGCTGTAATTTACACAGGTATTCATTGTTATATTACAGGGTAACTTGAATACAACATTTTCCTGTAAATTACTGTGAATTGCTGGTAATTTTTAACAGCCTAATATTAGTGCCGTACTGATGAGCTTGATCAGGTGGGCTGTCGTAATAAACAGCTTGTTGCTCCGTCAGTTATACTGACGCCAGGTAGCTAAATCACATTAGAGCAGTTTTTGTTGTTGTTAGAGGAGCATTTAATTTGATTTTTGTGCCCCTTCTCACCCCAACTCACACAAATAAAAGGTGACCGGAGACTTAACCATGCAACAGGCGCATAAATTAGGTTGCAGAGGTGCTCGTTTCCAACGACGTTGCAGTTGGACCCCTTCTGCAAAGTTCCAAGTGCGGGTCGCGCATACGTACAGTAGGTGCGCCCGCCCCAGCGTAGTCACGCGTGGATACCCCTTTAAAAGGCTCACCATGTTGCCATCACATGCTTCGGCGGCGCGCACGAGTAGGACGTTAGACGTCCCTTCTCCGTCTTCACCTCCGTTTCTTTCCAAAGATTAGGAGAAAAGACAGGAATCAACTAAGACTTTCCCGTTCGGATTTCGGTCGAGGCACGTTGGTTCCGCACGCCGATCGGAGGCGGCTGCGCCAAGCGAGAAGAAGCTCCGTGCACTCGGCTCGGCGTACAGGCTACAAGCCAGCCGAGCTGGCCGAGCGGGGCTGGCGGTTCCGGCGAAGAGGAAGTGCCGGAGCCGCTGGTAACGGGAGCTCCGAGTTGTTGGGAAAACCCAGTTGCGACGATCGATCGAACGAACGAGCGAGCGAGCGATCGGGCGGAAGGGGTCTCGTTGGATCGGATTATTGGGAAGTGGTCCCCCCCCACCCCCCTGGCCGGCTGGACCCCCGCACCAGCGAGCTTGAAGCGGCCGCGAGGTTCAACTCCATCGCGGTAAGTCCTCCGGTATCATCCCGTCTCGTCGCGGGCTTCTTAACAAAGTCGTGTCTCGAGAACGTTTTCGGACACATAATCCTGTTATATTATTTATAATATGAATGCAAGTCGTGGTGGGGAAAGATTCCCTGGGAGTGGTAGTCTGGGACTTGTTTGTTATCCCGGTGCACCCCCACCAGCAGCAGCAGCTACACACACACACGCACACACACATACACACACATTTTCCTCCACCGGTAAAGTGCAAGACAAACAATGTGGTAATAGAGCGAAATGAGGCTAATTAGTCTGTACAGTCCCATAAAACACTGTCGGAAATGCAGCTTGACTCCACAGTGTTGCTCATAGGACAAATCTTCACATTATCATCTCCTTTTACATGGCCCAAAACTGCATCGCCGTGCTGGAAAAGTCAAGTGTGAGGGTATCCAAATGGACCAAAACAATGGAAGCTTGACAAAAATAACCATCGCAACTACATCACTGCATCAATCATATCCCAAAAGGCACAGGTGTGTTCCAAAACACCCAAGAGCCAAGGGTATAAAAACACCCCAAATTGAATCCCGTAGTAAAAATATTGGAGCCCGGCTGCATGAGTTCATTTATGTCGTTTGACTTTTCACGGGGCTAAAAATGATCCAGGTGCTGTAAAGCTCAAGCGTCAAGGATATAAATTGTGTGTGTGGGGGGGAACCACTGGAACATTTTCTCTTGGAATCCATTTATGCCGCTTGAACTACATGATTGGATTTATTGTGCCTTTTTATGGGACCAAAAATGTACTGGTGTGCGGTAAAAGTCAATTGTAAAGACTGCAAAGCCAAGCTGTATAGGAAAGCTGCTGTATTGCGCCCAATCTACAAATGCACTAATTATTGGACTTATTACTTTGTTATTACTGACTTATTCATGACTTGGACTTGCTGTCTGCCCCATAACCAGAAATAAAAAGGAACATGTACAGTATTTTCAAAGCTGTAAAAGTTGAGTGTCAAGTGTAGTAAAATGCGAAACCATTGGAATCTATACAAAAAAGAAGTTGGTCATTTGAAGTTATTTTACACTTTGCGGTAGCAACAAATTTGCCAAGTATGTTGTAAGCTGTAAAATGTGAAGGGCAAGGACAGAACGGCAGAAAAAAATACCCATCGCAATCTTCTATACAAAGAAATATTCAAAGTGCTGTTAAAGTCAAGTGCTGGCGAAACAGAAAATCATTGAAAGTATCCAGTATGGGATTTCTTCATGTTTTTTTTTTTGTCTTTTTCATGAGTCTTTTCACTTATTTTTGTAAAGACGTCTCTGCTATGATACCAAAAGAGGAAACTTAAAGTTGAATATTTTTCAGTTTTTTGTTCTTTGTCTTTCTGTGTTTATTTACAATTATGTCTTCTTGAGCACAGGTCTGACACTTTATGTTGATTATTTTTTTGTGGACAACTATTCCTTAATAATTACCGTATTTTCCGCACTATAAGACACACCGGATTATAAGGCGCACCCTCAATTAATTACACATTTTAAAAGTATTTCCATATACAAGGCACACCGGATTATAAGGCGCACCCTCAATTAATGACATATTTTAAAACTTTTTCAATCACAATATAGTAATACTCAAAAGTAATAACACTAATAACTCAAATAATAACTCTAAACTCTCAATAGAATAATAACTCAATGTCAATATGAGCAACCTTGTTCAACGGTAAACACACAAAATAAACTGGTAAAGCTAACTTTATCGGTTCATTCCCCATCTACGAATCCCAATATCAATATTGATCCATATACAAGGCGCACCTGATTATAAGGCGCACCATCCGCTTTTAAAAAAATAAGGCTTTTAGGTGCGCCTTATAGTGCGGAAAATACAGTAAGTTAATGATTTATTTTTGTGAACAGATCCCTACCGTACCCCCAAAACAGGATGTCTAATATTTTTTTGTTTCTTAAAAACAAGTCTCACACTTATTATTGATTATTTTTGTGAAATAAGGTTGAGAACCCCTGTTGTAAACAACCCAAAGCCTAAAGTCTCATTAGTGTTTTTAGTTCTAGTGTGTGCGTGACTGGTTCGCAAGTCAACATCACAATTCAGAGGTAGTGAGTTCAAGCCTGGGTTCCTTCTTTTTGTGGACTTTTTAACATGGTTACAGGACCTTCAATTTGGGTTAAAGTACATAAGTAATGCGTATTCCTAAACAAGTTCCACAGCTAGTGCACCTTTGCCTTCAATAATAGCTCCTAAAGGTTCTATCATAAACCTGGAGGAGTATTAATGGATTCCTACTGGCTGTGATTTAACATCATAATAAGACACTTTATTTCTGTTATGTCAAGAGTCTTTTTTTTTTTTTTTTTTACACCTCTGGCCTGCATTTTGCTCTCAGTGTGTGACTCATTGAGGGCGGGGGGGTCCTTGGGGGGAACATAAAAACTACGTTCGCTGGCATTAAAGTGCAACAGTAGTTTGTCGGCCGCACATACTTGCAGGTGGACCAGCACCATGACAACATACCGCAAACAGTACGAGTCCCCCGTGAGTATTTTAATGTTCTGTTATGTACTTAGAGCCCGTGTGCCCGTGTGTGTGCAATTATAGACAAAATGAATTGCCGTGATCCCTAACCCAATCGCTAGTAGATGACAATTAGGTCATAAGTGCAATGAGCTCACCGGGGGGATGATTCCATCATGACATCACTGATAAATCAGAAGGTGAGCGCATACAGTGCTCAAGGTGTTTTTATGGCGGGGGGGGATGACATGAGTCACTTGCCTATCTACGAGGTGAAGGTAGAAAATCTCTTTACTCTAGTTGTAAAAAAATCAATGCACTGATTTTTTTAATACACACAGATCCGCTTTTAAGATCATTATCAACTATGGGATCCACCCACTCTGATCTTTGATTCAGACAATTCAGTATCATTCTTGTTATATTTCTAACTAAAGGAGACACTAATCCAAAGGTTTTCTTTACAAAAGCGCATTCTTTGCAACCCCACTAGTCTAAAGATGGGATTTTGTATATTATTGTGTTTGTGGACTATGAAGTAAGCAAAAAAAAACAAATATAAGATGCACATGCGGATAAAACGCACCCTTCATTTTGGGGTGAAATTATGGTATTTACTAGTATTTTCAGGTATTTTTGTCAGATAATAACAGTGACTTTCAAAAACGCCATATATTGCCATTACAGAGGCCCATGGCACTTCGATACACAGATTATGTTTTCAAAAAATTAATACGTCAGCTTGGTTAAATGGTAAATGGACACTTAAATAGCGCTTTACACTGCCATATATATATATATATATATATATATATATATATATATATATATATATATATATATATATATATATATATATATATATATATATATATATATATATATATATATATATATATATATATATATATTTAATTGTTATATTTAAATAACAACATGCCCCAGTGAGTCTTTGTTTCTCACTTCTACTAAAGAGCCATAAATGTCACACAGCAGCATTTTAATTTGTGGCACCTGCGATATTAAGCGCAATAAGCAATACTGTACTTGTAATTGAGCCTGAGCAATTATCAGTGGACTTCTGCCAGTGTAGTTCGCTAATGAGTCAGTGAAGGAGTGACGGACTGGCAGTTAACATACTTGGACGGAGTCTTTTTACGATATGAAAATTGAGCGGAGCCCGACTAGGCTCAGGGGATAGCGACTGGGCCGAACAAGCATCGTCATATCGCTGACGGTCACTGTGAAGGCATTGACGGATTGGGTGATAAACCACCACCAAGTGTCTTTAATGAAGAACGGGGAACACATATGTGATACTTTCATTCATTTAGGTGCTGCTGTTTTAGTTAGCAACAGGCTCCATGGTTAAGAATTTTGAAATGAGACAAGTGCTCTTTTAGCAGGATTGCACTATTTGAATCACATTTGTCTTCATGTTTTATTATTTCTTCTTTTTTTTTTTCTTTTTTTCAAAGATGGAAAGTTTTGGGCAGGTTGGTTAGTGGCCAAAGATGTGATTTCTTTGTAGCCAAAACAATAGAATGTCCACTGAAAGTACTGGGAATGAGCTTATCTTTTTCTGGTCCCACTTGGGCTATCCATCTCACTTTATTACGTTTGCCCTCTTTTTTCTGTTGGAAATCATATTAACCTCTTTTTTTCTCCACTTGTTACAGTAAATGTTAAATGTGCACTTAAAACATCGCTTGTGGAGCTTTGGCACAATTTCCAAAAGATGATGATGATGATGATGATGATGAGTGATTAGTCAGTCTTGAAACAGAGGAAAGGATTGTGTCAGCTTGCGGTAAAAAGAGCCAGTAATGATTATTGATTTTGCCGCTGTACAAAACAGTCCACTGTTTTTTTCTGCTATTCATCACATTTGCTCACACAACCATACATGTGGTGCTATAAAATATTTTTGCCTTTTAGTACTCACTGTAGGACAAAAGAAACATGTGTACATTGTGTAAGTTAATTTCAATTCCGATTCAGTATTTACCTGTCAAATCTTTTTTTTGTGTGTGTGGCTATGATGACAATGCCCCCCACTTCCTATTTTAATATTGCTGCCAGATAATCAGTCTCTATTTAAATTAAGTTTGCTTGTTGAAATGACACCACATCCAATTATTTATCCAAGCATGTTTTGAGCACCTAATAAAAAAAAAATTGGGGGCACGACTCAAATTGGTGGATATTAACCTCAGTGGGAAATTTTGAGCCAACTCGCCCTAGTGAAAAATCCCCAGACACTCAGGGGTTAAGGAAATATGTGCAATAAATAGAATAAATATTCTAGATGTTTTCCTGAGTGCAGTTGTTACATTCAGTGTGTTCTTGGATTGTTGTTATTCAAAGTGTTTACAGCTCAGAGTAGAAAGCTGCTCAGAATCTGTTTTCCTGCTTTTTTTGAGTCCTTTTGAAAGCTTGATGACCAAGATGTGTGGTTTCTGACCATGTTCAGTGTTCGTATGGTGACAGCACGTGAATTGAAACAGATCTGCAAAATTCCGTTGGTTGTTTTTGTTCGTTAAAACCGATTTGACTTTGAATCGAATTCAAACCGGATTCAATCCAGTATGTGTTTCTCTGTCAAAATATAGTGTTAAAATGAGATGTGTTTTTAATAAACCTGCTATAGAGCTGGTGTCAATCAAGATAGTTTGCCGAAACGTAACCAGGAAGAACGCACACGAACACACACGCGATCACATCGCCACCGAGCACCTTCCAGAGCTCCTAGTTTGAGGGGCCGTGCCATCATTTCATCAGTCCGGCTCCCTCGATCGCCTCGCCCCCCCGGCGCACTCTCTCGCAACACGCCCCCCACCCCCCACCCTTCTCCTCCCACCCTCCCCTCCGGCAAGCAGCAGGAAGTGCGGCGGTAAGTTGTCGTCTCGATCTCGGTCGTCGCCAACTTGCTCCGATCGGAGGTTGAAAAAGGGAGAGGAGAATTTGTTGGAAATGTCATATTTGTTTTTATAGGGGCAGGAAGAAAAAAAAAGGGGGGGGGGGGGGGGTTGCCGGAGCTGCCGGCTTGGTTGGCTCGGCGCTCGATCGTGTCCGCCACCGTATCGTCCAAGAGGAATCCGGTTCGAAAATGTGATCGGGATGGATTGGAGGAAAGAAGGGAAAGGGTGCCTTTTATTTTGCTTCTGTACGCGTCCACCCCCCCCCCCCCCCCCCCCTTCCTACCTCACCTCCCTCCCGCAGCCCATATTTAGAGCCTCTTCACATGGGCAATCTACGTCAGGCTTTACTGTATTGCATCTTTCCGACACATGCACATTTAATGAACGTATGGATATATGGATACGTGCATGCATGCAGAGTAAATGTGGTTTGCCGGAGCTCTCTTCAAATGTGTGGGGTGTGGAACAAAACTTGGAATTCTTCGCAAGCTTCTTTTTCTATCTCTCAGAACCTCAAACACGCCAACGCGGGCTGGCTGTCTATCTGCCTTTCTAGCTATCTGTTTGTTTGTCATTGGCTAACATGCAACGCTCCCAAAATAAGAAAAAAAAACCTGCTTTCATTGGTAATTCCAAAATGTACCATGAGAACATGAGTGTGTTCCAGACTGCAAAGGTAGAAAATTGTGAAGTGTCATGGAAAGAATGAATAATTGGTGCAGAAACACACAGTGATAATTTAACAATACTCACAAGCACATGCTATTTATGCTCTACAAAACAATGACTAGTATTACGACTTCTAACTCTCTCGTTAGAACCACAGAACACACATTCGAGTCGGCCCGGTTTGTTCAAAAGTGATCAGTATGAACAGCAACTATCGAGCTGTCGAGTCATTTAATTACCTTTGAAAGGTAACCTGACTTTTCATGCCAGCCATATAGAGCTTCATGGGATTCTTGTGCTTTGAGTCGTCGGGGGTTGGAAAAGGTCAATCACACCCTGAAGTGGACATTGATTGGCTGTCAATGTGTTTGGCACGTGTGGGTGGAAAGGCGAGTTCAGGAGCAGGAGGAAGATGTGAAAATGTTAGAGCGTGTGAGAGTTATCGTTCTGATGAAAGGTAAATTTAACTTAAAAAAAACACAACAGTGTTGATAAAGGGAGAGTGATATTCTTCTTCATCAGGAGCTTGCTTACCACATAAGCAGCTCAACTTTAGCCTAGCACATAAATGCAAAGCACCTATCTGTGACCGCAGCCACAGCTAACTATTGCAACTATTGATATCGCCCCACGTTAGAGCAAGTCTGCAATCTTTAAATATCTTGATAGCGCTAATTATTACGTCCCTTTGACAAAATTAAAAAAAAATCAGTTATGCTGGAAAACACATCAACCTGGGCCTTGAATGCAACACACAAAAAAGGCCAACATTCAGATGAGTAGAGTGCAGATGTGCTCAAAAGAAAACGGTGGTGTGACGTAAATGATTTGAAAAAAAAAAAGCTCAATTTCTGAGTTGTTTTTGAAAACTCAAGCTCAAACAATGCAAATATTCCTGGAACAAATAATTTTCTTTCCTCTGTTGGCAAAGGAAGTTCCAAATATCGAGCTGCCAGTGCGCCTTAGTAATAATGTACCTTATCAAATAAATACGAAAAGATGACTGACAGCGTCAATGAAAGATCGAGCGTTATTATCTTCTGTTCCAAATCGACACGCCATGTGTAGCGGAATGTCATTTTACAAATCGCAAAGGCTGCAATTCAGTCAGTCACCCTGAAAATAAAAACAAACTTTTGGGTGTTTTTATTACGACGCGTCTTCCCTCCCTCCTGGGGTGTCATTAACTCTGACGTCCGTCCCTCATCTATTTGTGGAAGCACGTCTGCGTGGGTTTCCTTTCTTTCACGCTGTCGCCACGACTGTCAGTTGAGTCTTGTGCTGTTAATGCTGCATGACACAGCTCAGTAGGCCTTGATTAGCTCGCCTCTGCCGTCTCAAGTATGCAGGTTAAAAGGGAGCGCGTTAGATTTTACATGTTTTCCTAAAGAGCCTGCAATTTGGATCCGGGGATAGCGTTGAAAGACATTTTAAGAGCTTGAAGATAATGGATAAAAACATGCAAAGGCTGAGGAGTGTGTAGTAGATTTTTTTTTTTTTTTAATTCTGGGAAAACTATGTCTTTGAAAAACAAATGAAAGTCTGAATTCCATGAATATTTGGAACGTCACAATTAAAAAGACGTAAATTGGATGAATTATGTGAAAGTAAAAGCACATAAAAAGCGCAAATAATAAAATATAATGTAAAATGATATTAATATCTAGTAATATTTAATATGTGTGAAGGCTCTCGTCGTCCTCACTCATTTGCATCTTTTAGGCGTTTAAGTCAGAGACGAGACTCGCGCGTAAGGATAATGTTAACGGTCACGACTCGATGCAACGCTTGACATCAGTCCTGCTCCGAAGCGCCGCGTTGGCCCATTGCCCAACCCATTTAACATCTGCTGTATCACTAAACCAGGGCGGTGGGAATTGGCCAACACTAATGCCACGACACAAATTAGTGATTATGTCCTTACTGAGAAAAAGGTGCTTATAAGTCTGTCAAACACCTCTAGGCCATGCAGGATTATTTATCCTCCCTCATTCCCTTCATATTTTTTTTTTGAATCAAACCAATGAACAGTGCATTACCAAGTATTAACTTTCACAGAAATAGAAATACAATTCCTAAGAGATGTTTTATGGTTTTTCTTGCACGTGCTATCGCCGCCAGGCTGCATCCGGAAGCATGTGATGACCCACACAAAGCAGAAAGGTTCCCGCTGGGACCACCACCCTCCGCGGCCACACGGTGGAACCATGGGCGGGGACCAGGCCGAGCGTGCCCTCCGCTTCGGCCGAACGAAGAAGATCTGCGAGGTCATCCGGCGGGGGAAAAACAACAAGGCGATGAAGGACAAGAGGAGCAATAAGGCGGAGGAGAAGAAGTGGGACAGGAAATTGTATCCTCTGCGAGGGAGGCTTGGAGAGGGCCTTAGCTGCCGTGTCCTCCTCACAAGGTTGGAGGAAAGCATCAGGAAGAAAGCTGAAGAAAGATCTCTCAAAGATAAGTCCAGGAAGGCGAAGCTCAGCAATGCCAATACGGCGTCTAAAGTCAAATCGGCGCTCCTCGGCGCACACGTCTCACAGCCCCGCAAGCGACGCCTGGCCTCGCTTAACGCCGAGGCCGTCAACACTCTGCTCTTGGACAGGGCCACCGACCTCCAATCGACTGCCAGGTTGGCCAAAAAACACCAGGAGGAACCCATTAATGGAGGCGGCTGCCCGGATGAAGCGGCGCCTCCAAAAGCCACTCGTGGGGTTGTGTCCAAACTGTCCTCGTCACCGAAATTCGACCAAATCTCCAAGAAGGTCAAGAAAGCCAGGAACGCAAGTGTAGACCAGAACCGGGCCTCGAGCTTGGCGTTCCTGGATGTGCCGACACCCAGGCGACTGGCCGGACTCAATGCCGCCGCCTTATTGAAGTTGACCAGCTCGTCCGCTGTGTCCAAACAGCGTGTGAAGACCTTATCTAGCGCTACTACCACGTCAGACTGCAAGACCCCTGGCCAGACTCCAAAACAGCCCACCAGAGTTAAACACAAAGAGAGGTCCCAAAAGCAAAATGAGGCACCTGCGAAAGTCTCCCCGGTGCCCTGCAGTTGTGCAGCCTGTAAGGAGAAGGCCGACTTTGAGCCCAAAGTGGAGTGGGAGCCCGGGACCCACGCTCTGGCCAAAGCGGGCTACCAGTCCCGCAGCATGTTAGGATACTCCCTCAAGAACGTGAAGGAAGAACAGCTGGAAACTGAGCTGAGCCCCTGCTACTGCTGCCCCCCCGAGGGCTCCGTGGAGTACTGCCACCGCCTGGCCTTCTTCCTGGGTCATCCCGAGTCGGGCGACCGAGGCCCTATGGGCTCGGGCGGCGGGCCCGTCAAACGCGAGTGCCTGGTGAGCACGCCGTCCCTGACACACTCCCACCCGGCGCTCACCCTCAGCACCCATCCCTGCCTGTGTTACTACGTCCACATTGCGCCACATCCACCGCCGCCCCACACGGGGACTTCGGCCACGCTTGCCCCGCGGCCTCTGAACTTTGCGCCACCTGCCTTGTGCCCCGATCGGACGATGAGTTCCAAGCCACTGCCTGGGCCCCGCGTCACCCACAACTCAGGCCTGCCTCACCCGACTTGCTGCAACTCTGTGGCGTCACCGTGTTACGGTGATGCTTGCGGGATGGGCGGCTACACCTGCAGAGCCATTCCTCCCGTCGCCAGCAGAGGGTGCTCTTTCAACGCGGGGTGCACCGGCTGCTCGCATGGCATCAAAACAGGTTTGTAGGAAACAGACTTAAGCCTCGGGGCGGATGGATCTAATGCTATGCTAGTTATTCCCAAAATTTGATTAGTACACGTTTTTTTGTTGTTTTTTAACCATCTGATCTCTTGCATTCGCGCAAACCCCGAAGCGCATTTATCCCGGCAAACCTCGGCTCCAATTTGGTGTATGGCGATAACGGAATTTCAAATACTATCGACGCAGTCAACCGAGTCTTTGAGTTTTACGGTCGAGATAAACACAACAAGGTTACTGAATGGCCTTGTGCAAGTCAACTCCCATTTGAAAGATCATTCCTAGGCTCCACTGCACAAAGAGGACCAAATTCTCTCAAGGCGCGCTGTCGCGTGCTTTTCTGCCACTATAGATTTTTCCAATCCACTTAAGTGTCATTTACACACCATCGTGCCAGATGCGCGCTCTGATTTGGGAAACCCTAAAATGTGGGCTTTTCCTGCCAAATTTAACCTTGCACTCATTTGCTCATGTGCTTCAGAGTTCGAAATGTCAAGCAAATGTAAGGCTTATTAGCACATTGATACAACAAATGTCTTCACCTAGGCTAGCAAAAATAAACATTGCCATATAAGAACGCCCAAATTCCCTGTGGATGTGTTACAAGTATCAGGTGAAATTATTTTTTTGTATGCACAGATCAGCTGTAACCAACAATGTTGGCGTCCTTTAAGATAAAGAGCACAAACACTTGTCCATGTGCCACATACACACATTGTAGTGTATGAAGTGCTGCTACCTTGAGTGAAAAAGCGTTGATTGTCTTTGAGCGCTCACTTATTTCTATACTTTGGACTTTGCTCCTATTATTAGGAGCTAATTATCTTCTTGTCGTCATGGCAACAAACCTGGGTTTGACATCCATTGGCTGGGAAGTACGGTAGAATGCGGCGGAAGTTGAACCGCAACGCATCTTCAAAGCATCCCAGCGAAGCTAGTTTGCTGTAATTGTTGATAATAATATGTCTAAGCCATTTGTATAAAAGTAGTTTTCAAATATGTGATCCTACCATCTTCACAATTTTTTAGAAACTTACACCACTCCTCAAGGTGACCGCAACGCCTCCATCCTGGTGCCGCCATCTTTGCCTCTCTCCAACTGCTCTTTATCCAGCGTGCCCACTTCCACACAGACGACTAACCCCCACCTGCTCACCCCGTTGTCGGGTGACGAGCAGCATCAGCTGCCGCACCGGGGACGGCTAAAAGCGGTCGCCAACTGCCCTTCCGGCGCCTCCGACCCAGACCAAAACTCTGGGCCTCGGTCCATACAACAAAAGCGGATTGGCCGCAGACGTGCCACCAATGGATGGCGGCCTGTGGGGGTCCCCGCAGAGAAAGAGGTTTTCATTGCGGTGAGATTTAAAAAAAAGGAAAAACAGTCAATTTCTCTTGGCATAGTAAAGGAATCATATTTTCTAATTTTGCGATGACAGGGGGAGGACGAGACGGTGCTCAGGCAGTGCTACGAGGGCGTGGAGAGGGACGGCGAGGTGATCCGTGTCCGAGACACGGTGCTACTGCGCTCGGGCCCCAGGAAGAAGTCACTTCCTTACGTGGCCAAGATATCAGCCTTGTGGGAGGATCCCAAAAGCGGTTAGCAGGAGAACCAAACGTTGATGGATGATGTGTCAAGGTTACTGATGTTCCGTATGCTATGCGTATATGTGTTTTTATTGGTCGCCTCAGGGGAGCTGATGATGAGTCTTTTTTGGTACTACCGACCGGAGCACACGCAGGGAGGCCGGGACCCCAGTACACACTGCGAGGTGAGATTACGACTACTGTAAAAGAGCAACAATATCACTGCCGCAGCATTTAGATACTCTCGAGTGTTTACTGCATCTGTTTACTGCTTCCTTGGCTTACGTTTTTTTCATTTTACGAAGTGGAATACACAAATACTAGACACAATTACTATGTTCCCCCCTAAATGCTGATTTTTTTAAATCTAATCCTTTGGGAATATACAAAATATAGGCACAATCTTATGATTGTTCGTTGGCTTTTTCGAAATTGTGATGTTACCACCCAAGGCGACAGGAGAAATTCTCATTCCCGCTCCAGACAACTGTTTTGGTTTTCACTGATCATGTATGTTTATTTTAGTCTCGCAAACAAGCACCAAATGACCTCAAAAATGTTTTGAGTAATTGAACCCATTTCTCCAATCCAGAACGAGATCTTTGCCTCTCGACATCAGGATGAAAACAGCGTAGCCTGCATTGAAGACAGATGCTACGTCCTCCCGCTGGCCCAGTACTGTAGGTGAGGGACAACAATCAAGTCTTGATGAGTCTCAATGTGGACAAAAGTAGAAGTTAATTGAAAGTGTGGTTAAGACTCTCAAAAATGTAGCATTCAATGCGAATACACTAGACAATTCCGTTTTTCTACAGGGATGGGCTGGGCAGCAATTTATGCTGCTCCAATGCTCCACTGCAAATTTAAGGACCAACTTTCCTGATGCTCAATCACCAGTAGATGGCATCAATGGGACATTCTAGATTCTTTCTCTTATGGTGCCCCTTTTTTTTAAGGAATGCGCTTTCATTGATTATAAAGAAAGCTTCATCCATTTAATACATATCTTTTAGTCAGTATTTTAACCCAGTATAGTCTGTAACTGTTTTATCATCACCTTTTCATTTGCTATCTACCTGTTTTTTCCCTGCATGTAAGTATTTATTAAGAGTTTTAATTGTATTATGTTGTAAAGTGTATTGAGACCATGCATTTTGCACTAAATTAATTGACTGATTAATAGATATAAGAGCAGCATAATTTGTGAGTCTAGGCTTTCAAGGAATTAAAATTTTATAGTCGGGACAAGCAAGTTCTCTGTTTGAATGAGGCCATCTTTCTATATTTGTCCATAAATTGAACCTGAGAAGGTTGTAACGATATAACGTGTGTGTGTGTGTGTGTGTAGATATTGTGCCTTGATGAAACGTCGTTCCGAAGGTGCCCTACCCATCAGTGGCAGCGGCAGCGTGGTTCCCTGCTGCCCGGATTTTGCCCCGCCCTCCCACCGCTGTGTGCCCACAGACGTGGACCCCGAGCTGGTCTACCTCTGCCGACACGTCTACGACTACCGCTATGGACGCATACTCAAGAACCTGCAGTAGGAAGAGGCGGCATCGCGTGGTGGCTAGAATTTTGTCTTTCAATAGACATTGACATTACTAGGCATGGGCCAGTATCAGATTCTGAAGCAAAAAGCACTTTAGCAAAAAAAAACAAAAAACAGCTCTTCACGATGATGACCCAGACTTTTTAAAACCCTGCTATACCTAGAAACCTGGATCTGATCTATGCCTAGTCATTTCAGATGTCAAAATTCTGGCAACATTGGTGTTACAGTCATTTTAATAACGACATTGCTCATATTGGTGACGTCGTTTCTACGACCTTCCAGATATTGCCGTCGCGGTGACGTTCCTAACAGACATTGTTGCAATGCAGAGTTGTCATATAGCTGACGCTGGTGGCGCCATTGCACGCGCTAGTGACTTCGTGTCATTCCTGCAACATTCCCGACTTTGGCGTTGCAGCGTTAAAGGGACTTAATGGTGTGGTGGCTCTCATGAATGAAACATTCTGGCACCATCAGGGGTAAAGAGATGAAAAGTGAAGCCGATTTAAAAAAAAAAAAAAGCTTAACAAAACAGAAATTCCAATTCGCAGCAGTTAAGCGTTCAAGAACTTGTCCCCCCCCCAAAGGAATAATAGTGCGTGTGTGACTAGGCCAAGCACAGAGCCCTTGAGCTGGCTGAAGAGGTTACAGTCAAATCGTCGTACGACGTCTCGGTCAGCTCGCTCGTATTTTCCGCTTCCGTCAAATCAGATTTTTCTGCTTCCTCTCCTCCCTCTCCAGCAGCCCCCTTTGCCTGCCAGGCATGCTGAACACCAGGCTGATCTGGGCAACCGTCTCTCACATGTTTCCTCCCTAAAGCACCTTAGCGCTATGTTTGTTTCGTTGGTAAGCCAGTGGCTAAGGTTCCAACACTGAACCTCCACTGAAGGAGGAGATAATGGACAGTTGTGTGCATTTTTGTGTGTAAGTATGCGAGTGTTGTCAGTGTGGATAAATGTGAGAATGTGTGATATGTGTGCATGTTTTTGTTTCTTTCCAGAGAAGCTTTCAGGCAATCAAACCAAACAAAAGCAGCTTTTTACAGGAAGCCGGACTTCAGTGCCGCTCACTCTTTCTGACATTTTTTTTTTCTTCGTTTTTTTATTTCCCCTGAATGCCGCTCAACACAATCTACAAAATGTCAGACCAAAGTCCACTCAAGATGTTTCTCTAGCTTGAACTCCTGGGTGTTTTTATTTCTCTTTTCTCAAAAGGGCAAAACAGGGAAGGGGCTTAGGGCTGCCGCGTCGGCTCAACGCGAGCGCAGCGTGTGGATTTCACGAGTGGGCAAATCTCGGCAACATCATAAATTGGAGCCAATCAAAACCAACGGCGGCTTTCACGCGGGCTAAAAAGTTCATTTCCGTGTTTTAAGTGAATGAGACAAAGCCGCCGACCACATGCTGCCAACCATACAGTATCCACAGAACACATTGTGCTTCGCAACAATACGCAACCATATTTATTGGAGAATTTCCTACATAAATGCGGAGGAACTAGGATGTCGCGCGCCATTTGCAATCCAACTTGGTTTCCATTGCTTTTGCCTTTGTTTGAATGCCCACTGTCTTTTAGCTTTAGCTTCTGTTTAGAAAGCCTTGTTCAAATTGCACTGAATCATTCCCAAGGATGCTATTATGGTGGGGCAAGAAGAAGGAAGTGGTCGAGATGTCTGCTTTCATCAGTGTGAACAAAAAATATTACTCGTGACTTGTGAAGAGGTTGAGTAGAAGTAGTGTTGCAGTTTTACCAATACTCCAATATGGCTGAAGCCATTCCTCATGAATTTATATGTATACATCTATCTATTTATGCCTAAAAGAGGAAGCCATTATTGTGCAATGGAGGGTGCATGAATCTAAATATTTGGCCCTAATCAGAGCCTGAAAATGTGTCGTAGTGATCTTGACAGAGCCCTAATAAATTAGGAATATTTGACGTTACTTTCCGATGATGGCACACGCAATATATTTTTAGATGGCTTTTTAATTTCCCTTCTGGGGTGCAAAACAACTTCATTGCATTTCATTTCATTTAAAATTTATGTGAAACCAACATGTTAAATTCCCCTTTAAAAAAAAAATAAATGTACATATTTAAACCCAGCACTGTTTGAATAGACACATAGTGTAGTATTTTTACAAGATCTGTATTAATTATTTTCGAGGATATTTAAATGGAATCAATTGTATACTGTACTTAAAGTCAGTTTAACTTATTGGGGGGCATGCTTTTCGGAATTGATTATGTTCTTTGATGAATGGTATTTGATTGATTGAAAAAGATTTGGTTTTTAATATCATGAAGCTAAAGAGACTTCTTTCCTTACAAAGTGGCCACTATTGTAAGAGACGGCACCTCAATTAAGTCATGGGTATGTCACCCATATAAAATTAACATTGTGTATTAACTATACAGCAAAAAAAAAAAAGAATCGACAAGCTCTTATGGCCATGCAGAAAGCGTGATCTTCCACAAAAGTGTTTTGTTTTGTCTTATTCCCTGCAATTCCCCGGTAAGATGAATTTAAATGTTTTGAAAATTTTACCACATCATGGAGAATTTGTTTGAATTATTATTGACTTTATTTATTTATTTTAGTTTATTATTATTATTATTATTTGAATCAAGCCTTGAAGCCTTATTTATATACTGCTTGTTAAAAAAAAATAAAAAGGGCAATAAATAGTGAATAATCGGGATTAATAATCGGGATTTCGATATTGACCAAAAGAATTGTGATTATTATTTTGGACATAATTGTGCAGCAATTGCGCTGGATAACTGCTATTGCAAACGGAAAGTCGGAAGTTTTTCGAAGGAGTGACTCCTGCCAGTGTGTCACACGACGCCATTTTAACCATGCCCCCCCCCAAAAAAAGACAATGAAGTACTACATATAGTCAGTATTTATAAAGGTTTTCGTAAATTAACTTAAAACACAAGAATTATTCTTAGAAATAAGTCCATTTATAGGGTGAGTGGTTAATGTGAGGCCCTAAGATCACCCAAACAAAATTGTTCATCAGTTGCGGTCTTACGGCCATGTGGCAGACACAAACCTTCATTATCAATACATAACAAAGACAAAATGCACATAGACCAACATCAATCTTTGAAGATAAGTCTCAAATTAACATTTAAAACATTTAAAAAAGAAACCAAAAAACAACCCCCCCATTTCACGGCCGCCGTCTTGTTACGCTTTTGTGGTGAAGCAGCTGAGAGAGTATGAGAGATTAGACGTTTTTTTTTTGTTTTTTTTGTCATGTCACACAGGAAGTGTTTTGAGTCAAAACGAAAGCAGACTGTGGTCCGCATCTATGCTTCTTGTATATTTTGATATATCTGGAAAAAAAAAAGTCTTGCAACGACGATGTATAAAAATGAACAAAAAAAAATGTTTCGATATTTTTGCAGTAGAGAGGTGTCTATCGGATATTATTGCCACTTTTTTTCTCGCGCCCTGGAAAAGCTCTTGAATTAATGTAACATCCCTGCTGATTTTAAATGTTGCATTGAAAAATATTTATACATTTTAATAAAGTTCTTTGTGAAATTTCTGTGTCCGATTTGTCTGTTGTTCTCTCTGAGAAAACTCACAGTAATTAAAAATTTGGCTCGTAATCTTTCATCCGTTTGATCAAGCCTTGAAACTGAAATTATTTGAAAAGCGTTTCCATTAAAGATGATTACAGCCTTAATGAAAGGTCATATTATGAAAAAAAAACAAAAAACAGGAGTGCCTATACATCCCTTTTAAGTTTTAAATTGAACAAGTAATAGTTTTGTTATTTTGTGTTTGAACAGACAAAACCAATTTTCTCGTTCAGCTATATTGCCTGAAGATTCAGAGCCACTTTCAAGCAACTGTATTGTCTGAAACACTCATGCAAAATTAGCCATTGGCTTAGCAGTATATAAACCGGAATGACTTATTCCCGTCTGAATATCACCTTGGTATTATTGGTGAAAAACATATATTCAGCTAAAATTAGTGTGACATTAATTTGAATTTTCTTAAACGCTCATTTTATTACAAAGTACACTTTGTATCATTTAAAAAAAAATAATAATAATAATATATATATATATATATATATATATATATATATATATATATATATATATATATATATATATATATATAATTTTTTTTCTTCTCCCTGTTCTAGGAGGCTATTGAGTGCAAAAGGGAAACTGTCCTCTCCGTTTTGTGTCATCAAAACAGGAAGTATGCTATATTTCCCGGTAGGCGAGATGAACGCGCATAAAGATCTCCACAGGAGGGCAGCATTGAGACAAATGTATGTGCATTTGCGTGGATTTGTGGAAGGCGGTGTTGCATGTGCAAAGTCTTGAGGTCACACTGAGGTCACTGCATTTATTCAGGCAGGTGCAAGCAAACATCCCTGCTGGCATCATCTCCCCTCGCCCCCTCCCCCCGTCACACTAGACATGTCATCTTTTTCAATTCGTTTTCCCTTTTTGGAAATATACCTTGCAGGAAGTCGCTTTTCTTGTGTGTGTGGGCCTTAACTGTAAAAGCGTTTACCTCGGTGTACTCGTATACACACGGCCGCACACACAAAGTCTACTCCCACTGGATTGCGCGCCGAGATGGCTTAGCAGGCTCTTAATCTGTCCTCTGAGTGACATCAGCCTCTCTGTGCCCTGGCTAGCCTGTGAAGGCGCAGGTGGGCGGCGGGCGCGGTGAAATTCGTGGGGTGCGACCGGCTGTTAAGCGAAGGTGACCCACATCATGGCCGAGGGCGCGGCCGAGGGGGACGAGGAGCTGCTGGACCCCAGATTGGGCTTGGAAGAGGACCCTGGGGCACTTAAGAGGGACTCGCTGAAGGAGAGTTGCCACAGCGACTCCCTGTTGGTGCCTGACGCCGACTCCATGACAGGTAGATGAAGCTTTTCTCGTTTAAGCTTTTAAAAAACGAACGTCAAATATTAAAAGGGAACGGGAAGTCACCTGATACAAATTTACATCCAAATGTCCATCCATCCATTTTCTGTTGCCGCTTATCCTCACAAGGGTCGCAGGTTTGCTGGTGCCTACCCCAGCTTCTTCAGACGGTAACATCCAAATGTGTTCATTCACAAATAAAGCTATGTAAAATACTCTAGTAAAGAAGAAAAAAACAAATAATTTTGAAAACAAAAACATACATGCATGGATTTAATATCTTTGAAATAAAAAAATGCAATCTCTAAAAGGTGGCATGTTTTAAGTTTGTGTTGTTTTTTTTTTAACTGCAAAATACTTCGCACTGTTTAAGGGGTACAAGGCTGAAAAGTTTTTTCAAAGGGGGGAACACGACTGAAAAAATAAAGCCTGAGAATCACTGACTTAAAACACGGAAAGCAACAGCACTGAAGGACACATTTGTAAATCTTGAAAATGGCATATGAATATTTTGGCAGCTGCTATTGCTTGTTTATTAAGAGAAACCAGCCGGAGTAGCTGCCATATTAAGAACACCCAATTTATGTGAAGGACAGAAAAATCCATCCACTATCTTAAATTCAAAAGACTACTTGAGTCGTCTTTTCAGGCTCTTATTTAAACTAAAAAGTGACAGAAAAGCTCTGCGGGAACCTCTGCTGATTCTTTCATCTTTGATGTTGGCTATACCGACGTTAACTCGCGGAAGATTGCCATTTTCCAGTTCTGCTTTTTTGGATGCCGAGAAAATAGACACACGACTTTGGGGGCCTTATCTGCTAAGGTGCAGAAACAGGTCTTCGCTTGTCCGAAATGATTTCTGTTATTTTACATATTTTAGCCACGCCCACATCAATCAATCAATTCATTTCAACTGCAAAACCACCATGGTATTTATCCCAACATATAATGCTGAAAAATAACATAAAAGGATAATAATTAAAGATTTACGGGCTCGTCCGGTATTGAATTGCGTGTGCCAAAGCGACCTAAACAGTTTTTCAAAAAGTCTCCTGGGTGTGTGCAAATTTTGAAATGCGTATTAACATTAGATGAACATATACGTGTATTTGCATGAAAGCATGCAGGGAGAGTGCGGCCTTTGTACGTCCGAGATGGAGGTTCGTGCTGCTAATTCCCTTTTACAGGAGGGGGATTATGTGCTATTCTAATCCCAATCCCCATATGGGGAGTGTGTGTGCGTGTGTGTGCCTGTGTATGTGTGAGTAAGCGGGTGCTCTCACGGATGGTTTGAGAGAGGAGACAAACAGGAAATCAGAAGCCGATTATGGTGTGCCCCATTGATTACAGAGGTGCCTTGATTTCTGAGTTCAATTTGTTTGCTTAAATTTGGTAACTGGTTAATTGAAATGTCATTTATTTAAAAGTAACAAAACCAGCAAAACTAATAAAGCAATAAACTGTTTCAGAAAGCTTATTTGCTGTCTGTAAAGTAGTATTTGTGTTGTATGTGTGCCTTTAAGGGGTGTGTCCTAAATGAGCTGGATTTAGGTTTCATTGCTGCTCCCTCTGCGGTGTATGTATTGACCACTAGGCGGCAGTATAATACATTCATGGAGACAAAAGAAGTTTCTCAGTCATTTACAGCAGTGGTTCTCAATATGGGGTCCGCGAAACCCCGGAGTCCATGAAATAATTTGGGTTTTCAATTAAAAAAAAAAAAGTGTTAATTTCATTTTATTTTATATAATATTAAATTGTGACGATATATATGACCCTACAATGAAGCAATCAGTTCAACCAGTTTGATATATTTAAAAAATGTAATCATTTAGTCGGCGTTTTGTGTCGACAATTGCTTGCTAACGAGGCGACAATAATGCTGTTTTGATTAAATAATAGACACCAACCTGTTTTGGGGGAAATGGCCTGATTTGTTATCAGCAGGCAGGCAATTTGCAATTTTTATTTCCCAAAATTCTTTATAGCTGAAAAGTAACAAATATAATTCTTGTCAAATGAATAAAAGGGCACTTATGTTTAGCTTAAATGATTTTTTTTTTTTGCTGACATTTGCAGTGGTAGTTCTTGGAAAATTTACTTTCTAAAAAAGGGGTTCCTGACTCCAAAAAGCTTGAGAACTTTTGAGTATTATACTGTCAGTCTACATGTGTTGCTACACCACACCGATGATATTTGTTGGGCTTGTCTGTGCCTTTTCCCATTATTTTCACACTAAGCAAGTAGACTTTGAGGCAAAGTGATATGATACGCCGTATTGCTGAGTTTGTTGGCCGCAGATGGTCCTAGCATATAACTAAATTGATAGGTCCTCCGATGTGGGTTCCTCCTCCACTTGCCCCAGTGAAGACGTTCCCCAAAAGGAGACAGTAAGGAAGAGGGCACATTTTCCCTGTTTGGTCTCCTTTTCTGTCAGTGACATGAGGCTTATGTATGAGGCCAGTGGGGCGGGGTCAAAGAGGCTCAGTCTGGGGGATTATGGTTGTACCCCCTCACCCACACACCAATTTAGGCTGATTTGGACCACGGCTGAGGTTTTAAGCTCCGAGCGAAGGCTTTAGGCATCAGAGCATCCTGGTCGTGTTGCCAGTCGCCGTGGAAACCGGAGCAGGCTCAGCATCAGCGGGCCTGGATGCCACAAAGTGGGGTCAAGAATCGCGTCTTTGGAGGATGGACAGTGATGCGTCACATGTGAGTGGATCCAGGGGAGGCGTGAGGAGGACAGAGCGAGTGTGCTCTCGCGAAGAGAGAAAGAGGAGGAAGACAGCCAAATTAGCAGAAGAAGGTCCGGCGGGCCTGCAGAGATTCCATTCGGCGTCGCCGTCCAGCGGTTCACATGGTATAGACCACCATTTTGGTTGCTTTTGACACCCGGAGTTTTGTTTACGGTCCCATGTGTCCAGCTGTGCTTTGACCTCCTTTTCTTTAGTCTGACTCTCTTGCGTGTGATGGGAACGGGGTTGGAAAGCTTAGCCTTAATGCTGATGAATGTAAAAATATGGGTTTTATTTACATTTTTTTAGTTGTTTAACATTTTTTATTCAGAATATATTTTATTTGATATGTGTTTTTTTCTGATAGACTGGCTTCTCCCCGCATTGCAAGAACATCTAAAAGTAACATTAAATGAGCACGAAAGAAAATAGATGGGTATTTTTGAGTATTTTTATTAATAAAATGAGTTATTGGTTTTAAGATCGTTTAATGGATGTTATAAACTGAGCTATTTTTAAGCACTTAAAAAAATATATTAATTGGTTCTATAACCACCACAGCGACCAACAAGTAGCATAGTATAAATAAAAAACAAAACAAGTGGCTGTATTCCCAGAAATTATATTTAAAATTGTTGCAACTCACTGTAACATTATGCAATTTTTGCATTAGCACTGCAACGATCAAACTCAAAGTAAAACAAAACAAAACAACATACATGAATGATTACTTTAAAACTCCTGCACATAAATGTTAAATAAAAATTATACCCAAGTTTAAAAAGAAGCCATCTCTAAAGATTAAATGCAAATGTGTTGCACATTTACAATTACAGGTAAATACAACTAAACAGTAATTGTGTGATTAGATTTTATATCACTTGAAGGCCCATGAAGGCCGATGTATGTTTATGCAGTACTTTTCATTGAGTATGAATGCATCTTTCATAGTTTATATTTCATTTACAATTTTAAAGACATTTTTAATGGATAACATGGAACACAATTCCACAGTTGTATCGAGAGAACGGCTGGCGATAACGGCGACGGACCCATCTGTCCATCCGTTCCACAAATCCGCAACCTTAATCATGAGACCTGACGTAAACAAGCCGGGGATTTCACGAAAGCCTCGCTGATTCGCGTTCAATGTTCAACGCTGACAAAATGACATCATCCGTTTGCGTCCACGCCCCTCCCCCACCCAGATGGTCGCAGTTCGGTGGCCAGCAACTTGGACGTGGCCGACCGGCTCACCTACCTGGAGCAGAGGATGCAGATGCAAGAGGATGAGATCCAGCTACTGAAGATGACCCTGGCCGATGTCCTTAAGAGGCTCAACATCTACGAGGAGCACCAGGCCATCAATGCATCTGGCAGGAGGACGTCGGGCACTAAGGGTTGGCAAAGATCTCTCTTAATTACAGCATCACTTTTCTTTATATCTCTGTCTCTTCACTGTAAACTAGAAAAGTACAATTGGAAAAAATACAACTCAAAAAGCACAACTCACTCAGTTGTGTTGCAGTTAGAAAGAAAAATCCCTTCTCGCCAATTTCATTAATCACAAAATCAGTTATCGGCATAAAATTTGGTTAACACGCCTGTAATGACGAGGAAACATGCCTGACAAGATACTGATGGCAATAAAACACAAAATTATAATAATTAAAAAAATATACAAACCATAGCTTCTTGGGGTTTGTGAATCAAATTAATCAATCATCAAATACATTCTGTTCTGTCTTACATGCACTTGTTCATGCAAAAAAATAAAAGAAATGATCATAGAAGACAGCTAATAATCATTATGATTAGCTGGCAGAAATGTGTCATCCAATCCAATGCCTCCAAGTGAAAAAAAAGCTCAATTTTAAAGACCAAATTTGGGTCCTTTCTCATAAAGACCTACTATAAAGATGAACATTTCTATCCTTACATTAAAAAATAACCCTCAATTGATTTCCCCACAGGGAGGCCTATCTCAATGGGCCTACCCCCACGAGCACCCTTGGGGATCTCTGGAGTGGCCAGCTTGAGGAAGAGTTCCACGTTACCGTCTGGCGCTACCTGCAGGAACTACAGCCCAACACCACCTCGCTGGTGAGGCATATTATTATACAGGAAAAAGAAATGAGATTGGAACATTTCTACCAGTACTTACTTGATCCATCTTCTGTGCAGTAGTGTCAGGAGCCCGGCAGGAAGTGTGAAGGACAGTCCGTGTAAGACCTCCAAAACGCGTCCATCCTCATCAGCATCGTCCTGTGCAAGCGCACAAGAAGGGTGCGGATACCTTAAAAAAAAGTATATTAAATATTGGCTAGCACGAGAGTACATCTAAAGCAATGCAGGAATGAGGAGTTACGAAGAAAACATCAATGGTTCTAGTCATGACACTTGTGGTACACCTTGATTGAATGCAGAGTTGATTTCACAACATTAATTTGAAACCTTAACCTGATTTTTTAATACTAAAATTGGCATCAAAAATTCATTTGAGACCATAAGCCTCCTTTGAATGATGTCTTTTACCCTCAACCTTGTTTGGAAGGTCATGTACTTGTTGTTGAATATTTTTCAACCACTTCTTTTCTTGCTTAGTGCCTTAGCTTTCGGAAATGCAATATAATTCATTACAATAATGTGCTCTCCTTTGCCAACAGGAGTAGCAGATCCAAGGAAGGAACTTCGAGTTTAGGTAAAACATTCAAGTTTCTCCATTAAGTTCCTTGCGGAATATTTTCCATGGGACACTGATGTTAAGTTTGTTATGACAATGCAGGCATGAGGCGCGTGACACACAGCAAAGGTAGGATTCACCGCCGATGACGTTGCTATGCTATCTAGTTCTGAGTTTAGTATTTGAGTTCTTTCTCTGTCTACCTTTCATTTATTTCCACATCTCACCATGACTTCTTTCCCTTGTCCCCTTACATGCTATCCCCTTCGCATTTACCGCCATCCTACCTCCTCCCCATCTCACCGCTTCACTTAGTGACTATGCAGATCTATCTGAGCCCCCACGCAAGAAAGACTGGGTCTTCTGAAACCACCGCGACATCTACCTCCACGGTGCCTGCAGCCGAAGGCAGCGGCGGGCCCGGTGCCGCGCAAGCAAGAGGCACGGCAAAATCCGATGCGAGGCGAAAAAGCCCGTCCTTCATGTTGAACCTCCAGAAGACAACCTCCAACGTCACCAATCAGCAGATCGCACAGCAGGATGCTAGCTTCAAAAGCCCCACAAAGTCCCCCAGCCAGTACTTTCAGATTTGTTACTGAGCAAAAAGAAACGATGCCTCCATTTTGTTGTCACATTACCTGTTGGTTGCTTTAAAGCCAAACTCAAGCCCTTATTTGAAACCATATTTCAGAACCTTCTGCCTTGTTTCAAACTCCTAAATTGAAGGCTTCAAATCCTCATTTGAAGCTCTAGCCTGTTTGAGATCATAACTCAGATTTGAAACCCTAACCCTGATTCAGAGCTAAATGGTTGTTTGAAATGCTAACTTTTGTTTGAAATCTAGAACTTTTTGCTGGCATGCTTTGCTACGTGCTGCTGTTTTGGTTAGTAACATGGTTAAATAGTGTCAGTTTTATGTTTGTGAATCCATGGTAATTACTGATAGCAGTTTTTTTTAAACCCACCAACTATTAGAGCCATGACCACTATTTGTTGAAATATGGTATTTTAATGTAGTTTGAAATCGTTTTCTCTCATGTTATTGTTATTATTGCTATTATTACTACATTACTATTGTTGTTGTTATTTTGGGGGCGGAGAATGTGCGTGCATTTGCGCTGATTGCATCTGTTGTTTGTCGATGTACATTTCCACAATGTGCACTGCAAAGACTTACGTTTCAGGATGTAGGCTACTATCATGTGAGGTTACGTGTAGTAAACATTTAAATAGAGCTGTGATTTTTTTTGAATATAAATGCGTGTCTTAGACTATGACTATGGGAAGAAATTTGGTTTTTAAGGAAGGAAACAAAATGTTTTCAAAATCACATAAATGTTTTGCAAACAAAATTCAAATCTATTGTTTGATTGCATCAACACAGACGTCAACTGTATCCCGCGGAGAGCTTTAGCGCCCTCCTGTGGTTATATAACCCTCACACGCATGCAGTATTGTACTCCATCTCAGTCTATCTATCTATCTATCTATCTATCTATCTATCTATCTATCTATCTATCTATCTATCTATCTATCTATCTATCTATCTATCTATCTATCTATCTATCTATCTATCTCTTGCAGAATACGTGTCGTTTGGATAAAAAAATAAAAACGAAATTGCTTTGACCTGAAAAATCACACGGAAGTATACAAACTAAATCTAATTACACAGATAAAGTACAAAACCTCAGAAACAGTAATTTACTGTTTCTATAAATCACCTGTTCTTCCTGTCATCCAAAACTAGCGCAGTACCTGGATTAACCACTAGAGGTCGTTGGAACTCATCATTGTGCGCAATGGGAAAAAATGGCATCTACGGACCGGCGAGCAGATGCTCCTTACCCGGCTTCTAGGCCTTGGAATTCCGGTTTAGTGCCGTGAGATTGCACCACCACGCCTAATTATTAACATAAAGAACACACTCGTTTGGTCAACTGTGGCCATTCGTGTAGCTTTTCCTCTACATTGCCGCGTTTTCTCCCTCTACCCCCACCCCCCTTCCTCTTCCTGTAAACTAACATTGAAACGGCGACAGGAGGCGCTAGCAACGCCAATGTTTGACACAGACAGCGGAGAGCTATGATGAGGTAAGAATACATACTTGCTTTTTGTGGGTTTGAGCAACTCGAATCTGCTATGTTTATGCTGAATGCTAGTCAGTTTGAGGGCCTTCTACCTGCTGAAATAAGCTACGCTTGTTGTGATTGGCCGGCTGGCAGGTCACGTGCGTGCGTGCGATTGAAGTTCACGCTTCCGGGTAATCGAACCAATCAGGACCGCTGCGCTGGATTCATGGCAAAGTTGGATTCAGAAAATTTGGAACCATTTAACCATTCCCTAGTCCCAAGAAGCTCCACTTATTTTACTATATTCATTTGTTTTCCCTTGCTTGAACAGTACATCTTTAACTTAAAAATTAAAAATTAATTTTTCGGGAGCAGATTGTCATGAGCGGAGGCCAAATGCACTGCTAAAACTTTTCAGAGGAAGTCAAGCCATTACTTTTCTTTACAATCCGTTCTATGCAGCCCCAATAGTCTAAATGTGATATTCTGATTAATGTTGCATTTGGATATGTTTTAAGGAATCATGAATTATTTAAGCTTCCCCTTTAAAGGAATTGCACAGATGTCATTCACGATGGACTTACTTTCTTGACTGATTTTGTCTTGGTTGCATGTTAAACGTCCTCATTGTGACCCTAGCCGCTCACAGCCCAAACGCGGAATCGATGAGCTGGACCGAATGTCCCACCACGCTGCCCGATGTGTATTGACGCCATCCATTGTGACCCATATGAATAATATTAGTCGCCGTTTGCCGGCTGAATACGGGACAAGGGCAAAAAGCTGGGCTGCTTGGTTTAGTAAATGTATTTCAATGAAAAAAAAATCAAAACATTAAGGCAAGACTTCATCAGTACACCTAATACTGTGACTAGTGTGTGTATGTTGCCTATGTGCAGCTGCATCTATGGTGAGTCATATTAATAACATTTTATTTCCAATAATGCTGATGTACTCTGACAAGCTTATCTTGACTGCATATGCCAGGGAATCATTCGGCGTCAGGTGTGGGATCATATGACCTGGCACCCGGTGCATTCTGGGTGACATCAGTTCACTGGCTGAGTCATTTGCACTGAAGGCAGTCCAGTTTGTGTGTTTGTGTGTTGTGACTAAAAGGTAGCTCTCCCCTCCACCCTTTTCTCAACTGCCAGCTCCTCTCGGAGTGTGTGTGTTGTTTGCAATTCATCCATCTCCACTTGTCACTTTGCACTTAGCAGGCGTGACTGCCTGCAGGTGGACAGTACTGTGTGGGTGGAAATGGATTTCTGGATTTTCTGTGACCAGATATCTCAACATTTTAAAAAGTATTGAAAAAACACAAGTTGGAAAGTTGAATTTAATCCTTTCCAAGATTTCGTATTTTAGAAGAAAAAACAATCCCAAACCTCAGAATTTTGAGCCAGATTTGCTAAACACTATTCCAACATGCTGTGAGAAGACAATAGATCCGCTTCCTGGTGTCTATAAACAACTCGGTGGTATTTTTAGTACACACTAAAATCAGGATCTGCTGCACATTTTTCACTCTGTTTTACGAGCCTCGCTGAAATCAGCCATGAATCATACTAGCGGTGCAGCGATTAATCACCAAGTAATCAAAAATCAATTTTTGATAATCAATTGATGCTTCAGACCTAGATTTCTTCAACCGGCCTAGCTTCTAAGTCATGCTGGTAGAAACCTGGTAGAAAGTTGAGCGAACTATTTGTACGCAAGCAATTTAATACTTGCGTGCGTTGCTGGGAAACTAGAATTTAAATGTAGTGTCCAGCAATGCATACTCAGTGGATCAATTAAAGAATCCGAGTGTCCAAACACAGCGGGACGCTGCCTGAAAGCTGTGTACTCGAAAGAGAGTGTGTGTGCTGTAAATATGGCAGGGATTTATTGCATTCAAACCATGATTGCAGAAGAGATTATGATTTTTTTTTCTTGTTTTAGAGCTGTACATCGTTTATAATCTGTGTGCATCTGCGAAAGATGAAGGCACGTCAATATTAATGGGTTAAAGGTTGGATGACTGGAAGATGGTGACCCAGCAATGGCGAATCTTTAAAAGAATATATCAAACTTTATTCACTTGTATAGTAATAAGAGCGAACTAAAAAAAAAAAAAAAAAATATATATATATATATATATATATATATATATATATATATATATATATATATATATATATATATATATATATATATATATATATATTTTTTTTTTTTTATCAAATAGTCTTCATTGGTATAATTGACTTACTTGTACAATCATTATATAATTTTGAATTTTTGTTGAGGAATAAATAAAAAGTGTACTAATGTTTTATTATGGTGTTACTCAAGTTGCAAAAATTAATTGAAAACTAATCGATAACCAAATGAATCAAGAAATAATTTTGATGATGGATGAGTCGTTTGGCTTCCAAAAATTATCCTATTTTCAACGGGAATTATTGCCAAATTTCTATTTGTTCTCGATTAAAAGAGACAAAAGAGAATAAAACGTATGTAAACGTCTATTTTTACTTTGGTAAACATTAGACAACACTTTTGTGATATCATAAAAAAAAAAAATCAAAGGAATTTCCATCATTTGCCACAGGAGTTTTGAAATTGTTGTGTGTGTGTGTTTTTTTTTTAAATCAGAATCTTGAAAAAAAAAATCCACATTTAATCTTTTGACCTTATTGCCCATCCCCGTTAGCATTGTTTTCATATTCGGTAGCTGTTTGAGTCTGACGACTGGCCCACTATTTTCGGGACTGCTGGATAAAACCATGGCATGATGCTGCTCTTTTCCATTCACAGCCACTCGCTGCAGTACATCACTGTCTCATTGTCTCCCTCCACCTGCGTCCCACTACTCTGTTAATGAACAGCCAGTGAAAGTGTGTATGTGTGTGTGTTTATCCTGAGACGTGAGCCATCAGATGAATTAAATTCTCTCTCTCTCTCTCTCTCGCTCGCTCTCCGCGTTTCCACGTGGTTTTACTCTCGCCCAATCCAGCAGATGGTAGGGGGAGGTGGGTGAGGGTGATGGAGAAGGAGGAGAGGGGAAGAGAGAGTGGGAGGGAGGGAGGGAGGGGATGGCAGGACCAGCTCTCCACACAGCTGGGAGGGGAGAACGGGGGGGAGGGAGGGAGGGATGGATGGAGAGGGACTAGGTAATCCAATGAGACACAGAGAGGAGAGGCAGAGCGAGGGCAACGCCTCACAGCACCGGGAATCTCTCCCATCGCGCTCTCTCTTTTTCCTCCTAATACCGAGCAAGCTCGCGCACTCTCAACCGGATCTTGTCGCTGACTGGAATCCGGCTTTTCCTTTCCTTTCCCTGGGAGGGAGGCGGCGGCGTCATCTCTGCGGACCGGAGACTCATCTTTGTTCATTCAAGGAGTTGGGATATAGGTTAGTGGGCCTTTTTTTAGGGGCTGATGCCTTCCTAGCATGTCAGGTGCTATGTCTCCTCTTGAACTCTGACGTCTTCTACGGAAGCCCCGACGAGCATCAAAAGAAGACCCTAAAGGGGGGATTTTTCATTTCCTTGTTCGCCGACATGGACATCAACCTGCAGTCGCACCGCTTCTATTTCCCGCAGATCTACTGCGCCGAGCCGGGGGCGCAACCGCAGCTAAATGACTTCAAAGTCAGGTGGGCTTTATTTCTTAATTTTTTTGCAGAAAAGTAGTGCTTGTGCCTGTTACTATAGCTCTGGCTTAATGGCTACTGTGGCCTTGCAGAAGGTAGGAGGGGCAGGAGGAGGTGGGGATGCACGCTAGTGTATTTGGCCCCCAGGAGCAGCATTGATGGCCAGCGAAGGCTCATCGAGGCGGGGAACAGGGCAGCGGTTGTAGTCGCAGCGGTCGGGGGGGCTGACATGGCCGCAGTGGTTTCACAAACGCGGCGGCTCTCTGGCCGCCTCCCCGAGCGCATCCTTTGTTCTCCAAGCTGGCATTGGTGCTCCTGTGTTGCATCCACAGGCGGCCCTCATCTTTGCCTCAGGCGCCAAGGACCAATCGGTTTGCATATGGTCTTGTCGCTGACAACTGCAGATGTCACTCCTTATGATTTTGTTAAAATTTCTCAAAAGATGTAGCTTGTAGGTAGGGATACACCAAAATGTTTTTTGGGGGGGATACTGATAATTAGCAGGCAAGGAGGTATGCTAACCAACCCGATATTCATTTGCAGTGAAAGGGACAATAATGAAGTCAAAATGAACTCTCCGACTCGTAACTTTGTTGAAATATATTTATTGAACAACTTTTCAGATGTTCATGTTCTTTTTCAACATTCAGTTCAGGATGTTCCCAGTGTCATCAGGATGTCTTAAACGTCAGGGTTTCTCCGGCAAATCCAATTTATTGCTTTATAGAGCCATGACGTGAGCATTGCATTTTAATTTTCGAATTAAGAGCGAATTAATTGCAACATGAAGCAATCTATTGCTACAGTAAATTGTGTTATGGCAACTTTATATGGATGTGACTTGTCGTTCATAACACAATTCCTTGCAAACAAGTCAGATGAAAAAGAGAAGCTGCACAATCCATCTTCTGGAGTTTGTTCCAGAATAAAATCTGTCTAGAATTACCAATACAAATGCTACAATGTATAATAAAAAAAGACATAATGACACAGCACTTTGTTTTCGTCCGTTGTAATGTTTTTTGATACTGTGGCAGGAACAATACATTTTTCTTTCTTTCTTTCAAATTAAGAACACATTAATTGGAACATGAAGCAAATGCAGAACTGCATTATAGTGAAACAGATTTATCAACCGCAGCCCCGGTTTAGTGTATTTGTAAGTGTTTATTGTAGAATGCGTCTCCTTTTCGGTGTAATTTCGAATCTAATAGGTTTGTGCTCTATATTTTTTTTTTTTCTGCCAAAGCAGCAGTTGTCCTGACTTGGCAGATTGTGATATGTTTGACCGCGACTCCTCTAACAGCTCTGATTAGTGCAGCTTTAAGCGACTCAGCTGGGCTAAGAAGCTTTTTCCTTTGGCAGAGGCACCCCGCTGTTGGAACAGGTTTACAGGGTTTTGATGCTTCACTATATCGTGGTCACTATACCAAGGACCCCTGATCTTCCCTGTCTCTACTGGCAATGTGACTTCTTGTTAAATATATAACCTTGAATGTGATTTTTTTTTTTTTAATTACATCACATACATCACATAATAAGAACCTGAGAGAAATTATGCAGTTGATTGTTGAGTGACTCATGATCAGTGAAAATGTCCGGGTAATTTTTCATTTTTGTTTGATACCTTTGGCGAAATATCAGTTTTCTCGATTAATTATGTTTTTTTGTTCCGGATGACTTAAAAATATCATAAAATCAATATTTTCCTTCCCCGCTTGTTGCAGTGCATTTGGCACTCTTGAGTTTCGGTAACTTCCACTTTCCTCTCTTTTACTTTGCACTTTTGGCAAACAGAAGACTAGCGCAACATGGCGACGGTTAAATAAAGCGAACCGTTTGTTTCTAAAAGGCAGGTGGTTCGGGAGTCTTTTGGGCTTGCGGCGACGGACGTGGAGCAAGTACCGCTGCGACGTTTGTGGTAAAAATTAAATGTTTTATTTTGATTCATCACAAAAATAATCCGTGTACTCTCATTGAAGATGAAAGAAATGTGATATTTATATGACATATCTAGTAGGCGAAATGAAAAGAATTTGGACATTTTCGATTGAAAAATCTATTGAAATGAAAATAAAATGTAAAAAATCCCCATTGATTAATTTGATCATTGATTAGTTATTGTTTCATCGTTACACCACTACTACCAATGGACAACAACGAATAAAAACATTAAGAATGAAAGTATTTGTCTTGCATTCGCAATTTTCGCCATCATCATTCTCATAATTGCGCTAGCCCTGCAGTCACAACATCTGATGATTAGACACTTTGCTCGTAATTACCTTAATTGCTTTAGTGGTAGGATTGTTAGAATGCGCCACCAGATGACACTAAACAGCACACTGGCAATTCTTTAATGATTTTGCATATTCATGCTAATGTTGGATGGCGTCATGCTGCAACCGCTAGTGACGCTGCTAGCTGTATTTCCTAGCTGCAACGGGACAGTTTTTTTCATGAAGGGATATTAACACCGAACGCTATAATGTCACAGAAGAGAACAATCAAGAGAACACCTAGGAAATAGATATGAATATTTAGCTGCGTTATTAGCATTGAAATGAGGTAGTTAGCTACGTTTTTAGCTTCGTTAGATACCAGCATTTGTATGGTTTTAGGTAAGCGAGGGTGGTAAAATAATACATCAAAAATAAAAATACGGTCTTTAAATGTTCCAACGTGGATGAAGCAGTGTGTTTGCAACATATCGGGCATCGGGTTTATCTTAATCGGTCCCGCTATCTACCTCCACCTAGCTTTTTTCTTGTCATCCCAAAAACACTGTAATTTCTTATACTGTCTGAGCAATTCACACTCAACAATTTAGTATGTCCAATTCACCTGCCATGCAAGTTTTTGAAATGTGGGAGGAAGCCAGAGTGCCCGGAGAAAACCCATGCGGGCTCGGGGAGAGCGTGCAAACTCCACAAAGGAAGGTCGGTGCCAGTTGGATTCCAATACGGGTCCCTGAACTGTGAGGCGGACTTGCTAACCGCTGCTCGACCGAGCACCACCAGCAAGGATGCAAATCACTCTAATAAAAGTGCAAAAAAAGTTAGTAAAAAAGAAAGAAAAAAAAACTCACTCTGACAATTGAATCGGGATTATTTAACTATTTGATTGTTTGAGGATTATTCTCACTTCGGATGCGCGTTTGTATTACAATGTCAAATTTGATGACGTCTCATTGCCGTGATAGAGGTTTCCAATTTTCCAGAATCCCTAAAGGGACAACAAACGTGAGTTATCCCCATCCACGCGCGGCGGCAGATTAGGGCCGAAGTCAAACACGCGGCAGGGAAAGCACTGTTGGGAATTTGTCACTATTCTGGGTCAACGGATGCACGGAAGTGATGGGTCACGGCTGCACGCAACAACATGTCCGCCTTGGACGCGCCACGGCCAATTACAGATGTGCCTGTGAGACGTTCAAGTCCCTCTGCAATGCAGGTCACTTAGCCTAATGGCCCCCTTAGCAAATTGACGACTGGGAGATAGATCACATGCAAATACATGAAGGTCATATATGGATTTTTAGGTGAAAAAAAGCACACAGTTGTTGTTTTTTTTTTTGGTATTTGTTTAGGGCTTCATCAAGGATGGATTGTTGACCTTGAATAACTTGAGTTAGTTCTAGCGAGGCTAGTGTGGACAATTTAGAGCGCCCCCTTGATACGGTAAGGAAAAGACAATAACAATAGTTAGTACCCACTTAATTGGGACATTTAAGCAGTTTATGCTCAAGCTATAAATGTTATCGGACAAACATTTTGCACGGGAATTATTTTGTCATGAATCAAACCTCCTTCTAATAAATATTTCATTACCGTGATTAAAATGGACTCAAATCATTATCACTCAGAATGAAGATTAAAAAAAGAAGAGCTTTTCATTTTGGCAACCCCAAATTGGGGAATGACTCCCACACTGTTAAAAATGACCAGCATTTCACAATAATTGCCTGTATTAATTTACAGTAATTTGTTGTATTTAAGTTACCCTGTAATATTACAATGAATACCTGTGTAAATTACAGCAGCCTTGGAATTTACAGTTCTTTACTGTTATTCCACAATAGAATCCATTTATTAGTATTTTGTTGTAAATGCATTCACAGGATATTGCTGTATTCATTACTGTGAAAGTCATGCAAAATCTATCCAATAATTTACTGTGAAATCACAGCTAAATTTTAACAGTGCAATCATCCATCGTCTATATTTATCCCCACGAGGGTCGCTGGCTTGCTGGTGCCTATCCCAGAAGTTGGTGTGGGACAGTTTTATCTGGTTGCCAGCCAATCGCAGGTTGGGAAATAAATTCAACCCATAAATTATTCACCATGTATAAATCTACATTGTTTATAAAAGCCTGGATCTCATGCCATTTTTCTCATAACTTTGACATAAAGGAAATGAAACAAACCAGGCATTTTAAAGCCTTCTGCAGTAGTATCAGATGTCTGAAATTGAGTTGAGAGTCATCACTGCCAGACACTTGTTGTCATTTCGTTTTCACCTCGTGAAAATGTACACGGTGAAATCATTTTTTTCGTCGCAAAACTGTCAGATACAAGAACTTTTTTTGCAACCATTTCATGGCGTCTCTTTGTGAGAAGGGGTGGGAGTCTGTCGAAGAGCCGGTTCTTTTCCCTGCATGTGTTCCCATAAAGCATTAAAGAGTTTCCTGGTTGCTGATGCTGAGAGATGTACAGCAATAGCAGCAGGGGGGGAAAGGGGGGGGTCGGTGGAAGGAGGTCGATGTGAAAGTTTAATGAGACGCTTTTATGTAGGCATTATCAAGCACGGTGTCTAAATGCAGCAGGATTTCAAATGGTCATGACGGGAATCGTCCTTGAGGATTTGAGCTGCATGGACAGAATTGTCAAAAGCCCTTAAGGTGACTTGAAGGTCATGTCAGCAAAATGAATAAAATGTCCTAAAGCTGGCGAGACAGACTCAGCTGTGGTGGATTTATCACAGAGAGGGAATGTAACAGAAGCCTGACGCTATATTATATGTGTAAGCTAATAGCTGTGAACCGAGAGAAGCTAGTTGTACTGGCAGTGTCGCCAACTTGATTTGTTTGCTATTTTTAGCAACATTTTCTACTATTTACTGGCGGAACCATGGGAGGTCGGGCTATGCCACTCCTGGAACCTCCTTTGACCCCCCGTCTCAGGTTCCACTCCAGAAAATGCCATGTCATAGCAGCTACACACTGTCTGGTGCAAATGTACGGTTAAAATTACGATTATATCGGTCAATATTAAAATCACGATTATTCATCATGTTTGGTCAAACATGTCTATTTATTGCCCTTTTTTAAACAAGCAGTACAAAAACAAGGCTTCAAGGATTGATACTTACAAGTAATAATAATAAACTCAAATAAATACATAAAGTAAATAATTATAAAACAAATTCACCCCCCAAGACATGGCAAATATTTGGCACACAGGGTTTCACATCGGATTTTTCTAAATGAGTCTCAGTTGACAGCTAGCACGATATATATTAGGAATTAAAGTGAAAAACTCAACGCCATTTCACACTGGTAAATAATATCTTAGGGTGAGAAAAGCAGACGCTTTTGTCTTGCAAACATGTGGGAAACATTGCCTTCTGGTGGTAGGAGGACAAAGTGCTTAGTTTGACTTCTAATCATAAAAAGTGCTTGACTTTCGAAATGTTAATATCGCCCAGGATGAGATTAATTAATCGTGGCATACAATGATCACGATTAAAATTCGATCAATTGCACAGCCCAAGTTAGCACCTTCTACTTGTTCACTATAAGTCCATGCAACGTAATGAATATCAAATATTTTTAAAGTACTACTTTTGCCTGCATTCCATATTGGAAACGCCAGCCACGTCCTCATAAGACATTTAAGTATGATCATTATGCAAGGATCAGACAGGACGTGGCATGTTATTGCTCTGCTAATGAGCAGACTGCTGTGTTTTTTTCTTCTTCAATAATACATTTATTTATTTATATCCACCACTGCTCATTCATCTTTTCGTCTCAGCCAGGCAGCCATATTTTCTAGGCCAGAACCAATATTCCACGATAGTTGTCATGCCAACAGATTAGCCTACTCGTGCGTGTTCACAACAGTCTAATCAGTGTGTGTGTGTGCGTGTGTGTGTGCGTGTGTGTGTGCATGTTACACCATTTAATTTGGGGGGGGGGGGGGGGGGGGGCTCACGGGGCTCCCTCCTAATGTCAAGAAGCAAACGGAGTACGTGTTTGAAAATATGAGCATGACAGTGTTTCTTTTTCCCATAATTGAAGCCATCAGCGCTGGACCCATGAGCAAATTCCGTAGCTTAAAAAAA